>NC_137676.1:18258199-18278199 GCF_963989245.1 Nansenia antarctica | reverse complement strand
CAAAGACGCTTTACAAACTGAAAAGATCGAGTAGTAATAATAAAAAGAAACAAAAAATGAATAAAAGAAAGGGGGGTCTAATTACGGTAGTGCTGGGGACACATGGGAAGGGGAGGGGGAGAGGGTTAACTGGTGAAGGCAAGCTTTAAGAGGTGGGTTTTGAGGGCCTGTTTAAATGTTGGGAGGGTGTTGGCCTGTCTGTCTAGGTGTTATTATACAAAGTTTGATATAATGGTTGTCTTTAGGCCTATATGTGGATAAGTGTTACAAAATGTGCATTTATGACATACAGTACATGGCAGACACTAACACTGCTCATGGTGCTTACATGGTACAGTATAGAGTTACATTCTTCAGTATATAGAGTCCCAGCAGGACTCGAACCCACAACCTAAACATTGTTAGCACAATGCTGTACTAACTGAGCCACAGAGGACCATCGCTCCCGCGGAGCTTCTTTCACGGTAAAAGACAACAACAACAGCTGGTTTGAGTGAGCCTGCCGACCCACAATGCTGTGCAGTCAGCGGTCCATGCTCTCAAAGGACTCATTACGATTGGTATAAAAAAATCTGACGCCCCGGTTGGTCAGAAATGTAGCTAATTTATGTTTGGCTATAAATACAACTGATGAGTAATTCATCTGATGTGTTTGCAACTCCCAAAATGGATACGAGACCATTATGATTATCCCTATTTGATGTCCCCTTGGGTGGACGTTTACAGACTAGCTATAGCCTGCTACTTGGGGTTAGCATGAATCCTTGATTCTATCCTATCAGTCGGTCCAGGCGATTAGCCGAGGATTTAGCCTAGGCTCTAATGTAAAGCCGGTAAACGTAGCCTAGAGTGTTAGCTTAGCATTGTTTTCCCACAGAGCTAGACTACCTGAGCCCTGGTCTGGGTGTTCAATCTGTAACCCCCGTCTGAGCAGCTCAAAGAAACACAAACAAACAAACAAACAAACAAGCAAACAAACAAACAGGTTGATTAGGTTGTTGGTTTGATTCCCACTGGGACCATGAAAAATGTATAGTTACGGTACATGTGGGAATACGGTACATGTGGGGAAAACCAGGGTTAGGGTTAGGTGCTACGTCGACTTGGTACATGCTGGCATGTCTAACCCTAATCCTAACCCTAACCCTACCCCTAACCCTAACCCTAACCGTAGCACCCTAGCACCTAACCCTAACCCTAGTTTTCCCCACATGTACCGTAACATATGCACTCATTGCAATGTAAGCCGATTTGGATAAAAGTATCAGCTAAATGGAATATATTATATGATATTATTATTATTATTATTACTAATATTACATTACAATTAGATTCACTCTGAGACGCCTGACATTAGGCACAGTGTGTGGACTCTTTCTAGGTCAAGTACACAAGGGGGTAACTGGTGGCCACAATTGGATGAATGAAGCATTCATACAGAAGTATGAATATAATAGTGCATTCAGATCAAAAATGTTTAACTGTCTGATCTACTGAACGATTGTCTGGACTGGACAGTGTGGCCATCAAAACGAATGAGGACCGATAAGTAACCTTGACATTAACTTCTAAGAGTTATCATATTGGCATAGCATACACACACACACACACACACACACACACACACACACGCACACACACACACACACACACACACGCACACACACACACACACACACACACACACACACGCACACAAAGATCTAGGTTACCCCACTTAGGCATTATGAGGGTACTTAGTCAGCCCTAAATATTCGTTTTGTTGAAAAACAAAGGATCTTCTTTTATGAAGAATGATCTTTATGATTTCCGGCTAAGGCCATGAGCAGGCCCCAGCGCAGCCTGGGTTATGAGTGTAATCCTGCCCAGGGGGGCCGCAGCTCTCAGCGGGGGGACTGGGATCAGTGACAGGCGGGGAGGGAGGCCAACGATGCGGGTGACAGGCAGACAGCAAACCCTGCATCCTAATTCCACCCCAATGTCATTACCCTGTGTGTGTGCGTGTGTGTGTGTGTGTGTGTGAGTGTGTAATGATTAGACAAATCCGTCATTATCTGTAGCTAACGACACCAACAAAAAAAGAAACTGAGGTTAATGAGTTATTGGATAAAGGGGAAATACTTGCACACAGGCACAAAGGAGTGATTGATGGCACATTATTACTGTACAACACTGTACACACAGAGTATCATAGGAACACGTTACTGGGCTGTGTCTATCTCACGACCCTCAATCTCTTCACTATGGCAAACAAAAAAAATAGTTTGTAATGTGTACATTCTGTCATATGATTGATGTGCTTGTGTCGTTGACACCAGCTATACAATGCGAACAGGATGGGTATCTTACCATAGCACTATTTCACAGACAACATTAGCCTATGTTATAATAATAATAATAATAATAATAATAATAATACATTAGACTTATATAGCGCTTTTCTAGACACTCAAAGACGCTTTACAAACTGAAAAGATTGAGTAGTAATAATAAAAAGAGATAGAGACATTGGTGCACACGATTACTTTTTAGGACGGTTTGACTGTCATTTTTCAGTCACACAGAAAGGGCATGAACACCGTTTGAATCCAACAGGTTGCAAACTACGTATGTCCTATTTCTCTTTCATAAAAAACGAAGGGGTTCATTTTTCTTCTTCAGAAAAGTAGACTAAATAATGTCCACACTCAAAAAAATAATCTGCTTTCTCCAAATCATAATGTGATATTTGCGATAGAGTGACATGTTTCCTGTTACATAAAAGTTATTTGGGAATAATGTGAAAGTACTATTGCTGCAGGACAAAGGCTATTCTCTCCAGAGAATTTCTCTTCAATCCGGGTGGCGGGGGGGGGGGGGGGGGGGGGGGTCTGGGGTTTAACAGCTAACTGTATTGACTTACTGTATGTTCCACCATTAACACAAACAAACTTTCTTTCCTTATTGTTTCCATTTAATGGTTTCCTCGTTCATTATTTGCCAGCCTTACCTTGTCCCACTGGCAGCAGACAGTTACACAACAGTTACTGTAGTACAGAATGCACCCAACCCCATACTGCCCCCCCCCCCCGCATGTGCACGCGCGCCCCCCCGCCATCCCCCTTTTCACGAACCCCCCCCCCACCCTTAGGGAAAAGTACAAAGCGTCCCTTGTGTAGGAGCACACGAGACCTGAGTGATACTGCTTTATTATCATGCTATTCTCTCTCTCTCAATCTCACTCACATACACACATACACACACACACACACACACATACACACACACACACACACACACACACACACACAGCCGGCCGGCCGAGGCGGTACATTCAGCCTGCTGACCTTCAGCTAGCCCCTGAGTTCTTGGCACGACGCACAAACAACATACAGCAGACCCTACACACTCTGAACACACTGGTTCTACACACTCAGCTAACGTGTCAACACACTGGTCCTACACACTCAGCTAACGTCTGAACACACTGGCCCTACACACTCAGCTAACGTGTCAACACACTGGTCCTACACACTCAGCTAACGTGTCAACACACTGGCCCTACACACTCAGCTAACGTGTCAACACACTGGTCCTACACACTCAGCTAACGTGTCAACACACTGGTCCTACACACTCAGCTAATGTGTCAACACACTGGTCCTACACACTCAGCTAATGTGTAAACACACTGGTTCTACACACTCAGCTAACGACTGAACACACTGGTCCTACACACTCAGCTAATGTGTCAACACACTGGTCCTACACACTCAGCTAATGTGTCAACACACTGGTCCTACACACTCAGCTAATGTGTCAACACACTGGTCCTACACACTCAGCTAACGTGTCTACACACTGGTCCTACACACTCAGCTAATGTGTAAACACACTGGTTCTACACACTCAGCTAACGTCTGAACACACTGGTCCTACATACTCAGCTAACGTGTCAACACACTGGTCCTACACACTCAGCTAACGTGTCAACACACTGGCCCTACACACTCTGAACACACTGGCCCTACACACTCAGCTTTAACACACTAACGTCTGAACACACTGGCCCTACACACTCAGATAATGTGTCAACACACTAGCCCTACACACTCAGCTCTAACACACTAACGTCTGAACACACTGGCAAACAGCAACATAGTGACAATTAACACAATGGCACTCAGATACAGGCACGGTATATCGCTAACCCATAACAACCTCCTACAAATAATGTCTCTTCAGGCTACAATTACCCCTGCTGATATCCCATATGTGACCTGTATAAGGCCTATACTAACCTTGTTGAGACCAGCTTTCCTAGTTCAGAAAGCCCAGGGAAATCCATTGCAGAAAGTAGCTACAAAGGAGTGGAAACCCATATTAAATGAGTGAAATACCTTGCTTGGACGGAGCTAATTCTGTTTATCTGTCAGGTTCTGTTCCATTTTCTTCAATGTCGTGAGCTTAGCATAGGCAACAACTCTCTGCAAAATAGTCCTATTTTGGTCGTAAAAGACAACGCACATAATAACAAGCAACCATTCTACGGGCATGTGGGGGGAGGGTTCTTGGAATGTAACATCCAATTAAATTGTGAGCGAGACTTCATCAAAATAAGCCTGGATTTTCTTTTAGCGACGTTGACGGAATACCCCCCCAGTATAGGCACAAAAACCGCACTGAGAGGCACAAAAAGGCACAGAGACTAAACAGACACTCTTTAGGCCCTTTCTTGCCAAGACACAACTTATTACAGCTGTACCAAGGACAAAACAAACCACAGTGAAAGCCATATATACAAGCCCGTACACAAACCGAGCTAAATGTTATGACATACAGTGCGGACCAAAAATAAACTTTACGAGGGGTATCGATTGAGCTGTTGCCTATCCGGGTCATTAAATAAGTTCTCACCTCATAAAATGTCTCATCATTTTTACCGTTTAGCTTTTACCCAAAGTGACTTACAATTAGAGACTAACAGAGACAGTCTCCCTGGAGTAAGGGCTAAGTGCTTTACTCAAGGGCACACTAAAAGTGGTGTTCCCAGGTGGGATTTGAACTCATGACCTTCTGATCACCAGTCCAACTCACCATCCAACACTACCCCCCCCGCGCTATTTTTTCAACCCTCGCTAAAAACCCGGAAGCTCAATGGTGATGGACCTCCCTACCTGTTTCCATAGGAACCTGTCTTCCTGGTTGAACTGCCAGGTGGTCACCAGGTGTATGGTGGACAGCACCGCCCCGCTCACCACCGCCGCCCTCATCCTCACAGGCAGCAGCGTGTAGATGATGTAGATGAAGAACACGGACCACCAGATCCCCTCCGAGGCGCTGCGGGGGGCCACCATCAGCACCCCGAACACCTGCACCACCACCAGCACCCCGATCACCAGGTAGCTGACCATCCACATGTAGTCCTGGTGGAAGCCGTTGCGGTTGCACACCACCATGAGGGCCATGAACAGGGCCATGGCCACGGAGAGGGCCGAGGAGTAGGCCACATGAGGCGGGGCGTGGACACAGTGGAAGGTCAGCATCACGCCGCACACGATCACCAGCACGCCCATCAGCATGGTCAGGGAGCTCTGGTTGAGCCTGAAGAAGTACCGCTGGTACAGGCGCTCCAGCTTACGCGACTGGAACTTCTTGGACTGGAACACCCGGACCACCCTGAGCCAGCAGTCCGCCGCCGTCACCCCCCCGTTGGGGCCGTCGTCCCCCCCCTCGCTGCTCCCGCCGTTGCACCCCCCCCCCTTCCTCCCCTTCAGGTCCCCGTCCTCAAAGCCCAGGTCGACGGATTTCAGCCCCACCCCTTCCCCGGCGGCCCCTCCCCGTTTGCCGTAGTGGTCTTCCTGCCAGCCGCAGCGCACGCCGAAGTTGCCCCCACCGCCCGCGGCCCCGGCCCCCCCTCCGCGGTGGTGCTGGTGGAGGGGGGCTCCAGAGGGGGGCTCCATGGTGTCCGAGTCCCGCAGGCAGCTCATGTAACGTGGGTTGCAGAGGGACGAGCCTCCCTTCCGCTTGGACTTCTTGCCATTGCGCTCCCCCCACGCGGTCTTGCGGTCGTCCACTCTGGCCACTAGGAAGCCGCTGAACCAGGACATTCTGTGTGGGAGGTGGGACAGATGGGGGGGGGAGTAGAGTAGAGGGACAACAAAGATATGAGCTATCATGAAAATACTCTACAGATAAATACACAAACCAAAACGTTACAGACAACAAAATATGTTTTAGCGCTTTTTTTTTTTTTTAAAGACTTACAGACTAAAGGCCAATGCACACAGCGTGCGATTTCTGTTGCGCGTCAACATTCCATAATTTCCATTGTTGTCATGAATGGAATCGAATTTTCGCCGTGCGATTAAAATCGGGGCCGTGTGTGTTGAGATGCGATGTTCTCATAGACTTCCATTCAAACTTCAAAATGGAATGTTGACGCGCAACAGAAATCGCACGCTGTGTGCATTGGCCTTAAGAGCCATGCTCTACCAAAACTGAGCCACAGAAGAGGTGTGAGCTCCATTACCTGTTTGGGTTCTGGTACATGTCCCAGCCCTGTCCTCTTCAGCCGGGCCACTCATTTATCCCAGTGGGCAGAGTTAAGAAGAAGTGATGGATACTAGTGGCAGGGAGGCGGTGTCGGAGGAGGAGGCTCTCAACCCCAGATAGAGTCCCAGAGCAGGTGGTGGTGAAGGCCAGGTTCAGGAGATCAATCACTACAATCAGGATCTACTCCACTGCTTCTGGGTCTGGAGGGGGCGAGAGAAACAAAACAAAACAAAAGTAGAGTTAGGACATTATGAGCTGCCATAGGAACTCAGGCAGGAGTCATGGATAGCTTGGTTAGCTTGGTCTAATTTCATTAGAGCAGCGAGAAAAAAAATATCAAACTTCGTTAAACCTCCTAGACCATGGCCCAGTTCTGGGGGTGGATTGACTCACGATAAGAGATTTAACAGAAACATGTGAAATGTGAAAAAGCACATTGTGGACAACTGTCATCACTGGTAAGGAATCGCGGCTGGGAAGAGTCATTATCACTGAGTAATTATCTTACTGATGGAGACCAGATCAGAGAAAACTAATCAGATTGTGCCAGCAACATGTACAGGATGTTCTCGTTGTACCGGTCTCCTTCTGCGGTGGAGAAGAGTACGTTCCCGCCGCAGATACGGATCGAGGGTCAGTTTTAGCCTGTTGTTTGAGGTTTGCATTGGGGTAGGAAAAAACTCAACCTTGATCTGTGGATAATAGAGACCACTATCTTGAGTTAAAGCCTTATTGCTTTTGACCTGTCATTACCGCTGTCAGGGTTACTTCTACTGAAGGAATAAGAAAAACCTGGGATTCCCCTTGTCCTTATGAGAAAAAGGAAAACTAACTACACAAACACTAGTCTTTTGTTTTTGCTTAGCTCTGGCAGAGAAATACCAATATGGGAATAATTATCTATTTTACTCCATTCCCCTAGGATCTATTTTAATGAGGTGCTATTTTTAAATCAATGCGCAAATATAACAGCTATTACCTTGTTATACGTGAATTGCTATTGCACTGTTATTCATGTTGTCAACCCCACCATCATCATCACCATCATCATCATCATCATGCTGCTGGATTGAAATCAGGTGTAGTGCTGAGGCACAAATGTGTACATTTCAAGCCTGCAAACTGCGACACTTTAAATGAATGTGCAATAACACTATGTGCAATATGACAACCCTAGGGTACATAAGGTTCAGAGAATAGGAAATGTTAGAATATGTATAGCATAGCATAGAGTACAGCACAGTGTTTTATTTGTATAGTATAGTATAGTGGATAGTGTACATAGCCTTTATTTATGTAAACCAGCTCCTTTCCCTTCTTGTTTTTTTAGTTTTTCTTTCCTAGCACCAGGGGAGCCCCCCCTCCCAAATTTCGTTGTTTGGTACCTGTACTATATCAATGACAATAAAGACCATTCATTCATTCATCATCAGAATGATACAGCCTCAAAGTATTTTCTAAACGGCAACAGAATTAGGTCTCGGTGGGACTTGAGCTATTGGACTGTGCATTATTCCCAAATCTAAATGCAACATTGCTCTATTGTATCAATAGGCACCACTTGCAGTTTTTTTCCCCGGGAGTACTAGCTAGCAGCCGCTCATGTCGTGTTGTGTTGTTGAAGCAAAAATAGAAATATACTCGCGACGGACGGCGGCTATCTTGCGCCTTCTCTGGCACGTATCCGTTCAGATCGCTTGGCCATGGCTTTCTGGTGGTGGATCGAGACGAGAGGGCTTCGTCGACAGCTCAAACACACCGGGCTTAAAAGTCCTTCCTCTCCGCGTGTAGCCTACAAGGTCGACCAGTGTGGCCCTATTGATGTCGTGGTGTCGCCAATTCGTTCAACAGCAACAATCACCTCGGTGTGTTTGTATAGTGGCCCAGGCTGTCATCCTGCGCGAATTAGTGGTTTCCTCGCCAGCGCCTGTAGAATGGGTGTAAGGGGGGCTAGTGGGGGGCTAGTCCTTGGGGACGTTTGCAGTTGCACGACATTTCAACCGGACAGCGGCACATACTAGCCCTCTTACATAATACTAGACAGCTTGTCCATAAAGGCTGCCATCCGTCCGTAATTGTTTTTAATCAGATTCGTCTTTCCGTTTTAGAGGACATACATAGTCCTATTATAGTCTAGCTGAGCGGTAAGAGAGGAGCGCATCGAACGAAGTAAAATACATATTTGATGGCATCCTTCCTTAGGACGAGGCAGCTTGTTATGTTAGGTTCATTATGCAGACTTTAATTAGGCTCACGTGTTAGTGTTAGCCTTGAAAAAACATAGATTCTTGTAATACAATGTCGGGTTGTTACAGCATGGTAAAACTGGAGCCAGAGGGGTTTTGCGATGCAACATGCACAGCGCAGGCCGAGTGAGGGGGTCCTACCGTAACGCCCGCGTTCACCAACCAACTCGTTACATAACATAACGGTATATGTTCAGCGCAGCCTATGTGACAACCACAGCAGTCAAGATTACAGCTATTACCGTTTTCTTTACCGAAGCTGTTACAGTTAACAGACAGTGTGCGGTATGTGTAGGCTACACTGCATGTCACACCCGACCGCCAAAGAACCCCATACGTGTCCTCCTGTCCTTCAAACCCACCAAAGGAGGACAGATCAAGTAGGATATTATAATCATGCCATGGCAAACACAACGCGATGAGTCAATGAACACGACAGATCGTAGGCTGTTTGAAAGCGGGCTTGTGTGTTCCACATTCCAACGCAGCGGCCATCACATCGGATGCAAGAAAACACATGAAAACTGTAAATCTGCATCTAATGTCTAGTAGACGATCTAAACGTTTTTGGGACCCCCATTTCATTTTTTTATTTTTTTTTAAAGAAAATACCATAAAAACAAATGGCAACAAAACCATGTGTTGGGATTGGTTATTCATTTTTTGGATAGCCTATCCCTGCCTGCAGCTACGACCTTTGCGAGTGCTATAACAGCAATAAGTATAACAGCAATGCCTGCCCTGCCTGACAGCAGTCATTTTGAGAACCGTCAAACTCGAAGATGTGATGTGTGATGTGCTCTAGCTAAATCATTCTATTATTAGGCCCTGACACGACTTGCATACTAGTATACCCGTGGTGAAATGCCCATGAGAAACATTGAACACACCACTACCACTGGGGCCATGATCACTGCAATAAACACGGAGGACTCCAAACCAAAGGCGCACGGCCCTATAATAACATTCCACCTATGCGCTGAATACGTAACGCATCACTATGCCGTTTTTTTCTATATAAACCTGTTATATGGCACATCTATTGATAAGGTCATTCTGCCCCATAACTGCATAGGGCTAAATAACATGACATAAAAACGTGCAGATACTCGAGACGGATCATGCTGGAAGGAGGACTTAAAACTCACCATCCATGATCATCCTTCTCTTATTTCTGTCCAACCCAGTTCGGATGAAACAACCCGATCTTGGTCCCGGTGCCGTTGACGTTGAGAGTGGTCAGAGTGTGGGGGGCGGGGGGGGGGGACCAACAGTGACAAACGCTTTTACGGTAAATATCGTTCCTCACTGTGGCTCTCTCTCTCCTGTCGTTTTCTCTCTCCACTCCCTTGCCTCCCCCTCTCTCTCTCTCTCTCTCTCTCTCTCTCTCTCTCTCTCTCTCTCTCTCTCTCTCTCTCTCTCTCTCTCTCTCTCTCCCTCTCTCTCTCCCCTCTGCTTTTAGACGCGCCGCCGCTCACACTCTCCAGTCATTCAGTCCTCTCAGCAACTCGGTACTCCCTCTAGAGGTGAAAGTCGGTATGACAGTAATGCAGGGTATGTATGAACCCCAATGGTATGAACTTCATTCTGTCTCACCTGCCCGCCCATATGGTTGTGATGGAGAGAGGTTGCCTGGTAGACCACCCACTTTCACCCAAACTAGATGACGATTTAAAAACATTCTTAATAGCTTATACACTATAGATAATACATTCTAAATAGCTGATACCTGAATCCGCCCTACCCCTCTGTGCAGAAATCAGCAACTGTTCCCAATAACTGGCACAATCTACTTTCCATTCAGTAAGTAACGTGTTACCAGGTAAGCTTACCAACAGATAACAACGTGTGATAACCAACAGATAACAGACGAGAAGTTTATTGACGGGCTCTGTCCTTCTGCAACTGTGCTGATGTGATGTCTGAGGTGGAGAGAAGTGAAATGTTAAAAGGTAGAGTAAACAGACAAGTGTTTGTCTAGTGCTCAGCTGACTAATGTGTATGCATGTGCTGCAGCCAAACTGGCAGGTTCACTGTTGTCTGAAGGTTGGGCAAAGCGGTGCGGGTTGTGTTACTATTTGACTAGTCCCAGAAGTGTATGCCAAACGTACGGAATTTATGCACAAACTCAATTCTAAGTGTGCACAGGTAGGCCTATAGTACACAACACACTTACACACACACAAAGAAGATTTCTTCTTTTAGAAAACAAGAAATCCTTTGGTCACATCGCTTTCTGAGGTCAACGACAGCTGACAATTTGATGTGAAAGATGATGACAGATCCTCTATCCCAAAGTCAATCAAAAAGACAAGAAAAAGTCCTCAAAGTCCTTATTCTGGGCCACCTGCAGTCACACCAAAGATTATGTCCATACGCCAGACAACCTTAGTGAGTGATGATTAAGGGCCGCCAACATTGCTCATCATCAAGTGATTGAAAGCCTCGGTGTCTAATCGTGACAGGCGTGAAACACAGGAAATGGCCCAGGGATGTTCATATGTCACAGGACACTGAAATGCCAGTCACTGAGATTTGACTGGAGACAACCCCCACCCCTGTGTGTGTGTGTGTGTGTGTGTGTGTGTGTGTGTGTGTGTGTGTGTGTGTGTGTGAGTGTGTGTGTGTGAGTGTGTGTGTGTGTGTATGTATGTATATATGTGTATGTGTATGTGTGTGTGTGTGTGTGTGTGTGTGTGTGTATGTGTGTGTGTGTGTGTGTGTGTGTATGTGGATGTGTACGTGTATGTGTGTGTGTGTGTGTGTGTGTGTGTGTGTGTGTGTGGATGTATGTGGATGTGGATGTGTGTGTGTGTGTGTGTGTCACTTTAACTCTCTCTCTCTCTGTTAGCCCCCTCTCTCTCTCTCTCTGGGGGCTCTGTTTCTTCACAGCACACTGAAGTCTTTCTAGAAAAGCGTCACCCCAACTATTCTGGGTCCCATAGCCTTATTGAAAACTAAGTCAAAGGCAAAAGGCACCACTACATTTTAGTGATCCTATAGTGATCCTCTCCCTGCAAAACCCAAGAGAGTCACTTACTGAGCAGGGCTGCTAGGGGGCACTGCAGATCACAATAGTCAGCAGGCAGTGCTCCAGTGAACCTCGTTTTACTAACTAGACACTTCCACTCAGCAATAGCCTGGGTACTAGGTTAGTACCAACCAGACAGTACATGTCCTCAGGCCTAAGGTAGGACTACAGACACATCAGACGTATAATAAAGCTATACAATATTAACTTAAAATGTCAGATGGAATGAGCTTTTTTTCCCTTCTTTTTTTTTTTTTTACTCAAGAATGACGTGAATGATGAATGAATGAATGGTCTTTATTGTCATTGCTATAGTACAGGTACCAAACAACGAAATTTGGGAGGGGGGGCTCCCCTGGTGCTAGGAAAGAAAAAAAACTAAAAAAACAAGAAGGGAAAGGAGCTGGTTTACATAAATAAAGGCTATGTACACTATCCACTATACTATACTGTACAGATAAAACACTGTGCTGTACTCTATGCTATGCTATACCTATTCTAACATTTCCTATTTCTCTGCAACCTTATGTACCCTAGGGTTGTCATATTGCACATAGTGTTATTGCACATTCATTTAAAGTCGCAGTTTGCAGGCTTGAAATGTACACATTTGTGCCTCAGCACTACACCTGATTTTTCAATCCAGCAGCTGCCATCAATCCGTCCAGACTGTCCAGGGCCCAGAACCTAGGTCTTTGCTGTGTTCAGGGCCTGGATGGCCCTGGGGTAGAAGCTGAGCTTCAGTCTGTTTGTCCTTGTGGCCATGGTCCTGTACAGCCTGTTCGAGGGCAGCCGGGCAAAGTGTTCGTACCCAGGGTGGGATGGGTCTCTGGAGATCTTGGAGGCCTTCCTGAGGCAGCGTGTGTTGTACAGCTCTTCCAGAGAGGGGAGGGGGGCGCCGGTGATCTTCTGGGCTGTTCTCACGACTCTCTGTAGCGCATTTCTCTCTGCGGCTGTGCAGCTGGAGAACCAGTTGCAGATGCAGTAGGTGAGGATGCTCTCCACTGCGCAGCGGTAGAAGGCCACCAGTATCTCCTGCTTGTTGTGGTCCTTCCTGAGGACTCTCAGGAAGTAGAGCCGCTGTAGTGCCTTCTTGATGATGGCTGCTGTGTTGTTCTTCCAGGACAGGTCATCCTGTATGTGCTCCCCCAGGAATCGGAGGGTTGAGACTCTCTCCACGCTCTCTCCGTCGATGAGCAGGAGCTGGACCTCAGATTTTTTCCTCCTGAAGTCCACGATGATTTCCTGGGTCTTTGACTGGTTCAGCAGCAGGTTGTTAACCTTGCACAGCTTGCTCAGCTGCTCTACCTCATCCCTGTACGCCGCCTCGTCCCCCCCCCGAGATGCAGCCCACCACGGTGGTGTCGTCTGCAAACTTTACGATGGAGTTGCTGGGGTGGACGGGGGTGAAGTCGTAGGTGTAGAGGTTGTAGAGGATGGGGCTTAGCACGCAGCCCTGGGGGGACCCAGTGCTGAGTCTGAGGGCTGTGGAGGTGTGGGAGCCCACCCGCACCCTCTGGGGGCGGTCGGACAGGAAGTCCTTGATCCATGCACATATAGAGTGTGATAGTCCCAGGTCTAGTAGTTTGGTCACTAGCCTGTCTGGAAGGATGGTGTTGAAGGCAGAGCTGAAGTCCACAAAGAGCAGTCTCGCGTAGCTGTTTCCCCTCTCCAGGTGGGATAGAGTGGAGTGGAGAGTCCATATGTACGTGTGGCCTATATGTACGCTGCATATGGTAATAAAATAATATAGCCACCACCTATAGTCATACTATTGCTAACATACGTTTTTAATCCATGAATCATAGGCGTATTGGCAACAGAAATCATAAACACGGTCGTAAATAACATGTGTTGCAGAGACTGATTGAAAATACGGCATAATTCTATTTCTGCTCGGATTAGTTTTCATGCCAATTAAGCCTTCTGTGAGACCCTGCCTGTATACGCACCGGAGAGGGAGGGGGGGGAGACTCTCCTGGGAGAGAGGGAGAGAGGGAGGGAGAGAGAGAGAGAGGGAGGGAGGGAGGGAAGGAGAGAGAGAGAGAGAAAGAGGGAGAGGAAGGGAGGGAGAGGGAGAGAGAGAGGGAGAGAGAGGAAGGGAGGGAGGAGGGAGGGGGGGGGGGGTGCAAAGCATACAGGGATGCTCAAATCAACAGCGCAATTGAGACCTGTGTATAAAAAAGGCTATACTAGCCTGACTCGATAGCCTTTCTTTCCCGTGGTATATTTTCTGTGAAAATCTGAATGCACACTGTCTTTTATTTGGTCGTGTGGATAAACAATCTCGGCTCCACACACTCTCACTACACTACTAACAGACAGTGCGCCCCTTTCTCTTCCACTGCATATAGATGTGTTTCGTATCACCGGTACTTCCTATAATAACCCATGTCTGTGTGCATCCCGCCTCCCTGCGCTCCCAGATAGATGGTGCAAGTCAAAATGTCCAAAACGTCCGCAGCAGACCCGCTGTCTGGTGTCGAAACCACCGGTTCACAGTCTCACTATTTCCAGGTAAGGTCTTTTTCGTATTTTAATGTCACTCGTAAAAGTGTTAGACTGAAAAACGGTTCGTGTTTTTTGCTACTTGTTGTTGAAATGAAAAGCATATCGTTGTCAATAGTTTTCTACCTACGCCAGTGAAATCAAATGTGCGCTTTGAAACTGCAGATTGATGCCAGTGTAGCAGTAAAAGCGATACGACGCGATAATAAACTAGTTATTATCGGGAAGGATTTAAAACAGTTGTCGATTTAATCACGGGATTAGACAAAGTAGGCTCGATAGGTTAGGTTATAGACCCTTGCAATTTAATTGAGCTGAATTGCGAAGGATGTTCTCTCTCAGATTTCTAAACCGCAAATCAGGCCTTTTTCCTTCTGATTTCCATGCATTGTGCAATGGTGTTTTATTATTTATTTTTAATGCATTTCCTGTTAAAGCTCTGCATATAAAAGCGTTATTCAAGGCGTTGGTAAACAAAACAGATCAACACAGTATGGGTTATTTTATTTCACGATCGTAATGGTTCAAGATCTTGGTAAAGGAACAGTGAATTATCAAGCACTTTCATGACAGGTGTATGTTGAAGTTCGACTCACCTGTAGCCTACAGTATGTCTGCGAGCGCTTTTATTAAAAAGCATTATTTATGTCCACCCTCTGGCCGTCGCATCAAATTAACGGCAGACCTAGATGTAAAGACTTTATCAATATTCTAAGTATTGGATAAAAACGGATAGCATCCGCCAAAGGCTTTTCAGTCATAACAACAGGCCTACAGTATGTCCATGGTGATCTGTGGTCTAGTCTAGGGCCTGTAGGAAACGGACATGGTGTGTGGGCTATTTGGTGAACCTCGGACACAGAAATGCACATGATGCATTGAACAGGGAGGAAAATAGGCTAGAGAGAAAAACTACAACAAGTTGTAGACCTAACACCTCTGGTGTCTTCAGTGACTTGTCTGTGTCAGGACTAAAGTCCCTAATAGCCATAGCCAATTAAGTATCTGAGCGAACTGCCTTTTTCTTTATCTTACTACCCCCATCCTCATCATCTTTCATCACTACATCCATATTGCACCCTCCTCTCTCATGTTCATCTCACTTTCTCCTTTCTCCTCTCTCTCTTTTTACTCTGTTACTTATCCCCTCCCTCCTTTCCCCTCTCTCCTCCCCCCCTCCCTCTCTCTCTCTCTCTCTCTCTCTCTCTCTTTCCTTTCTCATCCCTCTCTCTCCCTCTCTCTCTCTCTCTCTCTTTCTCTCTCACTTTCCTTTCTCATCCCTCTCTCTCCCTCTCTCTCCCCCCCCCTCTCTCTCTCTCTCTCTCTCTCTTTCCTTTCTCATCCCTCTCTCTCCCTCTCTCTCTCTCTCTCTCTTTCCTTTCTCATCCCTCTCTCCTCTGCCACAGCTACCCAGGAAGTTGCCTAAGAGGAAGAGCCGGTTCAAACGTTCGGATGGCAGCACGTCCTCGGACACTACCTCCAGCTTCATCAAACGACAGGTGACGTCTCTCATCAATTTCACTTCAGCTATACAATCAATCTTGTGGGGTACACCTCACTGGCCCTATTATCATCCAAACCCCCATAGTAATCAAATGCAGTGTGAATGAAATGGCCAAACAGCTTGCATTATTCCAGTAGTAGCATCCCGCAAGCACTAGACTGTGAAAGGGTGAGTGAAGACCCTGTGATTCCCCTCGGTCAGAAAAAATAGATGTTTTGTCTCATGATGGTGCAGGACTAATGATATCATGTCTGTCTATCCAGAAATGATTTGAAGCCTATGGGTTGTTGTTGTTGTTGTTGTTGCTTCTGATCATGAAGACATCACAAGACATTGTCGTTTGTAATGCTGGCAGCATCAGTCAGATAAACTGAAAGTACTTGGGCTTGTTGAGCACAGTGGAGGCTCCTCTGGCCTCCCCAATAATTTGAGAGAAGAGAGAGAGATTTAAAAAAGCAATAATTATATTTCTTTTATTTATTTATTTAACAAAAAACAAACAAAACATTTTTATATTAATATTATTTCTGTTTTGTTCATAAATCAGAATTTTTCCATGGCTAAAACCCAATATTGCAATTGCAAAGCACCTACAGGCCAGAATCCCTATCCGTTTGTATTGAGGGAGGCCAGGCCTCCCCCAGGAAAGTGGTTTCTCATAGAAGTCAATGTAATGCAAATTTTGTCATGGCAAATATGTGATTGGCCAAATCACTGAAAGTGGGTGGGCAAGGGAGGCCTGGCCTCACCATGCATTGAGTCCAGGGCTGAGAAATTGACCTTTTGTTCGTCCAATCACATGAAGCCATTTTGAGAATTCACCCGTCACTTCAGTCAAAGAAACACTCGCCATAGTGGCTACGAGTGTCCTATCAACTTGTCCTTTGCAGGACACGTCTAGTACACCCATGGCTATTATCCCTGAAATTTGGCCAAATACCTTAGCTTAAAATGACCGCGGAAGTCGGCGAGATTCTGGCGCGATTTATACATCGAATAGGTATCAATCAATTCTGGAAGTCACCAGCCTCCACTGACTACTGTCTGTGTATTATGTGTTGTATATGACCATTCTTCAACTGATGTGGATGTAGTTCTCCCGATGCTCAGTAGAGGGCAGCATAGGCACGTGTAATAGCAGTTACATGAAAATCCCAAACCCAGCCCAGTTTTTTAATTAATGTTTTCAGGTCAAGTGAGCGCGAGCGCCCAAGCAGCAGGGGTAGAGATTTGGTGTTATTTAAGAGAGTCTCGAGAACTGGAAGAAAAAATAGAAAAATATGAATTATGATGAATTAACTGTCACCGAATATTTCATTCGTCATTCACATTGCCTGAACTGTGTTGCTTGTCTGGTTGTCATCTTCCCTTTTCTCTTGTCATTTCACACAGTTAGATCAATGTGGGTATGGCTGTTTATTTTTCATTTGGCATGTTTGGCTTCGGGTTTTCTGCCTGTCTTGTTTCTGCCGATGTATATCTGATTTGGTAACTGTGTCACTGACGTTGCCAGCCAGTGGCAGTGTGGTGGGTAGGGGCCTGCAGAGAAGGGCCCTGACTACCAGTAGAGTTGTGGCGGTGTGGCCAAAATCAAACAGTTTAAATCAGGTTACAGCGCATGAGTCCCAAACTGACACTAACACAGGGCTCTAGAAGCCTCATCTTCCCCTTGACTACGGGAGCTGAGAGGTAACGCCAGTATAAATGAATAACACTGTTTTCTGCACCGGGGAGTGGCTTCTATTGTGTCAGAACACGGGGTATACGCTCTTCCAGGCCCTCTATATGGATTTTTCATACAGTATCTCCATCAATACTGTACAATTGTGTTCACTGTTATGCATTGTAGTACATTGAAATGCCATTACACAAGCACCCACTAGAGGGCGCCAGTACACCAGTGATTCCACGTACCTATACCGGATACAAGATAGTAGAAGAATACGTTGAGCTATGATAGCAGATGGCTAGTAAAGACGCACGTTAACCCTATTCCCTGTCGCTGTGTTTAATAACCCACACAACAACAAATATAACATCCCTCTCTCTCGTCTTGTTTGGACCTCATTATAGTTTTTTTTAGTGCAGTTGTATGCAAATAAGGCCATTTATTTCATATCAGTCAGGAGGAATATCTTGTGTGACATGTTCTCTGAGATTACAACAAAATACAATAGCTACATGGGAAATAAAATGCAGTAATAAATCCAGTCAGTAAGATATGTATCTAGGAGAAGAGTAACACAATTGTGTCTGATTAAAAAAATCTTGTGAGGAGATGAGGAGCTGCCTGTGAGAGCTTGGGGAGAAAGAGAAAGAGCTGAACAGGCGTTTTATTGAGGAGGGGACATTAGTTATACTGATTAGAGACTCAATGACAATCTCTAGATTCCCTAAGAATATCGCAGGGCCTGAAATATTCATGAAACCCATTTGCAGGCTCTGGCTGAGGTGATGTGTTAACTCGTCCCCCCCTCCCCCCTTCTGTACCTCACTGGCTTTATTCGTTAGACATTATAACATCTTATTACTTATACAAATACACGAATACCGAGCCATCTGACCTTCCTTCATGGGTGCATCATGGGTAGTTCTCCAGTTGTTCTCCACGTTGCCTGCTATCTGAAGCGGTGCTGGTGGTTTAATTACATCAGTGTTGTTGTTTTGGATTTATCAAAGCGATATTTGAACCACTCCTGGTGCCATGTAATGAGTCATGACTGACAACCATGATGGCATAATCAGAACGGATTTATTAGCTAGTAGCGTAGGCTATTCTCCACCTCACATGATCTACGGAGGCCCCCGAGGGTCAACCGCAACCACATAACATGTCCTTACTATGTGGGGATCATGAGTGCCTTTGTAGGCCTAATTGAAAGTAGAACCAAATCAGACGTATTTGCTCTTGATGCATTAGCAAATTAGCATATTAAAGGTAGCATATTATGATCATATTACAAATTGTTGACAGAGGACAGTGAATCTCTGAACTGAAACAGATATCTAATCAGGTACACACACTGCATTAAAGATGTCCTTGTGATAGGGGTGGGGTGGGGTTCCCATAGGGGAGCAGTGGACTATGACTCATTGCTGCAGTAGAAATACAATAGGCAATGTGTCCATTAGTATATATGTAGGCTACATGAAATAAGTAGCAGACAGGATAGTATAAACATTTGCAGCCCCTTCAGAACACTTTGTGGACATGACTGTGGTGGGAATACTGTACCCCAACGCTGTGTAGTTCAATCTTGATCTGCTCCCGCTCTGAGCTGCTGTGTGCTATTGTGTGTGTGAGGGGGCGGTAATGTAATTACTATACAATAACACAACATAACACAAAATAACATAGGTGCTTCCGCACGGTGCACTCTCTGAACAGTTAGACTTGATCGGGCGCAATGAAGTTCCTCTCCGTCCGCAAGGCTGCGAACACGGGCGCTGATCAAAAGGGAAGGAGAAGAAAGAGGAACAATGATAAAGAGGGAGGTGGATTTGATCAAGTGACGTACTTTAGCTCTCAGCAAAGGTGTGCGTGAATGTGTGTGTGTGTGAGTGAGTGAGAGAGAGAGAGAGAGAGAGGGAGGGAGGGAGGGAGAAGGGGTTCAGGAGTCTGTTCCAGTGCATGTCCTCCCTGGCTTGGGGATGGAGCACAATACAGGATGACTGCATTCAGCATGTAACCTAGCGAGGGAGGACAGGCGCACCATAGCACCACACTGAGTGAGTACACAGACTCCCAAAGGATCCATCTCTACCTCTTTCTCTCTTGCTCTTCCCTCTCCCTTTTCTCTCTACCTCTTCCCTCTCCATCTTCTCTACCTGTTCTCTCTACCTCTTCTCTCTCATCTTCTCTACCTTTTCTCTCTACCTCTTCCCTCTCATCTTCTCTCCACCTCTCTACCTCTTCTTTCGCCCTCTTCTCTACCTCTTCTCTCTCCCTCTTCTCTCCGCCTCTCTTCTCTCCCTCTTCTTTCTCCATCTTCTCATCTCCTCTGCTCTTTATATCTCTCTCATATACTTCTCATTCTCCTCCCTTTACCTCCTTCCTCCACGAATCTCTCCCTCTGCATCCCTCTTCTTCCCTCTCTCCTGTTCCATTTGTAACACACACACACACACACACAGCCTCTCTCTCTCTCTCTCTCTCTCTTCCTCTTTCCTCCTTCTC
>NC_137676.1:18110699-18253199 GCF_963989245.1 Nansenia antarctica | reverse complement strand
GCCTACTAGACAACACAAATGCTCGACCTAACACCGTATAGTCTGAAAGCAAATCTACTACTTCTATTCTACTTATCCTACACTATTTATAAAGCCTTTGTTTTCATCTGCTGAGTTACATTGTGTGTGCAGGAAAATCCTGGGGCGTATCTTCTTATAACAGCTTTAAATGATAAATGAGATCCACTGTATATTTTGCTAATGAGGAGGAACCCACAGAGAATAACCCGGGCGAAGAAAGGATGTACAGTATATGTCCTGCACTGCACTGTGGGGGGGGGGGATGGAGCGATGGAGGAGGGCAGGCTATATTTGGTGAACCAGAGAGCTTGTGTGGGTGAAAACAAAAGCATTGTCTACAGTGTGTGTGTGATTGTGTGTGTGTGTGTGTGTGTGTGTGTGTGTGTGTGTGTGTGTGTGTGATTGTGTGTGTGTGTGTGTGTGAGAGAGAGAGAGAAATGGGGGCTGTTAGAACTACCCTCCTCTACTGTATACAAGGCCCCCCCCCTATTATTCATTAGCTACTCTAACATGTTGACCCTCTCTCTCTTCTGGAATCGAAGGGGTCGGCCGATTCGTACACCAGTAGACCGTCGGATTCCGACCTGTCAGCAGAGGAGGACCGCGAGGCGTATCGGCGTGAAGCCGAGCGCCAGGCCCAGCTACAGCTCGACAGAGCTAAGGTACTGTACCTTTTTATTTTTTAACCTTTGAATTTTTTTTTTGCCAAAACTGAAGTACAATTAGAGATTACAGGGACGGATGGTCTCCCTGGGGTAAGTCAGGGCTGAGTGTCTTAGTAAAGGCCACACTAGTGGTGGTGTTCCCAGGGTGGATATGACCATCTGATCACGCAGTCCAACTCACTAGTATCCACTAGGCCCCCACTATCTCCCTCCCACTGTATACATTATTCAAAACCATACATTGGTCTCATAAAACCATAAGCTCACAGCCACTTTATTACTAACTATTATGACTAGTTGCACCACTAGTGTATCCTGTCTTACCTGTACTATTGTCACCTTTATCTTGTATTATGCCTATTGCCTTATGTCTGCAAATTGTCAAAATTCTAAATCTTTTTATATTGAATTATACGTACCTATTGGCTTATTTCTTGTGCGGCGATGTCAGGAACCGAAGCCTAAGAATGTTACTCTCTTACACTTGTGTATGTGACGTAACAATAAACTTGAGTCTGGTCCTGGTCGTACCTAGGACCAGACTCAGAACAAAAGGGGACAGAGCGTTTGAGGTGGCGGCCCCAAAACTTTGGAACACTCTCCCTCCTGACCTGAGAGCCGCTCCCTCAGACCAAATCTTTAAGCGGACACCTCTTTTTAGACAGGCCGGCAGTCAATTTTAGCCTTCTTATTGTTCCTGTTTATGTTTTGTTTATGTTGTCCCCTTTGTGTTTTTAATCATTGATGTTTTAAATCTGCACTTTTTGTATTTTTTATTCTTGTATGTAAAGCACCCTGTGCATCCGTGCTGGGAAGGGTGCTATATAAATAAAGTTTTACTTATTTACTTACTTACTTACTTACTTGAACTATTGTGCTTGCAGTCCAAACCTGTAGCATTTGCAGTGAAGACCAACGTGGGCTACTGTGGGGCGCTGGATGAGGACTGTCCGGTTCAAGGTGCTGCTATCAACTTTGAAGCCAAAGACTTCCTGCACATTAAGGAGGTGAGGAGTTTAAGACTTTGGTGAGGAGTTGGTGCAGCTGACGCTGTTACACTCTGTTTACTGCTCTCAAAGGAGCAGGGCCTAAGCTTGTCTGGAAATCTGCCACCTCTGACCACCACGGTGAAATTCAGCTACTGTTTGCTACTGATTAAACATAGTCATGATATCCATTAGGAAGCTTTAAGAAAGCTTGAATGATGTTATGTACTGTACCTTTAAGATAATATGTTTTATTACTGTTGTTGTGTTGCATTAGTTGGGATGATATTGAGTTATTTTTGTTGTGTTGTAGCTAGCCTACAACAATACTAACCTGATAGAATCAGCTAGTGATATGAATCGTGGCGTGACGTTGTGAGTTGTGCCTTGTCGTTATGGTAACAGAAGTACAATAATGACTGGTGGATCGGACGGCTGGTGAAGGAGGGGGCCGACATCACCTTCATCCCCAGCCCTCTCCGCCTGGAGGCTATGAGACTCAAACACGAACAGAAACAGCGGTTGGTTAAATACTATGACTCTCAGAGTCAAATTCAACCCTAACCATGACCCTCACCCTAACCCTAACCCACAGAGACACAATTAACCCTAACCACGACTCTCACCCTAACCCTAACCCTCATAGTCACATCTGTGACACGGCCTGGTCATTCGGTCCGCAAGCCGGCATCCGATTTAATGTTTCGACTTTTACTTTACATTTCAGCGTTGTGGAAAATCAATGACACAAGCTGTGTTAGCTAGTCAACTAACACAGCTTGTTTTGTGAGATGTTAAGTAGTGTTATATAGTAAACTAGGTAGCGGTGGGGATTACTCACCGAATCCATTGCATTGCAGTATTTTGGCTTGACTAGCGAGTTTGTGTTGTGATTTTCGGCAACGTTGAAATGTATTCCCGTGTTTCAAAATAAAAGTTTGAACATTTTGATTGGTTGCCGACTTCCGGCCCAAATGACCAGACCGTGTCACATTTAACCCTAACCATGACTCTCACCCTAACCTGAACCCTAACCCTAATACTAATTGCAGGAAAACAAGGGGGGACTCCTCTAGTCTGGGTGACATGGTGTCTGGGAGCTGGAGGACTACACCGCCATCTGCAGGAGAGTGTAAGTATAACACCATCAGCCTATATTCAGCCTGTCCTGAGATCCTGTTTTTATTATTTTCATTATTGTCTTTCCTCATCTGATTGGACTTCTCTTGTTTTCAAAAGCCAAACAGAAGCAGAAGCAGGTAGGTTATATTGTGATGTCCTCTCCAATGAAAGCATAATTGATCTAATCTATCACAGATATGACATTAAAAGGGGTGTTGGATTATTTATACCATTAAGATTGTGTTGCCATGGTAACAGATTGACTGTCCCTGTCATCGTCCCCACTCCCCGCTCCCCACCCCCTCCTCTCTCTGTCTCTCTCTATCGCTCACTCTCTCTCTCTCTGGTAGGAACACATTCCTCCATATGATGTGGTCCCGTCTATGAGGCCTGTGGTCCTAGTGGGGCCTTCACTGAAGGGCTATGAGGTGAGTGTGTGTGTGTGTGTGTGTGTGTGTGTGTGTGTGTGTGTTTCTCTCTCTCTCTCCCCTCCAGTAACAACTGGAACCAGTCCAAAGTAGTCTATCTCCAGTCTCTGCTCTAAGTTACTGATGTGAACTCTCTCTCTTTCTCTTTCTCTCTCTCTCTACCTCTCTCTCTCTCTCTGTCTCTCTCTATCTCTCTCTCTGTCTCTCTCTCTTTCAATCTCTCTCTTTCTCTCTCTCTATATATCTTTCTCACTCTCTGTCTCTCTCTCAGTCTCTCTCCCTCTCTCTCTCTCTGTCTCTCTCTCTCTCTCTCCCTCTCTCTCTCTTTTGCGCTCTGTCTCTCTCTCTCTCTCTCTCTCTCTCTCTCTCTCTCTCTCTCTCTCTCTCTCTCTCTCTCTCTCTCTCTCTCTCTCTCTCTCTATGCAGTTGAATTTCCATTCTGGAATTAATACCATGCATGGCTAATTCATTTACCTATATTTAGATACTGGATTACTTTCAAGTGGAGTTCAGGAGATTATATATATTTCATATTAAAGTGTGTTCCCCCTCCCAGGAAGCCTGTTTATTCCGCTGTTATCAAGTATGCTTTAGTGCTCAAGTTCAGTGCCCTCCATAAGATAAGTATTGGAAAGAGGATTTGAAATCAAGCAATTACTATTCGGTTAAAGTAGAAATTCTCAGATTTAATTCAATTACTTTTAACTTTTTTTTACTAAGCCCTATTTCAGGGGCCAAACGTATTGGTTAAATCATATAATGTCCAAATAAAGTACTCATGTCTAGTATTTGGTCGACAATCCTTTGCATGCAATAACAGCTTGAAGTCTGGGACTCATTGACCCCAGCAGACATTGGGTACATTCTCTGGTGATGCTCAGTCAGGCCTGTATTGCAGCCATCTTCAGATTTGTCTTATCATTGGGAATTGAAACAGATGTTCAATCCGATTTGAATCTGAAGATTGACTTGGCCAGTCAAGAACTTTCCACTTTTTGGCCCTGAAAGACTCCCTAGTTGCTATGGCAATATGTGACAGCAGCTGGTGAAAGCGGGAACAATTCGGCGAACTAACTAGGTAGTAGTGGGGATTACTCACTGAATCCATTACGTTGCAATATTTTGGCTTGGCTAGCGAATCTGTTACTGATTTTCAACAACGTTAAAATGTATATGTATATTTTTCTGAATAAAAGTCCAAACATTTGGTCGGTTGCCGACTTGTTCCCGCTTTCACCAGCTGCTGTCACATATGTGGAAGGTTATTGTCTTACTGTATGATGAAGCACTATCCACTGAATGTGGATATATATTGGATATATTTGCTTGTACTCAAGTAGACAAGATTGTTCTGTACACTTCAGAATACATTCTGCTGCTGCTGCTGCTGCTGTCAGCAATAACATCATCAGTCTAAAAAATGTCAGTTTGTCAATGTCAATGCCAGTTTTGGGGTTAAAACCTTTCTTCTCCAAACTTTCCTTTGCAATCACTCTGGTAGATGATAATATTTGTGTTATATCTGTCCTATCTGTCCACAGGACAGTTTCCAGACCTCTGCAGGATCTTGAGGTACTTTCTAGCTAACTGAATCTGATCTCTCTTCTCTTTCTCTTCCCCCCCTCTCTTCAAGGTGACTGACATGATGCAGAAGGCTCTGTTTGACTTCTTGAAACACAGATTTGATGGAAGGTTAGTATAAGGTCATATATAAGGTTAGTATGAGGTCATATATAAGGTTAGTATGAGGTCATATATAAGGTTAGTATGAGGTCATATATAAGGTTAGTATAAGGTCATATATACGGTTAGTATAAGGTCATATATAAGGTTAGTATAAGGTCATCACCATGAAGAACCAACAAATGTGACATTGCAGTGTCCAGTTTTGAGGCTGTCTCACTCTGATCCACTGTGACATCTCAGCCAGACACACCCCTGTGAACCTGTGTCTCCAACCAGTGTGTCTTAGCAGCGCATGCACAGGGTTGCCACGGGTCCTTGAAATCCTTGAAAGTATGTGAATTTGAGGGGAAAAAAATCAAGGCCTTAAACATTTTTGAAAATAGACATGGGTCCATTGAAAGTGCTTTTTTTTTACGTAATTATAGTAGATAGGTCACATATCATGAGTCACATATCATGTATTTTGTTTTGTTTGTTTCTGCTCCTTGCAGAATTTCCATCACACGCGTCACTGCAGACCTCTCTCTAGCCAAGAGGTCTGTCCTCAACAAGAGACCCATCATGGAGAGATCCAACACCCGCTCCAGCATAGGTGAGCGCACACACACACACACACACACACACACACACACACACACAGTGCACACACACACACACACACACACACACACACACACACACACACACACACACACACACTACCTGCCCTTACAAGCTAAAAGCAGGAGACTGAGAACGTACACAGAGACTGAGACAGACCTTTTCCAAAAACTGATGTTTGTGGTGAAAGCCAATGGGCCAATTTTTTACTGTTTTCCCCTGCTTTTATATTCATTCTATGCATGTATATGTTTTTATATATGTTTTTTATTCACTTGATGTTCTTATTCCTGTTGTAAAGCACTTTGAGCTGCCTTTCTTGTATGAAAGGTGCTATATAAATAAAGCTTTACTTACTTACTTACAAGGACCCATTTACATTTGATTAGATTCAACTTTATTCACAAGTCTGTGTGTGTGTGTGTGTAGTTAATTCCCAAATTTGATTAAAACGGAATCCCTTGGCTATGGTGTCTGTCCCCCCCTCCCCAGCGGAGGTCCAGAGTGAGATTGAGAGGATATTTGAGCTGGCCAAAACCCTCCAGCTGGTGGTACTGGACGCAGACACCATCAACCACCCGGCACAGCTGGCCAAGACCTCCCTGGCGCCCATCATCGTCTATGTCAAAGTGTCCTCGCCAAAGGTACAGTACAGGAGGCAGCTGCACTCACCTCCGCCGGCGCAGTGCGACTGTGCTTCAGGGGGATGTATGAAAATATATTTTAACTTTGAATTGAACTTTTAGATTCGATTAGCACAAGTACCAGTCGACAGAGTACAAAGTACCAGACAACGAAATGCAGTTTAGCATCTAACCAGAAGTGCAAATAGTGATATAAAAACATGATATAAAAACATGACAATGATAGTTATAGGTACAGTTATGGCAATTATGGTGGTTTAGAGGTATATACAGTTATGAGCTATGTACAGATAAGGTAGCTCATCTACAGTATGTAATGTGCAGATGTATAAAAGGAGGTTATAATATGACCAGGGGTGTGCAAACCAGCAGCAGTAGTGCAATGGCTAAATTGGATTGTTCACAGTGGCTGGCGGGGAGGGGGGGGTACTGAGAGCAGGGGTGTAGTCTACGTGATACCCAGGACTACGCCGTATACCCACTAGGAAAGGCTAAGGATTTCCATATACCCACTTAAAAATGTGTGAGGATACGTAACAGCGTTTTGTGACAGAACTTTCACACTTTCATTCATAAAATTCACCCCGTCTGTGTTACGAAGCATTTGACTTTTGGACCATTGGGACTGACTATAGCGTCATATACCATCAACGGGAGGAGATGCGACATGAAATATGTCAAAATGCAGCACTATCATGCACAGATCAGCCTTATAACATGTAATTTAGATATATATTATCAAGTTATTATTATTATTATTATTATTATTATTATTATTATTATTATTATATTACGTTAGACAGGGAGCAATTTATTTTTTCATAGCGTTCCGAAATGAACGATATGAGGCTGGGAGGGGAAAATCACAGTATACCCACTAGTAAACACTAGACTGCACCACTGACTGAGAGTCATGTACCCTATGTGGGGGGGCAGTGATTGTCCAGCAGAGTGTGTAAAGGGGGGCATTGTTGATCAGAGTGACAGCTCTGTAAAAGACGCTGCTCTGTAGCCTGCTGGTACGGAACCTGAGGATCCTGTACTTCCTGAACTTGTAATTCAATTAGAGTTATTGTCTTCATGAAACAATGTGTCAATTGTATACTTCTGATAGTGTATCTTCTGCCAATAAGAACTGGTGTGAAATGATGTGCCTTTCTTTCTTTCTTTCTCTCTCCCCCTCTCTTCTCCTCTCTCTCTCTCTCAGGTGCTCCAGAGGCTGATTAAGTCAAGGGGAAAGTCTCAAAGCAAACACCTGAATGTGCAGTTGATGGCTGGGGACAAGTTGTCTCAGTGTCCCCCTGTGAGTGGAGTAATTCATTTCTACCACCATTTTAGAACTATCACATTTTACTGGAGAATTCCCCTCATGTTGTGGCTACTGTGTGTTTTGTGGTGAGCTGAGTGGATACAGGTAGGCGAACGGTTTTTCTTCTTTTTTTTTAAGCTTATTTTTCATAGTGTTGTAGTCCCACTCTTATATGTGTTATTTTTTATTGGATAGAGGTAGTAGAGAAAGACAGGAAAGTAAGGAGAAGACGGTATGTCAGCAGGGCACGGGCCGGAGTCGAACCCATGCCGATATGGGCATATGTGCACTGTAGGCCGTGGTGCTAGACCACCACGGTGAAGCTTATTACTGCTCTCTCACCTATAAATCCATTCAGATCAGTTGTCCGCCCCCCCCCCCCCCCCCCCAAAAAAAAAGCACAGAAAAAAGGAGGCTTTTAGTATTTAGATTTTAATATTGGGACATAACCATAAGATATTATGTTCATATTCTTCCTGGCTCTTCCACCAATAGGAGATGTTTGATGTCATTTTGGATGAGAACCAGTTGGAAGATGCCTGTGAGCATTTGGCTGATTACTTAGAGGTCTACTGGCGTGCCACCCATCTGCCAGGCACCACCCCCCTCAATCCTCTGCTGGAGCAGAGCCTGATGACCCCGCCCTCAGCCATCTCCAGTCTCCAGGTGAGCTGTGATGAAAGGGTATCAGACTGTATCAATGAAGTGATTGGACCTAATGTCATATATAATATATGCCATTTTAGCTGATGCTTTTATCCAATGCGACTTACGTTGCAGTGAGCGCATAGTACATTTGTCAGTAGCCTATATACTGTATGGTCCCAGCGGGAATCGAACCCACAACCTAAGCTGTTGTTAGTGCCATGCTCCGCTACGCTCCTACGTGGATTAAAAGGTAGATCGATAAATGGAAAATGCTTAATTGAGACGGTTGAGGACACCCGACTCTGATGTCAACCCCATTGTAGTTACGATTTTTAAAAAACAGTCAGGATTAAGGTTGTGTTAGTTCTAGATAGGGGTTATGGTTAGGGTTAGAGTAAGGGAAAGGGTTAAAGGAATGGTTCAGTCTAATTTTATGTTTAGGTGAAATAATGGTCTTACCCTGAGTTGTCCTCATAGACCAGTAGTGGAAGCGTCTCTTGTTACCACAGAACACGCTAACAGTTAGCAGCGCCCTCTCTCCGATAGACATGTAGACTTGTTTAAATTACATTTAAAAATCTATCCAGAGCTTAAGTAATCACTCCGGGTCCAGTGCTTCTCCAGCTAAGCGGAGAGCTTGGCTGTGTGTGAGTCTACAAAGAGGAAATAGTTCCAGTTCTGAGCAAATCGATTATAGTGATTTTCAATGGAATTCATCAGAAAATCCTTTCAAGCATAATTTGCTCAACTCAACTTTGTTTGAAGTTTCTCTGAGGAGGAGGCATGTCATTTAAACGATCCTTACTTAGGGATGTTGGAAAATCCTGTCTATTGGAGACCATGCTGCTAACTGTTAGCCTGTGGTAGCTGCAGTAGCAAAGTGGAAAACAGAGAACCAGGTTACCAGAGTAACGTCGTACGTACCAAGGATCCCACTTACCCATCTAACCATTGTTAAATAGGGATGTTGAGAGAGAAAGGAGAGCTGTGATGATGAGTAGTAGTGTCAGCAGGGGATAGGGCGGGAGTACAGAGGGGGGGGGAAAGAGGAACAGGGGTTTGAGAATAGATTGATTGGAGAGTGAAAGTGGGGAATTAGGGCAGGTGATGATGGCGTGATGTACAGTGTAGTGTGGAGGACAGGAGGAGAGAATAGAGGACCTTGTACTGGGAGTGTCTGTCATCAGAACCAGGTCACGTCTGACCCATCAGTTACGGTACATGTGGGAAAACGGCACATGTGGGAAAACTAGGGTTAGGGTTAGGTGCTAGGGTGCTACGGTTGAGGTTAGGGTTAAAGTTAGGGGTAGGGTTAGGGTTAAGGTTAGGGTTAGGGTTAGACATGCCATCATGTACCAAGTCACCCTAGCACCTAACCCTAACCCTAGTTTTCCCACATGTACCGTAACATACATACATGCTCTACTGTAACGTGTTTATGTGGGTTGTGTTTGTATGTTGCCACTGTCCTCCTCACAAAGTCTATTCATCTCAGATTCCCCCACACTTCCTCTCTCATATGTGTAGCGCCCTCCAGTGTTGACATGTTGTAAGTGTCTCTTTCTGTCCTTCTCACTCATCCCTGCTTAACATTTTTTGGCAGTTTTCTGAAACACAGGAATTAATTGAATGAACGCTTACGAAATGGGGTGAGTAGCAGGGTTTACCTATGTGCATTTTCCACCCCCAATAACCCCTGTCCCTCTATTCCCACCACCTGCCAACCCCACCCTGAGCCAACGCAAAAGGAATAAGACCAACCAATGTGTCTTATTCCCCCCACCCCACCCCACCCCTCACTTAATAAATTCCCCTCCACACACAGAATAACTAATATTCCCCTCCATCTCCTCCTCTCCAAATGCAACTTCGCTACATTATGAT
Organism: Nansenia antarctica; assembly: GCF_963989245.1. Classification (NCBI taxonomy): domain Eukaryota; kingdom Metazoa; phylum Chordata; class Actinopteri; order Argentiniformes; family Microstomatidae; genus Nansenia; species Nansenia antarctica. Next base: position 18,243,206 of record NC_137676.1, on the reverse strand, counting down.
TGATACCGTGCTACCAGCTTCAAAAGACAATTCACAAAGCAGACACAGGTTCAGGGGTTTGAAATGTGAAAGGGACTTGTAAGTAAGTGACTGTCAAACCCTGTGACTGTTTAAACAATCAAAGAACTTGAACAAATACTTTTGGAAAAAGTAAAAGAAACAGCTCACTTCTCAGTTATAGTGGTCTTTCTGACAGTGCTGAAGTAGAATGAATGACCCTAACCCTAACCATAACCTTAACCAGAGTCATATGGTGACAGCCCATAACCACATTACAGTAATAATGTGATTATACACACGTTATGATATATGAGATATCAGACTTATGCTTTGTGAATGATACACCCTCTCACGCTCGCACAGAATGCTATCCTGAATGAAACACGCTCGCTAGTTAACAAATGCTTGTCTGAAGAATGACCGAGAAAAGGACAAGTCCCGAATGTATAAAAGGTTTGATGATTGACATCATTTTTTCAGTTGACTTTACTGTTGTTTAGTCCTAAGATTCCCAAAGGTTGAGGTTTAAACAACATAAAGTAGAGCAATATAGATGACTTGCCACTGAAGACACTGTTACCGTAGTAACACTGTAATAATCTCCTTATTGTCACCCTTCATCTAAACGTTCCTCTATCATTAGCCTTTCCGTGTGTAGAGTGTCATTTGTCTGTAGACAACATCTGTAGTCTTCTGTTATGTTTTATATGTTTGCTGTTTGTCCATGAGTCCTAGCTTTAGAGGCAAAGTCATTTGTGTCTTGTGTTTGGTGTAACGGAAATTACGGACGGAACTTTTTGGACGCTGTCCCCGATACTGGAATGGAGTTCTCATTTCACCGCCCGCCCCCATCTCTCTCTCCCCCTCCCTCTCTCTCTCTTTCCATCACCATGCCAACAATGACCTCAGAAGAATCAGAACCAGCCCCAGCAGCAGCAGCAGCAACAGCAGCAGCAGCGCGGGGGTGTGGCGGTGGAGGAGGAGGAGGAGGAGGAGGAGGAGGAGCCTGGGGAGGAGGTCCCCTCCCCGCTGGAGCAGGACAGCCTGATGCAGTCTGACGAGGCCAGCGACTCCCTGTCCCGTAGCGGGCGGGGGGGCAGTAGCGGCGGGCGGGGCGGAGGCCCGCGTCCCCGGGGTGACGAGGGCGGCGGTGACGAGGGGCCAGGGGAAGGGCCGGAGGAAGAGGAGGAGGGAGCAGAAGAAGAGGAGGAGGAGGAGGAGGAGGAGGAAGAGGATGAGTACGGGTCCCCCTGCCACGCCCACTCGTACAGGGACATGTACCCCCCGCGCCGCGGGCACCCCGGCAGCGTCCAGAGCGCCAACGGGCACGACGCCCAGGACCGCCTGCTGCAACAACGCCACGCCCAGCAGGGGCACAACCAGCGCAACGACCGCCAGCGCAGCCGCCCCTGGCCTCCAGACAACTACTGACCTACTGACACCCCCCCCGCCCCTGGCCTCCAGACAACTACTGACACCCCCCCCCACCCACACCCCTGGCCTCCAGACAACTACTGTACTGACACTCCCCCCCACACCCCTGGCCTCCAGACAACTACTGACACTCCCCCCCACCCACACCCCTGGCCTCCAGACAACTACTGACACTCCCCCCCACACCCCTGGCCTCCAGACAACTACTGACACCCCCCCCCACCCACTCCCCTGGCCTCCAGACAACTACTGACACTCCCCCCCACCCACACCCCTGGCCTCCAGACAACTACTGACACCCCCCCCCCCCCCACCCACTCCCCTGGCCTCGAGAAAACTACTGACACCCCACCCCCCACCCCCCCTGGCCTCAACTACTGACATCCCCCCTGGCCCCCAGACAACTACTGAAGCACTGACACCCCCCGCCCCCCCGGCCCCCAGACAACAACTACTGAAGCACTGACACACCACTGCCCCCCCTGGAGACAAGAACCGAGACCTCAAATTGACACCTAGCCACCAGACAAGCACCAGGGAGCGCTCCCTCCTCCCCCCTGGCCCCTACACACCTAAACACTCTACTTAGATTGCTAACATACCTCCCGACCACAACTGACCCACTAAGACACAGCAGGTGCGCGCCCTCTTTTACTCCCAAACCCCTTCACTCCCAACCCCTTCCTCTACAAGTGCAGTTCAACCACTGACACAGGGCAATCACAATAATAGACCCCATTTATTTAAGACTGATCAAAGCGTCACCCTCCGACGTTCTAGTATATCTATAGAAATAATCAAGTATTTAATGGGCCTTCTCTCCGCTGAGTAGCAAAAGTCCTCACACTTCGCGCTTTTTGATTGAGCCACCATTACAAGTGACTGGGTTTGTACTACAAAGAAGAATAAGTCAACTATGCCCATTCTAGAGGGTCTATTTCCGTAGATCTATCTCTCTATAGAACTGCTGTGCACATCGCCACCTCCTAAGATCCCACTCTTCCAGGCGCCAGTTTTCACTCCAATGAGAACAATGGGGACCTGACCTCATCTGGGTCGCGTATTCCAGATTGTATAAGTCAACAGGGCTACTACTCACCTCTGCAATGGGAAGGTTGCAGGCTACAAGCTGTACTTAAACCCAGACCTTTAGCTGCTTTCGCGTAAGGTTTCTCTATTGTAGGATTCATTTACTGGCCTTAAATCCCTAAGACTTTTATGTACTTTATTATTGCATGTATGCATATGATTATTTTAGAACTATTTGCACATTAAGGGTCAGGACAGGAACTGCAGGATCTTTATGGATAAACAAAGGTAGCTATGACTACTTTTTTCTATTCACTTATGGGAAATAGTAATGCATCCGCATATAGTGTACATATTGAATGGGGCGCCTTGGTTATTCAAAGTATTATTGCTATTTTATTTGTTAGTTTATTTAATTTAGTTAGTATGGACTTGCTCCTTTGTTTCAGAGAAATATTGCCATGTCAAGTCAAGATTGTTTTTACTTAAAAGATGATGAATGTTTTGGGAGAGGCACAGGTATGCAGGAATCTATATGGTTATCCTCTACTGTCTGTAAGTGACGTGAATCTACTGTACACTCTTATATTTTAAGGACATTACTTGTCATTGCACACATCACTGTTCTCCGAGACTCACACAGAGACATGCAGCTGACAGTGAATGTCATCAGGATGAATGGGGGAATGGCACTGGTATTGGACAAATCAATACGGTGTATATCCCCCCTTTTTACACACACACACACACACACACACACACACACACACACACTCACGCACGCACACTCAAGCACACTCGCACAAACACTCATGCACACGCACACGCGTACACACACACACACACACACACACACACACACACACACATCCACATACTGTACATCCAGACATCAGAGAATGTGATGTCACCTCTGACACCGGCTAGTGTTTGCTAACGTCACTGCTTCCACTGATTGTCTTCAAGTTGACTGTAGCCCATTCTTGATTGTAGCATCCATCCACAACACGATCACAGTTACATATCACACAAATTCCCCCAAGGAATCACAGTCGTCATACAGTATATATCTGCTCAGGCTGTGTGTAGTTATATCTCACCTTACCCTTTCAAACACCAAGCATCCTTACTATTGTTGTTGTTGTTGTTGAGTGTATTGCAGTTTTACCGTCAACTTCAGTGGTTCTCACCGCGTATCCTCACTGTCTTTCTGTACAAGCACGTTTTGGTTCCAACTAATCACTTCTTAAGTTAATGCTTGACCCTGATCACTTCAGAGCAGTGGAGGGGCTGGTTGGGAGGTAGAAATGAGAAATCGGAGGACAGGCTCATTGTAATGCGTGGTACCATTCCTCATTCCGTTCAATACATTACAATGGGCCAGTCCTTTGATTTCTACCTCTGTCAGCCTCCCCCTGCTTCATAGGCTGATGGTGCTAGGAACGTGTGGTGTGGTCCTCTCGTCTTCTTGTGTCCTAAAAGGGACTCACAGCTGTAGCAACTGTGACATGATGTCATACCTGCATCATTGGTCTATGGACAGATCAGGTGAAAGGTCATGTGGAACTAGGACCTGCCTGTATAGGGCCCAGTGTTTCAAAAACGTTGAATCTAGATCCGAATGATCCAGATAGTTATTTGTTATCCAGGATCAGATCTATCGAGCAGATTCGAGTAGTTATGGGGGAAAATCAGCCAGGTCGATCTGATCCTGGATTAGAAAGGTTTTGAAATCCTGGGCCCAAGGGGTTGACAGGGACCGGGCTTTTGGGAACGACTGGTCTTCTACTTTCACGTCTTAACAGGTATCTTTTAGCTAGTGTTCTGTACTTTCTGGAAAAACTCACAGCATGATTGAAAAAAAAAAGAAGAAAAAAATTCTATGCAAGTGTTGCATGAAACCTGATTGTTTCTTTCTACAGTTATGTTAAGTAATGCATCGATTCTGATTCTCCTTGTTATTTCTTAGTGATATTCTGGTCAGTAGGACAATTCATTTGTTTGTAAAAAAATGCATTGAGTCACTCTTCTGAGTTTCAAATCAACCACCACTTTTCACAACCGATATTCAAGAAGCAGATGCGTCTAGAGTAACCTAACAATAAAGGAGAATTATTTTACATCAAATTTGAGATTTTCCACAACATTAGGCTAATGAATTAAGATTAGACTGGATACAGAACACATTGAACTCACAAGAAAAGGAAAAAATATATACATTTCTGTCCAATATTTCCCCCCTCTAAAATGAAGTCTTTAGAAAAAGGAATATGAAGGCAGACAGTTTACCTATTTAATGTAAGCAGAGAGATGAATGAGTGACTTGCTAAATGCAGACTTGCATGTCCTAGTTCACATAATATTATTAGCTATCTTCACTGTGCTTTGGCAGTGAAATATTTTTCAAAGCGGACCAATGAAGTAATTGATTAAAAAAAAAGAAGAAATAGAGTTGTTTTCAATTTATGAAGCACAATTTTTACAATGGTTATACTTTAGTTTCCTCTGTCTGATATTCTGTATGCAATACTAAGCCTAACATTGAAAGACTTAAAACGCCTTAGAGACCATCTGGATTTCCTCTTCTGTGTTAGTAGAAAAAAAAAATGCACTAATTTATTTTTTGATGGTTGCTTTGTAATGCAATAACTGCACTAAATATATTAAACATTTATCCACCGGACTCTACCACACCGTGCTAGCGTGACCCGACACGCCCCTTCCCTCGATTTCTGAGAAAGAAAAATATAAAAAAGAAAAAAAAAGAAAGAAAAAAAATACATTTCCTGCCTGATGCTGTATAGAATGCTTTCTAACAAACAAACAAAAAAAGATTTACAATGCTAAGCAAAATACGACTAAGTGAAATAAACATGACATTTTATGTACTTTTAATACTGCTGTGGTCTTGTTTTTTCCTCACTCAAACCTCCAAAGTGCTGAAATATTGTGTCCAAACTTGCTGATCAGAGTAAGTTACCTCAACTCTACAGTAGGCTATGATTTGTATTGTACCTTTGTATTGTGTCTTTAACATTGTTTCTGAGAAAACAATTACAGTGAGTTTTAGAAGTCTGAAAAAACATTGCATATCATGTCGCAGAATTCATGCAATAATCCAATTTATGCACATTGGAGCCCTCAGTGATAGCTTTTATTATAAGCGTGTTTGGCGTTTGTTGGTCACTGGAGGGCGCCAAATCCAAGTGATCCAAGTGAAAAGCTCGAAAAGCTAGAAAAGATGTCTTCAGTTAGAGAAGGGACACAAACATGGAGTAGCTATATCAGTCAAACTTGGCTTTATTCACTTCACAGATCAATGTAGCAAACATCACATTCCAATTGACTAATAACCAGTTTACTGAAGAAAAAAAAATACATTGAGTTTCTCTTGGGAGACAACAATGTATTGTTTTACAATGTATTGGTCTCATTTAATACACATATTAAAACAGACAAACACAATCAACTCAAGTGAACTGAATGTAAAAAAAAAAAAAGAAGAAATACATGATACACTATCACTCTTTTGTCTTCATGTTTGTACCCACTTTTGTGGGGCTATAGTCTCTGAATAATGTGGAGAGGCAGAGCTCTGATGGCATTAATAAGCCCCCCCCCCCCCCCTTCCCCCACCCAGCCAGCCCCCCCTCCCCTCGGACACTTCTAGAAACTTCTAGAATCACTTCTAACTGAGCCTAAAGCAGACAGCTCGGTATATATAACCAACAAGCCACTCAACCCAGCCAGGCATGGAACCATACAGTGACCTAACCCCAGTAGAACAGTTATGCTATATGAAAGAGTGATGACAGTGCCAAAAGGGATGAAGGAGGAGAAGAAAAAAAAGGAATGAGATACCAAAAGCAATAGCTGGGTGTTGAGACACTGCAAGAAGAGAGAGAGGGAGAGAGTAGGAGAGACATGATAAAAAACAAAAAAAATAAAAAAAACGACAAACTTCCAGAAGGGTTTATTCTGGAAGGCAGACAGGAGGTCCGACAGGGGGGGGTTCGTGGGACACACGGTGGTTTGGCGTAGCCTCAGGCGAAGATGGTCTCCTCCCGCCTCTTCTTGGTGAGGATGGTGCCAGGCTTGTGCTGGGCTTCGGGGTGGTTGGTCAGCTCCGGGGGGCAGGTGGAGACGGGGCTCTCCAGGATGGCCTGCTTCAGGTCGTAGAACACGGACGCGTCCTCCTTGGTGAGGAAGGTGAGGGCCACGCCGCTCTTTCCGGCGCGACCCGTACGACCGATACGATGGATGTAGTCTGCGGGGAGCGGAGAGAGGCCGAGGTTTAAAACAGGACAGAGGGAATGACGAAGTAATTTTTTCTGAGTGGGGCAGTCCCACTCATATTTTTCATTTTATTGACAGATGCAGTAAAGATTTAGACAGGAAGGATGGGTGAGAGAGAGAGGAGGGATGACATGCAGGATATGTCCCGGCCGGAATCGAACTGGGGACCCTGCGGTTCATCCATCCCAGGGGAATGACGTTTTACATTTGAAACGTTTAGCAGCCGCTTTTGATCCTAAGCGACTTACAATTAGTGGTTACAGGGACAGTCTCTGTTAAGTTGCCTTACTCAAGGGCACACTAGTGGTGGTGTTCCCAGGTGGGATTTAAACTTTTAAAACACTAACCTTCTGATCACCAGTCCAACTCACTAGCCACTCGGCCACCACTATACCCCCATGACAGACAATGACCCACAAGACACTATTCTGACTAGTGAAAATATTTATCTTGTCACCATACTTGAAATAACAAAATCAACAAACTACAACTAAACTAAACATTGGAGCACAGAGATAACAATAGCTCAGACATGTTAGGCACAGAAGAGCTTTTCAAAACATCCTGTGAAGGCACTGCGATCGTTAAGATAACAAGAAGCTCCACAAAGATAAGAAAGGTGAAGAGGTGGTGCGTCTCACCTTCGATGTTCTTGGCCATGTCGTAGTTGAGGACCATGGAGACGTCCTGGATGTCGATACCTCTGCCGGCCACGTCTGTAGCCACCAGGATGTCCTTGGCTCCGGCCTTCAGGTTGGACAGGGCAAACTCTCTCTGTTCCTGCCCCTTGCCACCGTGCAATGTGCAGGCATTGTACTGGGGGGGAGAAAGGGGAGAGAGAGAGAGAGGGAGATGGGGGAGGGGGGAGGTAAAAGTTACAAATGGACCATTTTACAGCCGACTCCTCCCCAGGCTGGGGCTTGGAGGCTGGTTCCTGCTGTACTTCCTGAATAGTGAGACTAGACACACAACAACCAAACGACTCTCACCCCCATCTTCTCCAGAGACTTGGCCAGCACGTCGACACCCTTCTTCTGGTTGACGAAGATGATGATGGGCGGCTCGAAGCCACGCCCCAGAACATCCAGAAGCCTCTTCCTGTAACGAAGGAAAACATAGAAGACTCCGTTAGTCTGAGTATCAAGCTTCAGACTAAGGCCACCATTCCTACAGTTTACATTTGTGGCATTTTAGCAGACGCCTTTATCCAAAGCGACTTACAAAAAACCACATTTGTCTAAGTAAGTGAATCATCTATCTATCAGTCATCTCAAGAAAAAGTTCTCTATGCTCAGGCCAGGGACCATTCGCAGTCATAATGCTAGAAGAGAATTAAGACCTTTTAAAAAATGATTATTATTATTATTATTTACAGTAGGGAAACTGTACAGGGGGGTAGAGGGGATGATTGAAAGAAAGGTGAGAGTGTATGTGTGTGTTTGTTTGTTTTTGTTTTTGTTTTTGTGTGTGTGTGTGTGTGTTACCTCTTCTCTCCCTCTCCCATGAGCAGGACCTTCTGTTCCACTCTCTCGTGGGGTTTGCCTGCGGAGCCGATGTAGACGACCGCCGGGCGACGGAGGTAGTTACGGGCCAGCCGCTCCACCGCCGCGGGCATGGTGGCGGTGAACATGACCGTCTGGAAGAGAGGAGGAGGGACAGAGAGAGAGAGGATGGAGGAGGAAGGAGAGGACACGGAGGGACACACAGCAGGAATTATCGTACATACCGAAATTATTACATAAACGTCATTATTTCATTCTAAGCTGGTGTGTGTATTTATCAAAAGGCAATTTGTCTGTGAACGTGCACATGTGAGTGAGTGTGTGTGTGTGTGTGTGTGTGTGTGTGTCAGACTCTCATACCTGTCTGTACTTGTGTTTTCCAGACTCGAAGTTCATCAACATTTTCTCTGGGTCCTCTGCCTCGTCTGTGTCTGGTTTCTGGTTGGTCACTGGGATGTATTCCAGAATCTTCTGGACGTCCGGCTCGAAGCCCATGTCAATCATACGATCGGCCTCATCCAGTACCACGTACGTACAGCGACCCAGAACCAGGTACCGGTTCTCCAACACGTCAATGAGACGACCCGGGGTGGCGATCACAATCTGTCAGGAGAACAGAAAAAATAGGTTATCTTCCTATTAGCTAGAAGATTGGACCTGTCTCTGTGTGTGTGTGTGTGTGTGTGTGTGTGTGTGTGTGTGTGGTGGCCTAGTGGATAGTGAGTTGGACTGGTGATGAGAAGGTAATGAGTTCCACCTGGGAACACCGCCACTAGTGTGCCCTTAGGCACATAGCCCTAAATGACTCCAGAGAGATTGTGTCTGTAATCTTGTAAGTCGCTTTGGATAAACGCGTCCACTAAATGGTTGAAGTGTAAATGTAAAATATGTGTGTGTGTGTGTGTGTGCGTGAGATTCCAGAGTGTCTGACCTCGCAGCCCATCCTGAGGCGGAAGCCCTGGTCCTCTCTGGAGATTCCTCCGATCACGGCCACCGTGCGGATGCCCAGAGGTTTACCGAACTTGAGGGTCTCCTCCTCGATCTGTTGGGCCAGCTCACGGGTGGGCGCCAGGATCACAGCGTACGGCCCCTGGTCCGAGTCCTCAATCCTACACAGGCGGAAGAGAATGAGAGGGTGCGGGTGCTTAGTGGTGTAGCGCATTAAAGCGCAAACTGTATGATCGCAGGGTCCCTCGTTATCAATCTCTGTCAATCTCTACTGTCTCTATCCCAATAAAGCAGAAATGTCCGTAATACTACAATCGTACCTGTCAATCTTGGGCAGGGTTGTGATCCAGACCAATAGGGGAATGAGGAAGGCGGCCGTTTTACCGCTACCCGTCTCAGCGACACCAATGATGTCACGGTTCTGTAAGCCAATGGGGATGGCTTGTCTCTGGATAGGTGTGGGATCCTGGGTAAAAAAGAAACAATGGTAAGAACGATTAAAGGACACAGTAGCTTCGGTGCTAGGTACCTGTGTTTGTGCGTTACAAACTGAAAGAATCGAGTAGTAATAATAAAAAGAAACAAAAAAATAAATAAAAGAAAGTATAGGGGCCTAATTACGGTAGTACTGGGGACACATGGGAAGGGGAGGGGGAGAGGGTTAACTGGGGAAGGTTAAAGATGGTTTAAAGCTGACCTTGTAACCACAAGCGTCGATGACCTCCACGATGTGAGGGGGGAGAGCGTACTCCTTCCAGTTCCTGATGGGGTTGGGGATCTTGCCTCCCTTGGTGGTGATGCTGTAGTCTTCTCTGAAGATTCGCCAGTCTCTGTCCGTCATCTCCTCCAGCTTCTTCTGAGACCAGTGTCTGTCGTCCCAACGCTGCTTGGCCTCCTTCTTACGCACCTTCTTCAGTCTCACCCTTGGGGAGGGAAGGGGAAGGAAGGGGGGGGGGGGGGGCGGGGGACAACGGTCAGTCACACGCTGGGTAGTGTAGGGGGTTAGTACAGCAAGCGTATCCATCGCTAAGAGTTGTTTGAATGTGAAAAGGTGGGTTTGTCAGTGCAACTGGATTACATGAGTACTTATATTATGAGGATATAATAATGATGTAAAACTTGTGCTTATGGATATATTAAAGGCATATAATAAAGTGTGTGTGTGTAAAAAAAAAAAGTGACTTACTCCTCCTGCTCCTTCTCCTCAAGCGTGCGTCTGTTCTCCATCAGATCACCGTAGAAATGGGACTGGTCTCTCTTCTGCTGCTTCAGGTCGATGCCAGCGATGAAGCCCCGCCCATAGAGCTGCACATGGTGCTTCTCCTTGTAACTGAGATGGAGAGAGAGAGAGACAGTGAGAGAGGCAGAGAGAGAAAGAGATAGAGAGGAAGAGAGTGAGAGAGGCAGAGAGAGAGAGAAAGAGAGAGAGAGGAAGAGAGAGAGAGGCAGAGAGAGGAAGAGAGAGAGGCAGAGAGAGAGAGAGGCAGAGAGAGAGAGAGACAGAGAGAGGAAGAGAGAGAGAGAGAGAGAGACAGAGACAGAGAGAGAGAGGAAGAGAGAGAGAGAGAGAGAGAGAGAGAGAGATATTAAAGGGGAAAGAGAAGTAACAAAGGGCCCAAAAGAGCAAAAAGAGTGAGATAGAAAGAGAGAGCGGGGGGATAGAGGGAGGATAGGGTGATGCTTTTAGCCAGCCACTCACATGGGGTTGTAGTCTGTCGACGTGTCCTCAGAGGCGTCCCACTCGAAGACAAACTTCCTGTCGTTCAGGTGACGTGTCCTCCGGCGCTTCTTAACCCCGCCCAGGTAGCGCTCCTAGCGAGAGTGACAGACCAGTACACCCGAATGAGCCAATCATACTACGGCTCATGACTAACACCGTAACAACTTGGCTTAACCAATCCGAATGATGGCAGGTTGTCTCGGGACAACTGACCTTGATGGCCTGCAGCTCCTTGCCCTTGTCCTTCTCCTCTCTGATCTTCTGTCTTCCGTCGTCTTGGTCCTGGTCCCCGTTGTTCTCCCGCTCCATCCGCTCTCTGCGTTCCCGTCTGTCCCTCTCCTGGGGGTCCTCTGTGACACAGACACGTCCGTCAGGGAGCTAAAAACAGTCAACTGGAAAACTGCTGTTAAACAGTAGAAAAGCCTGCAAGAATACTGCCAGAGACCTAAAAAACCCAAACAGATCCAAACCTAGGACAACCAGACTAGCCCCTACGTCTGCCCTCCCTCACCCATCATCTTCCTCCCAGTGTCCTGGAACACCCTCCTCTTCTTCCTCTCCTCGTCGATCGTCTTCTTCCTGTCCTCCGTCTGCTGCTCCCTCCTCTTCATAGCCTCCGCCTCTCGCTCTGCCTTAGACAAGAACTTGGGCTGAAGGGGAGAGAGGAGGGGAGGGAGAGGAGAAGGGGAGAGAGAGAGGAGATGGGGAGAGAGAGAGGAGATGGGGAGAGAGAGAGGAGATGGGGAGAGAGAGAGGAGATGGGGAGAGTGAGAGGAGAAGGGGAGAGAGAGAGGAGATGGGGAGAGAGAGAGGAGATGGGGAGAGAGAGAGGAGAAGGGGAGAGAGAGAGGAGAAGGGGAGAGAGAGAGGAGATGGGGAGAGAGAGAGGAGAAGGGGAGAGAGAGAGGAGATGGGGAGAGAGAGAGGAGAAGGGGAGAGAGAGAGGAGAAGGGGAGAGAGAGAGAGGAGAAGGGGAGAGAGAGAGGAGATGGGGAGAGAGAGAGGAGAAGGGGAGAGAGAGAGGAGATGGGGAGAGAGAGAGGAGAAGGGGAGAGAGAGAGGAGATGGGGAGAGAGAGAGGAGAAGGGGAGAGAGAGAGGAGATGGGGAGAGAGAGAGGAGATGTGGAGAGAGAGAGAGGAGATGGGGAGAGAGAGAGGAGATGGGGAGAGAGAGAGGAGATGGGGAGAGTGAGAGGAGATGGGGAGAGAGAGAGGAGATGGGGAGAGAGAGAGGAGATGGGGAGAGAGAGAGGAGATGGGGAGAGAGAGAGGAGATGGGGAGAGAGAGAGGAGAAGGGGAGAGAGAGAGGAGAAGGGGAGAGAGAGAGGAGATGGGGAGAGAGAGAGGAGATGGAGAGAGAGAGAGGAGATGGGGAGAGAGAGAGGAGATGGGGAGAGAGAGAGGAGATGGGGGGAGAGAGAGGAGATGGGGAGAGAGAGAGAGGAGATGGGGAGAGAGAGAGAGGAGATGGGGAGAGAGAGAGAGGAGAAGGGGAGAGAGAGAGGAGATGGAGAGAGAGAGAGGAGATGGGGAGAGAGAGAGGAGATGGGGAGAGAGAGAGGAGATGGGGGGAGAGAGAGGAGATGGGGAGAGAGAGAGGAGATGGGGAGAGAGAGAGAGGAGATGGGGAGAGAGAGAGGAGAAGGGGAGAGAGAGAGGAGATGGGGAGAGAGAGAGGAGATGGGGAGAGAGAGAGGAGATGGGGGGAGAGAGAGGAGATGGGGGGAGAGAGAGGAGATGGGGAGATAGAGAGGAGATGGGGAGAGAGAGGGGAGAGAGAGAGGAGATGGGGAGAGAGAGGGGAGAAGGGGAGAGAGAGAGGAGATGGGGAGAGAGAGAGGAGATGGGGAGAGAGAGAGGAGATGGGGAGAGAGAGGGGAGAGAGAGAGGAGATGGGGAGAGAGAGGGGAGAGAGAGAGGAGATGGGGAGAGAGAGAGGAGAAGGGGAGAGAGAGAGGAGATGGAGAGAGAGAGAGGAGATGGGGAGAGAGAGAGGAGATGGGGAGAGAGAGAGGAGATGGGGGGAGAGAGAGGAGATGGGGGGAGAGAGAGGAGATGGGGAGAGAGAGAGGAGATGGGGAGAGAGAGAGGAGATGGGGAGAGAGAGAGGAGATGGGGAGAGGAGAGGGGAGAGAGAGAGGAGAAGGGGGAGAGAGAGGAGATGGAGAGAGAGAGAGGAGATGGGGAGAGAGAGAGGAGATGGGGGGAGAGAGAGGAGATGGGGAGAGAGAGAGGAGAAGGGGAGAGAGAGGAGATGGGGAGAGAGAGAGGAGATGGGGAGAGAGAGAGGAGATGGGGAGAGTGAGAGGAGATGGGGAGAGAGAGAGGAGATGGGGAGAGAGAGAGGAGATGGGGAGAGAGAGAGGAGATGGGGAGAGAGAGAGGAGATGGGGAGAGAGAGAGGAGATGGGGAGAGAGAGAGGAGATGGGGAGAGAGAGAGGAGAAGGGGAGAGAGAGAGGAGATGGTGAGAGAGAGATGAGATGGGGAGAGTGAGAGGAGATGGGGAGAGAGAGAGGAGATGGGGAGAGTGAGAGGAGATGGGGAGAGAGAGAGGAGATGGGGAGAGTGAGAGGAGATGGGGAGAGAGAGAGGAGATGGGGAGAGTGAGAGGAGATGGGGAGAGAGAGAGGAGATGGGGAGAGAGAGAGGAGATGGGGAGAGTGAGAGGAGATGGGGAGAGAGAGATGAGATGGGGAGAGTGAGAGGAGATGGGGAGAGAGAGAGGAGATGGGGAGAGTGAGAGGAGATGGGGAGAGAGAGAGGAGATGGGGAGAGAGAGAGGAGATGGGGAGAGTGAGAGGAGATGGGGAGAGTGAGAGGAGATGGGGAGAGAGAGAGGAGATGGGGAGAGAGAGAGGAGATGGGGAGAGTGAGAGGAGATGGGGAGAGAGAGAGGAGATGGGGAGAGTGAGAGGAGATGGGGAGAGAGAGAGGAGATGGGGAGAGAGAGAGGAGATGGGGAGAGTGAGAGGAGATGGGGAGAGAGAGAGGAGATGGGGAGAGAGAGAGGAGATGGGGAGAGAGAGATGAGATGGGGAGAGTGAGAGGAGATGGGGAGAGAGAGAGGAGATGGGGAGAGTGAGAGGAGATGGGGAGAGAGAGAGGAGATGGGGAGAGAGAGAGGAGATGGGGAGAGTGAGAGGAGATGGGGAGAGAGAGAGGAGATGGGGAGAGTGAGAGGAGATGGGGAGAGTGGTTTAAAACATGAACACATCAAAATACATTTTGAGGTAAAACAGCGTATCAGAAATCGACATTGTATTGTTCTTTTCATGGCAACCCCCAAACAGAAGAGGAGAACAGTCCCACTCCCACTCCCACCTTCGCCTCGGCCTCCTCCTCTGCTTTCTTTTTGGCAAGAAGCTCCTCCAGAGACAGTGGCTGTGCCTGAGAAAGAAAGAGACAGGCAGAAACGGTTTAAAAATAAAAAATAAAAAACACCAGAATTTGAGATGTACCACCTGTTTCTCAGTTGGGCTTTAGAAAGATTATTTCATACCTTTTCTTTCTTCTTTTTGTCATCATCGTCATCCTCCTCCCCTTTTTCTTTTTTCAAATCCCTCTTTACCCTGTCCTTCCCCTTTGGGGAGGTGCTTCTGGAACACAGAGCAACCACTCAAACAACCACTCAAATTGAAAAACAAATTGAAAATAAAACTATGAATCCCATCACACATCATAAATCTTAGATGAGAGGTTACTCGTGAACATAACAAGTATTGATTTGATAGATTTGGCCTTAATAATGAGTGAGTGAATGAATTAATGAACTGTTTCAGGACTCAGATGATGGCAGTCACACAGGGACCTTAAGGACACCCCGCATACCTGGACTTCTTGCGGTCTCTGTCCCGGCGATGGCTGTCCTTGTCTCTGTCCTTGCGGCCCCGCTCTCTGTCCTTGTCCCTGTCGCGCTCTTTGTCTCTATCTTTATCTACCTTACGCCGATCTCTGCAAAGTTAGGACAGGTAATACACATTGTTAGGTACGTTAGGTCATTCTTCCAGTCATCACTCATTAGAATAGAGATGTGTTGTATGTGACTACATTAAATGACAATGGCATTGTCATAGGCAAGTTGTCGATGGCAGGTCGCAGCAGCAGCAGCACAACATACTGAGTTCAGTAGCACTGGAAAAAGCAGCCCATACATTGGAAACCTTTTACATAAGATGATACATTATGGAAGCACGTGATGGTCAAAGAGCATTCCTCCTATGTTGTGTTTTAGCACTACAGACTCGTCTCTCATTACCTGTCTGCAGATTTGGAGCGTTGGCGTGGTGGTTTCCGTTCCTTCGAGGGGGAGCCTTTACGATCTCGGTTCCGTTCTCGGTTCTCCTTGCTTTGCCCCGAGGGTTCCCCATCCTTCTTGTCTGAAGGATCACCAGCCATCTGTTAAAGCGCAGAAAAAGATCAGTTTGAGCGTCTGGATACCAGAAATGGCACGGGTACTTTTGGCAGTGGAAAAAGGATAATAAACCGGGCTGACCCGGGCTGGCCCTGTAGTGGAAAAGCACCATAAGCAACTCTCGCTGATCGGGTCATTAGCTAAGCTAGACTGCCTCCTGACATATTGTACACTTTAGTGTGTTGTCAAAGTCAGTGCAGTCCACAAGTCCAAGCCACAAGTTACCACTGCATCGCTGCCTATTGCCAAGCTAAGCAGATACGCACAACGTTAGCGGGTTGCTAGTAGTGTTAGTAAATCCATCTTGTAAATTATTACACATAGCACTGCACACATGCAACATAATACGGTAGAAGAGCGTAAATGTAGGAATGAAACTTTGAATAGTAACCTTGATACGCTAACTTAGTTGAAAACAAGTTCCTGGCGAATTCTCTTCGTTTTACCAAGACGCCATGTTGTTCGACGCCACACGAGAGAAGAATAACAGACGCTGGGTATGGGAGTTGTAGTTCTTAGTAGAACTTGGCCTCACACCGGCGACGGTGACCGGAACTACACGTTCCAAGAACCTACGCCCGTAAAATAGGACCCACATTGTTTGGCACATGGACACCCAAGTGCCTGCGTAATATTTAACCCAAACTGTTATGCACCATTTTAGACACAAGGTGGCAACCTTGTCAGAAGATCTGCTGTCACGCGTAGTCTCTGATACTAGATGGGCCTTTTTCATAGGGTACTACACCCTAATATGCTGATCTATTTCTTGTGCCAATAGCCTGTAACCATATAGCTATAACAAATGGTTGTTTTATTTTTAAGATAATAGATATTTGTTCCATAGAACACAGTCTTGACCCCTTTTTTGTTAGGGTTAGGGTTAAGTACTTTGAGTCATCGTATTTGCTCCAGAAATCAATACCCCTAAGCCAATTTCACTAGCCACGTCAGATTCAATCAGGGCTTTATTCCTGCGGAGCTTGTAGATGGTATTTCAGTATGTTGTTGTGTGTCACAGTAGTTTCTCTTAGCAGTTACTGCCCGATACCTCTCCGGTTTGTCCTTGGAGTAGTTATCCCTCCTCCCTCCCATCCCTTTGCAGTCCCCTGCATCCTCCACTTGAGTCTCTATGTCCCACATTCTCTTCATCCTCATCTCACTAAGAGCCGCACGCTCCACATCCTTTACCGCTGGCACAGTAGTCAGCAGAATTTTAAAAGTTAATAGCTCTCTCTATGATTGAGGGTAATTTTATCTGGATGATCTGGTTAAAGGATGATTTGCTTTTATCTGCCATTTGGAGCTCAACCATTCTCTCTCTCTCTCTCTCTCTCTCTCTCTCTCTCTCTCTCTCTCTCTCTCTCTCTCTCTCTCACACACACACACACACACACACACACACACACACACACACACACACACACACTTGGTGAAGGTGAATTCCTGGCTTTTTCAACATATAGCAGCATTTCACAGTCACTGTACTATTCCCACACTATCTACAGTACCAGTCAAAAGTTTGGCACACTTTCCCATTCAATTGAATAGGAAAGTGTGTCCAAACTTTGGACTGGTACTGTAGGCCCCTCAACCACCATTATGGGGATGTGGTAATACACACTTTTGAAAAGATTGGTAGAAAATGTTTGCACACCTAAATGTTGTACAAAACTAGTAACTTGAAAAGAAAGGAGACTCTAGGACACTGGTTTTTCGATAATAATAATAATAATTATTATTATTATTATTATTTAGCTGACACTTTTATCCAAAGCGACTTACACTGCAGTGAGTGCATATATTTTCTGTATTTATGGTCCCAGCGGTCCCAGCTTTTCAACATACATATTGAAGTTAGCCTGGCAGGGTGCTGTAATGGTAGAGAAACTGCTTTTATTCAGAATCAGAATCGGTGTTATTGTTATTGTTACCTCCCATTATACAAGTATAAGAGAGTACACTTCTTACTCTTTGGTTCCTCAACATTGCAGCCGCAAGAGAAAAATGGCAGTAATTATAAAAGAAAAACAGTGAGGCATTATAATAATAGAAATATAATAGTAATATAATAACAGTAATAATAATACATTTAAAAAAAGAGAAATGGAACAATATACAGATATATACAGTGGTATTTAGATGTACAGATGTTATTCTGCACCGGCCTTTGGGGAGAGAAAGAGAGTGCTGTGCGAGGCAGGAACGGAGGTGTACGGATACATCAGTGTAGAAACATCAAAGTCAGAGGAACAATAAAAGGTTAGCGGTTGGGTTGATTATTAGCGGTAGATGCTTCTCTGAATATTAAAGGCCATTAATTAAAATGTCTTTCTCTCTGTGCCAAGGTCAGGTTGGGGCAGGTGTTTTTTCTCTCACTGTGAACAATACAAGACAAAAGCTTCAAATTCTAAAAGATGCAAATGGAGAGGTATTACACATAGGGTGAATCGCTGTTATATAAATCTATTTCTATTTACCCAGACGTACCCATATTCATATGTTGTGTATAACTGCACTGAATATAGCAGAAGGGTTTTTTGATAAGCTGTGTTTGGCAAGACTGAGGGAATAGAATGGTTCAATACATAGACTCATCAAGGTCATGTTTTTTCATTCAGTGACATTGACATGAATGTTTTTTAGTTTGAAAACCCCCCAGCCGACTCACTTCACACAGACACACACACGCGCATGCACACACACTCACACACACAGACACACACTCACACGCACACACACGTACACACACACACGTACACACACACACACACACAGACACACACACACACACACACACACGCACACACACGCGCACACACGCACACACACGTACACACACACACACAGACACACACACACACGAACACACACACACACACACACACTCACTCACTCACTCACTCACATACTTATCACCATTGTGTTGCTATGACTACCACGGTCCTGCCACAAAATAAATTGTCTGGGCAAAGAGAGTTTTTTTCCCCAAAATTGGGATGTTATCGTATATCGTACACTTGCTCCTGGCAAAATCATAATAAGTATGGTAGTGAAGATTAAACACAATCCGCTGCACGCTCTATCCTCAGTCTGTCACACTTTCAGTCTGCTCTTGCTGCATGAAAAATGCACAACTGTCAGACAGTATGAGCAGGGAAAGCTTCATTCCTTCTGGAACCTTCAGAGTCAATATAGCGTTGTAGAGGGAGCTCAGCCTTTCTCAAGGGCAGGTAACCATCAAAGAGCAGTATGCAACGCTGTACTGTTGGAGACCATTCGTTGTTTAAACTGCATGCGTCAAGTTAGCTTTGTTGCCGTGTCGCCTTCGCAAATGAGGTTTCCAACCTCAAGGTTCTCACCTGGTTAAATAAAGGTAAAATCAAACAAATGAGAGAAGCTGAAGTCGTCTTATGACTAACTAGACTGAAGTGAGCGACCAGGATGGCGTATGTGTTTGCGACCATTCTTCAGTCCATTCCATTGCATTAAAATGCTAGCCTTCTCTGGATGGCACATGTGTGACTTTCAATGGATATTCTAATACAATTGGGTATCAGCCCTGACCTAATTTGCTCATATGCATGTTTACCCAGCAAGCCTGAATCATCTCCAATTAAATACTAAACATAGTGTGGTAGCTGTACCATATGGGATCATTGGACATTTTGGTCATTGGATTGTTAGAAGTATGCAAGCTGAACTGCTTTTAAAGAATGTGATGCTAGCCATTACCTAATCACAACCCCCATCAGACCACCTACCTCCAACACCGCCTGTGCCCTGACCACTACATCTACCACCAACACCACCTGTGCCCTGACCACTACAACTCCTGTGCCCCAACTAGTAACACACCTCCTGTGCCCAGACCCCACCCCCAACACCCCCCGTGCCCAGACCCCACCCCCAACAACCTCTGTGCCCAGACCCTAACCCCAACAACCTCTGTGCCCAAGCCCCACCCCCAACACCCCCTGTGCCCAGACCCCACCCCCTGTGCCCACTCCCCACCCCAACACCCCCTGTGCCCAGACCACTACCACCCCCAACACCCCCTGTGCCCAGACCCTAACCCCAACAACCCCTGTGCCCAACCCCCACCCTCAACAACCCCCTGTGCCCAGACCCCACCCCCAACAACCTCTGTGCCCAAGCCCCACCCCCAACACCCCCTGTGCCCAGACCCCACCCCCTGTGCCCACACCCCACCCCCTGTGCCCAGACCACTACCACCCCCAACACCCCCTGTGCCCACCCCCCACCCCCAACAACCTCTGTGCCCACACCCCACCCCCAACACCCCCTGTGCCCAAGCCCCACCCCCAACACCCCCTGTGCCCAGACCCCACCCCCTTTGCCTCAACCCTCATGCCCCGAAGCCAAGCACGGTTGTCTAATTAAACGACTAAATAAGGGCATTCACTGTGAACGTGTCCGCGGGGGATGCCAAAGTGGGGGGGTGGGGATAGGCGGTGAGGGGATGGTAAGGTAAGGGCGGTGAGGGGGGGGTTGGGGCAAACTTATGGGGTCTCATAGTCCCATAGTAGGGCAGATGGGGGAGGGGGCTTGCCAGGGTGGGTGAACAGGGGGGGTTAGGAGACCACAGGAGGACATGGTCCCAGGAGATATGAGCTGACTGCCTGCATGCATGAGTGGACAGGACCGCTGCTATCCTCTCTACACATGGGAATGAGAGGTACACAGACGCTGCAGGAACTGCTTGTAGGATACACATTCTCACACACGCACACACACACACACACACACACACATATATACGCATGCACGGGCACACACACATGCTGTATACACAAACTGGACACACTTGTGAACGTGCGTGCACACACACACGCAAACACACACACACACACGCACACACACACACACACACACACACACAGGTCTAAATAAAAGGACCACAGTCAGCTGATTAACCTCAACACATATGAGACATCCATTTACTACTACTACTACTACTACTACTACTACTACTACTACTACTACTACTACTACTACTACTATATAACTGCTGCACCACATCTCAATGACTACCACAATTCCTGCACCACTGCCTCTTCAATAATATTTGATATTATTTCAATATTGGTCAATAACAGTGAAAGGAAGACAAAGAAAACTGCATGAATCATAACGATTATAGTCCTAACGAATGTCATCCCAGCCAGCATTTGAACATTTATTCACAGATTAATCAACGTTATGGAGCAAGGTTGAATCGCTGTTGAATTTGCCAGCTGGGTTGCGTAGCGTAGCCTAATCATCGGTCGACATAATCTATCATATGCAGCAACGATTTGATTTGATTGTGAGCACATTAAGTATGCTAATATTGTTTGATATGGTTAATATTAATGTGTCTCCATCCTGGGGGGGGGGGGGGTTAGGCCTACTGTGAGGTCCAGACGAAAGCTGTCCAGGGAGGTGTACTTGGTTCATTGGGCAGCCCAGAGCACACAGACATGAACTCATTCCATCAACACAGCTTTACACAGAGAAATCAAACATGGAATGTATGGTATTTTATGACAGAACTGAGAATATGAGTCATATGTGATCATAGAGACACTGTTTTGAATGTCCTTAGTACACTGTGTCGTGCGTTGACCTGGTTTTATGGGTTCAATTGGTGTAGACAGACCTACACAGGTGTGAACAGGCCGCCTGCACGCAAACATATAGGCACAAACAAGCACACGTACTGATGAAAACAGACAGACGTACACACATACTCACACACACACGAAGCAGGGAGACATACAAAGACACACACTCACACACACACACACACACACACACACTCAAACACACACACGAACACACACACACACACACACACACACACACACTTGGACGAAGCTTAGACATACACACAGGCAGACACACAGAACAGACATACACAAACATTCTCCACACACACACATACACAATTACGCACACACCGGCTCGGATGGGAACGTGGCGAGACAGCCTCTCACAAGGTGCAGACACAAACGTCATCTCCCCCTCTGCGCTCTGCTGAGCCTATGTCATAGAGACCCATTTGTACACCCATAGACAGGAGTTATGGCACTGTCAGTGTGGCCGCAGCAGGACTCTTCCAGAGGGAGGCTGTGTGTGTGTGTGTGTGTGTGTGTGTGTGTGTGTGTGTGTGTCTCACAGGCTGGGTGCAGATAGCTCATCAGTAATCAGGCAGCATAGCTCCGCATCCCCTCTCCCTCGCCCCCTCTCTCTCTCCCACCATCGCAGTACCATGTCTGATAGCAACTCTGTGTGTGTGTGTGTGTGTGTGTTTGTGTGCGTGTGCGTATGTGTGTGTGCGTGTGCGTGTGCGTATGTGTGCGTATGTGTGCGTGTGCGTGTATGTGTGTGTGTGTGTATGTGCCATGCCTGATAGATGATGATGTGCTCCAGAGATGCCATTTTCTTGGGCTAATAGTTACCCCCAGTGCTCTCCATGTGGGCCTCAGACCATTGGGGGAGGACTCCCCCTAAATCACCCTCTCTGGCTCCTAATTCACCCTGCCTCACCCCTACTGCAGCTAACCATTCAAGCCCCCCACCCCCCTCCCATACAACCATGAGAGAGGAGGAAAATGGCCCCTTGTCTAGACTTCACAGATGACTTGCTGAAATACTCAGCCAGATCTCTGTTTTCCATTTATCATACTATCCATCATTTTCCATTTGTCATGTCATAGATTTATCATACTTAATAAAAAATAAATTTAAAAATGACAGCGTATCCATCCCTAATGAAAGGAATACAAATATAAACATTGCATGTTTATGGTCATGGCGTTTGTGTATTTGTGTATATATACTCTTCGGTATTTCTAATATATTGTATGTATAATTACAGACAAATGTGTGGTAGAAATGAAGATAGACACTACGGCTATGTGAGGTGAGGCTTTGTAATTAATCACGAAGAATAACTCCCTTGGCAGGTTCATTATTATTCATTAATCACTATGCGAACTACCACAGGCAATGAATGAGAGGTACATGAATCAAAATGTGATGGACAACAATAAAGATGACAAAAACAAAATGGCTTCCTCTAAAGACTACAGAGTATAGCAGATGAAATGCCAGAACGACATTCACCATACCAATGCACCATAAGCATGCCTTGGAGCAACCAACCTTGGCTGACTGATTTTGCTGTGTGTGACCAGATGCTTGCCTAATTTGCCAAGACTCCTATATTATGCTAAGCAGTTTTTTTTTTGTTTAACCCTGTGTGTGTGTGTGGGGTGTGTGTGTGTGTGTGTGTGTGTGTGTGTGTGTGTGTGTGTGTGTGTATGTGTGTGTGTGTGTGTGTGTGTGTGTGTGTGTGTGTGAGATAGACAGACAGATCGACAGACAGAGACAGACAGACAGACAGACAAACCGACAGACAGACAGACAGGCAGACAAACCGACAGACAGACAGACAGACAGGTAGACAGACAGACAGGCAGACAGGCAGGCAGACAGGCAGGCAGGCAGACACAGAGAGAAAGACAAACAGACAGACCACAGCTGCAAAAACAGCTGGAAGGTCCCATGTCTACAGCACACAGTACAGTGGTGTTCTGATCCACTGAGAAGAATGATTGGCAGGTTGGCATCGGTACATAGAGACTGTTCCCACCTCTGCCAGTCTTCTCTTGGCACCCCCTCTGTCTCAGACACCCCACAGACACACACTCCACCCCATCCCAGATGCTCTGAGCATCGACAGATGTGCCTCAGCCAATACACAGGAGATGGAGAGTGTGTGTGTGTGTGTGTGTGTGTGTGTGTGTGTGTCTGTCTGTGTGTGTGTGTGTGTGTGTCTGTCTGTGTGTGTGTGTGTGTGTGTGTGTGTGACACATATAGAGACAGTATACAACCTTTAGCTCCCCCCCCCTCCCTAATTCAGGACACAGACACAGAAATAAAAACAAGAACGAGGACAGTGAGAGGGAAATGTATAAATATAGAGAGGGAGAGGGAGAGAGGAAAGAGGATGGTTGGAGTAAGAGCGAGACTGAGCGAAAGAGTGAGCGGGGGCAGGGAGAGGAAGAAAGTTACAGCAAGTAAGACAGAGGGGAGAGGGGAAAGGGGGAAGAGGAAACGAGAGATAGGGGGAGAGGGGGAGGGTGAGGGTGAGGGAGACTGCAGAATCAGTCCCTATCTTCCGCCGGAGACTGAAGACCCTCTTCTCTTTAGGCTACACCTTAACTGTTATCCCTCCTGAGACATCTTCTACCCCCCTGTACTGTTTCTCCTGAGACATCTACTACCCCCCTGTACTGTTTCTCCTGAAACATCTACTACCCCTCCTGTACTGTTTCTCCTGAGACATCTACTACCCCTCCTGTACTGTTTCTCCTGAGACATCTACTACCCCCTTGTACTGTTTCTCCTGTGTCCTATAAAATAAAGTAAATATAATAAAATAATGATCCTCCATAGATTCCATAGATTACTGCTAAGACTGGTGGGTAGATGATTCACTTACACAGTCAAATGTATTTGTTGTAAGTTGCTTTGGAATAAGGCGTCTGCTAAATTCCAGAAATGTAAATGTAAATGTAAAGAGAGGCTGAGGGAGTGTATGACTCAGGGTAGACACAGGTCAGGGCAGGTTAAAGATGCTTGGATGGGTCTTAGTGCTGGGCTCCCCCAGTGGCACATATCTGCTGTTGGCAGTACTAAAGGGTATCTGTCATGACTGTAATATTTCTACCCCCACCCCCAGAGGTGTGTGTGTGTGTGTGTCTGTGTGTGTGTGTGTGTGTGTGTGTGTGTGTGTGTGTGTGTGTGTGTGTGTGTGTGTCTGTGTGTGTGTGTGTGTGTGTGTGTGTGTGTGTGTGTGTGTGTTCGGGTGTGAACCCCAAGGCTACAGTACACACGCTTCAGTGGCATAGTGAGTTGGACTGGTGATCAGAAGGTCATGAGTCCAAGTCCCACCTGGGAACACCACCACTAGTGTGCCTTTGAGTAAGGCCCTCAGCCCTAAGAGAGACTGTCCCTATAATCTCTAATTGTAAGTCACTTTGGATAAAAGCGTCTGCTAAATGGTAAAAAATGTAAATGGAAAAAAAGTTATGTACAGTAGTGTATCTCTGACATTAGAGACTAGATGGACTCTGACGTTGTCCCCTTGAACTGGGAATAAGATATGACGTCCATCTTCCTTCAAGACAAAACACACAGTCAGCTGACTCGCTATCAGCGCTGTAGAAGTAGAATCCACTGGCTATCAGACATTCCTTTACTGACGGGACCTTGACGTGAGCTTTGTTATTAGAAGCATGTGATGAACTATTAATGATTTAGTTCCTACTGGGACCATGTATACTGAAAAATGTATCCACTCACTGCGATGTAAGTCAGCTCCTAAGTGCAAATATCTTAAGTTAATGCTTTGACACCGGCATCCATGAGAGTGACATAGTGACACTCTAATCTAGTTAGTTACCACAGTGAATGCCAATTAATCTGTCCAAAAGAATTTCCCGCAGTGATGATGGAATGATTGAGATTATTCTAATAAGTCTCCTGTGTGTCTGGTGACTGAGACAAAGTGCAGGGGGGAAATCCAGCCTTATTTTGATCAATCTCGCAAGACAAAAATTGCGATTATCAAACATAAGCCTGGATTTTCCTTCAGCGACGTTGATGGAATACCCCCCAGGACTCGGATCAGCTCTCCCTTTTGAAAGTTTCCTTTCACCAACTAAGGTATTCAAGAGTATCTCACAAACTTGCCCAGACACAGCATACTGTAGCTGCGACACTTTACTTTCTCCTTTTCTTTTTTTAAAGGTTATTTTTTAGAGTGGGACAGTCCCACTTACATATTCTTAATATTTTATTGGGTAGAGATAGCGTAGGAAGACAGCAAAGTAAGGAGGAGAGGGCGTGGGCCAGAGTAGGGCGTGGGCCAGAGTAGGGCATGGGCCGGATTTGAACCCACGCATATGTGACACAGTCTGATCACATGGTCCTCATGTCGGGATCCGATGTAATGGTCTGACTTTTCTTTCGAAAAACATGAATACATTTCTGCGTTGTTGAAAATCAATGACACATCGCTAGTCAACTAACAAAGCTTGTTTCGTGAGCCTGCTCACAATGTAAAGTAGTGTTATATTTAACTAGGTAGCAGTGGGCATTACTCACCCAATCCATTTTGTTGCAGCATTTTGGCTTGACTAGCGAGTTTGTGTTGTGATTCGTATTTCCGTAGTTCCGTGTTTCAAAAGAAAAGTCTGAACATTTTGATTGGTTGCCGACATGCGGACCAAATGATCAGACTGTGTCACATACTGTATGTGTGCACTGTAGGCAATGGTGCTGGACCACTGGACCACCCCAGGCCACTACTGTCTCCTTTTCTGCATGAAGCATTATGGATCTGCAACCTGACTGTCGAATAGGGGAATCAGCCGTCAAAGAACATTTAGTGGCTGAAGTGGTTTCCTTGCAGTTGGATTGGTTGCAGGTGTAGGCATAGTGCTCTGAGAGCTAAATGATGTCCTTCTGAGAGATAGAGCACACTTGTGTGGGGAGGATCATTCACATAATTATACCTCTCAGTGTCTCCTGCACTCGTGTTTGGTTTTCCTGTTAAAGATGCTGAAATTGGGCATTTAATGTTGAGTAAATTGCCACCTGTCATTTCGTCGATTAGATTGCCCTCTCCTTTCACCTGTTATCAATGACTCAAAAGCATATCTGTTGGTTAGAGGTAATCATCTGTGCATGTGAATAGCTTTTCACTCCACCCAATTCATTCTATGGCTTACATGTTCTCAATCCACCAACCAAGTGTGTTTTCATAATGTATCTGAAGTAGGTAATTATACATGAAGACTCCTGAACGTAAATGATGGGTTGCTGGTGTCAGGGCTTTTGCTGTGTAGTGTCACTTATGAGAGAACGTGAGTCTGTGCAGTAGAGGGGATATAGCCACGTGTTCATGGTCAATAGGTGGCCCTCCCTAGAAACGAAAAACTCAAAGAGACTTCAAATCAGATGAACAAAGACGAGCTTTATTCAGATTAAGTAACACAGGAGAAAAAAAAAGTAAATGAAAAAAGTATGTCCATTCAAATTAAGATGTACAGGTGTAACTTTGTTACATGTCAAAATTTAAAAAATGACAACATTGAGCGATACAGTATTTCATCAATAAATTAAGGTTAAGCCATTGTAACATGAACATTGTGTTTGATTCCAAGAACATTCTTTTTGGAGCTTTACAAAAAACAGCATAAAAAAGCAGGATGTGTACAACCAGATGACTATCTATTCTCTGCAAAGGAGTGTGAGCAGAATTCACTGTGCCATGATGAGTAAAAATGTAGCTTTACCACATCACTGGAGAGATGTGGGGCAGGGGAGGCTGGTGGAGGTAGAAATCGGAGGATGGGCTCATTGTAATACATGGAACGGAATAGGTTATGGTTACAAACACACGTGTTTGATACAATTCCTTATTCCATTCCATGCATTACAATGAGCCCCGTCCTCCGATTCCTACCACCGCCAGCCTCCACAGATGTCGGGCCTTAGTTGCTAACTGTTGATTCGTTTTTTGAAATTGGTCGGAGCTCGGTTCCACAAGGTTCTCAAAATGCCTTTTTAAACTGCCTGGGTCGTCCATAAATTCTGCAACTGAGAACTGAGAAACCCTACCGGTTTGCGGTCTTAAAATAAGATTTCACACATTAAACTGCCCCCCGAAATGTCCAGCCATGACTTTTGCGGCGGTGCCTGTCTGTTGCTACAAACGATGCCCATTTGAAGATGAGAGGTGAGATGCCCAGTTGAAGAGACATGTTTCTTTCTCTCCCAGAGACAGGAACTCCACCCCTGCTCACGCCTGCCCCTGCTCGCACTGTTGCTAGGCAACACATTAAATTCCAGTGTTACGTCCAAAGAACTCAGAGCCTCTGCGCAAACCTAAAAAAATCACCCAAGTCTTCCATTAAATGGAGCTGTCGACAGCTCCTAACACAAGATGACTTCAGTGAATACAACAACAACAAGAACAACAACAACAATAACAATAACCACAACGAGGCCAACAAGAAACTGTTTAACAAAGCCAGGACTAAAGCAGTTGAGGAAACCACCAAAATAAAAATCACACAATACGTATAAAGATTTTTAAAGCAAATGGAAAAATGACTTTCTCCAGACAGGGCCAGCCTGTCAGTTCAAGTTCAGTTTAAACACACCCGTTCATCCCCCAACCCCCCCCCCCCCCCCCCTCCCAGACCATGACCCAATCCCCCCATCTACATGTCTTAAGCTTCCACACATTATGAATGAGATATTCTCCCTTTAAAATGTGTAAGGATTTTCTTTAGTATGCTGTAGATCTGTGTTAACAAATGACCGTGAGCAATCAGACGATCAGAATGACCAGCCCTGAAAGCCACTGAAGGGCAGATGGCCCATCCTGGAGCAGGATGCGACTGTCAGCGGCATTGTTGACAGAAACAGGTGATCTCCCCTGCCATGGGGCTGAGCTTTCTCGAGGCATCATAAGGTGCTTGACCAGAGATTTTAGAATTATGTATTGTAATAGGCTCTATGACTTCACTCTAAAATCCAGGGATTCAAAATTAGGGATTATTTCTCTCTTTTTACATGTTACGTAACCATGAGGCAGAGAGGATTTAAGATCGGGGTTTTATCAAAGCAAAGCTTACCGTGGAGGAACCAGGGATCTGTTTGCCCTCATTTGGGCATATCAGAGGAAACAGGTGGAGATGGAGGGGGATTCTATTTTTGTTTGTTTTAGGACACAGGATTTTTGTTCACTTGGAAAGCTACCAACACTGCGGTACAGCGCGGTACAGACAACCAACTGTATCAGCAGGAGAGAGAAGAATACACACCTTACTGTACCTCAGGATCTCTTAATAACCAATTACCCTGAGGTAAAACAAACAAACAATTAAATCAAGATGATACGCAATCAGGTTTAAGACGGTGACCAACGAAAGGAGAAGAAAAAAGTCATGACAAAAACAACGTTCACACGTTCTTTATACCCATGATCTTCTGTTTTTACTGTCACAACATGTCCTCTCTCCTCCTGCTCACATGAAACGTGGAGTCACACTCCTCCAGATGCACTCAGTCCATCTTCCCCACCGTCTCGTTTTAAGAGCGGGTACGCTTGCCAAACCCTTCCCCCATACCTTACCATACATGTTTCTTTCCTGACAGATTCAATTTCCTAAAAGAAATACTGCAGAGGAGGTCGCCATGGGAAACCATTCCTTTAAGGACCTCAACGGACAACCAGTATCTCGACTCCCCCCCCCAAACCCCCCCCCCCGCCCTCATAATGAACCCCTCTGGGTATCGTTCCCTCTCAATGCCATTGAATGAATGAATTCGGAGACCACCGCATCCTTTTCAGCATGGGTGACGTTTTAAAAGGTTAATGTGCAGAGAAGGAAAGACGAATGGGCGAGGAGAACGCGTGCACGTCTGCATTTCAAAGAGGTCTCCTCAAAGTTTGTGTCGAGAAAAAAAAGGCGACGTTTACAACCACTATCTCCTTGTAAAAACTGATCTTATGTCAGCCAGCTCACTTCTTAGTAGGAACATTACCTGCAGTCTGTAGTGTCTCAGGTCAAACAGCTTAAAGTGCATTTTGTGTACGTTTGGGGTACACAAGATTCTAAAACCAGAATACTGCAACTGATCACCTCCTTAACAAAGACATACATGCCTGTCATATAGGCATGTATGTTACAATGCAATTTAACACCGTTTTTTTTTTTACTGTCCTTACAAAATAAAGTCTGCCCAAAGCTATGACTGGTGAGGGGTGGGGGGTGGGGGGGGGGTGTGAAGATGAGGAATACCAGTATACAGTAAACTTCAGTATACAGATTAAAAACATGGAGGGCAGCAGTCTGTCGTTGAGAGGGTCTCGTGAGGGTGGGGGAGGAAAAGACGGGGTCCAAGAGAAGCCCCCCTTCCTTCGAGATCACACTTTATTTCCCCTCACCCTCGACCAATCAATGCCCCTCCCCCTCCTTCTGCCCGTTCGTTCGTCCGTCCAGCCAATGGAGCGCTTCGCTGGTCACTGCAGCAGTCTCCCTCTGTCTCCCCCCTGCATCCTCATTTTCACATGACGGAGCAGCTCTTGGCCTTGTCCTTGCTGAAGGTGGAGGAGAGCAGCTCCGAGCGGCTGGGCAGGTGGAGGAGTCTCTTGGAGAGGCGTCTGGGGGGGTTGGGCTTGGACGAGGGCTGGAGCTTGTTCATGCAGGCCAGGGCGGCCATGCGGAACACGCTGTGGATGCTCTTCTCCGAGGTGAAGGCCGAACACTCCAGGTAGGCCTCGGCTCCCAAGTGCTTGGCCATAGCTGAGCCCTGCAGCGGGATGGTAAGAGGGAGAGAGAGGGTGTGAGTGAGAGGGCGATGGTGAGGAGTGGGAGGAGGGAGAGAGAGAGAGAGAGAGAGAGAGAGGAAGAGAGAGAAGGGAAATAGGACACACCTGCTCATGGGAGACGGGTGTCTGCTTCTGATTGGACAGCTCCATGAGCGTGCACACATCCGTGCGCAGGTCTGTTTTACAACCTATCAGGAGGATGCGTGTGCTGGGGCAGAAATCCAGGATTTCCGTCTTCCACTACGAAGATTAGATTAGATTAGATTTAGATTAGATTCAACTTTATTGCCATTGCAGAGAACCAGAAGTACCAGACAACGAAATGCAAAGACAATGACATATAACTACCACAGGGCTGTTACGGCTTCATCATAAACTACAGCTGTGATTGTGTGAGGTGTTTTGGGATAATGATGACTATGGGGAGAGGGGAAGGGTGACAACAACAACAACAACAATGATGATGATGATGATGATGATGATGATGAAGATGATAATGATGATTATACCTTCTTCAGTGCACCGTCAACTATGTCTGGTCGGCTGATGTCGAAGCACAGAAGCACTGCGTCTGAGTCGCTGTAGCAGAGGGGTCTGACATTGTCGTAGTACGGAGAGCCTGCAGGGACACACAAGGTTGGCTGTGGGTCAGTGACAGTGTTTTCAAGGGCTTTTAGAGGGCCTTCACACCGTATTCCCTTGTATTCAAAAGAGGTCATTCTGAGACAGTGATTCATGGCTGCTTGGGCATGGGGTTGGAGGTTGGGGTGGGAGTGGGGGTGGGGGGAAGTTTCTGGGCAATGGGGACAACAGTTTGATGCTAAGATGGTGTAGGCGAGGCTTGGATGCTCTGTGCTGACAGAAAGAGACACTTTAGTACAAGCACAAGGAGTCTGTCCCCCCACTGTCCGCCACCTCCCACTCCCCCCTGGTAACTACGGCAACAGCCTTGGTAGGTAATGCTTGAATTCAACACTATTATAACCCCTCACCCCACCCATTTGAACACACACACACACACACACACTCTCTCTTTTCTTCTCTTCCCCACCCTAAGACCTACAGTAAATCATTTCACTAAGCCCCACGCCTTCTTCCCACTCACTGGAAGAATTCTTCCAATAAATCAAATTAGCAAGCACGCACGCGCACGCACACGCACACGCGCACACGCACACGCACACACACACACACACACGCACACAGGGTGACAGTACACTATAATTCTACCCCAATCACACCCCTGTTACACAAAGGATTTATATTAGACTCTTGTTTGTGTGTGAGAATTCCCACTTGAAATCCGATAGCAGAGACGCAGATCTCTCTCTCATCCATCACACGAGACTCTCTCGTAGATTTGGTTTGTTTTCGGGTGTGTCTGGTGTGTCTGGTGTGTTCTACCGTACATGGAACAGAGAGATGGCAGAGGGTTTGGATGGGGTCTTTCTTCCTTACTTCCTTTTTTTATTGTTTACATTTACATTTTAGCCATTTAGCAGACGCCTTTATCCAAAGCAACTTACAACAAATACATTTGTCTAAGTAAGTGAAAGATCTATCCATCGGTCATTGCAAGAAAAGGTAAAATAGAATAATACAGAGTGTGTGTGTGTGTGTGTCTCACTTTAGTTTAATTGTTTCGCTAGTGTTCCCCATAGTGCCCTTTTTTGGGCAAAAAGCACCTGCCCTTCCGTAGGTCTGGGCATGTCCCTGTTCTCAAGTAGCCAGGAAGTGAGTGAAGTGACTTAGTCACTACATGTCTGTACTCGCAGTTGTAAAAGTGGGCCAACGTTTGTGCTTACATGGCAATAAATCACACCATATGTGTGGTCCCCTCTGGTCGGCAGGAAGAGCCCTGTGCTAAAAACAGACCTGGGCAGGATGTCCGTCCTCTATTGTGTTCCCCTCGACACACAGCCTCATCACTCACAATACCAACACTTAGATTTAATTTCCCCCTCATGCTTGTCTAACCCAAATGTGCTCCGGAAAGTCGTTAATACTAAATAAACCAGGATGTAAGAACTTAAGCAAAGTTTACCCCCCGTGGGACTTTGACATACAATGCTGCCTTGACAGGATATCATGAAATATAATATATGTTTTGATGATATTGTAGAATGAATTATTTTATTTTTTTCAATTTGCAATTTCCTGCTCCTTGTAATCCAGTCATCAAATTAAAATATGTAGTTTATTATATATTTATTACACAGTTCAACAATCTGTCAGAAAATATAACCGGTAAATTATGTTTTCCTCTCAATCTGTACCTTAAAATGGGTAGATCAGCTTTGAAATTAGTCAATAGAGTTTAAGTTCTATCCGATTGCACTGCTTGCATCATTTCTCGTCCCTTTTATTCATTTATAAAAACATGTTTTCCCTCTCCCCTAATTGGAAGACATGAAAATAAAGCTAAATAAAATGTACACAGATACACATAAATATGAATATAGACCCTTATAATTTAGAGATATTATGGGCTATTGTGTTTGCCAGCAGTCTATTTGCAGCACAGTAGCACATTGGCCTGGTTCCTCTGAGTAGGAGACAATGCCCACATTGGCATACAGTGGCCCAGGGTGACGCAACACTGGAGAAAGAGATGGCTGTGAGCCCCGGAGCTGGGAGAGGGTGGGAGCCCTGACACCTCCCACACACCCCCTGGATAGAGACACACACACCACACACACAACACACACAACACACACACCCCCCCCCCACACACACACACACACACACACACACACACACACAGCTTCTGAAGAACTGACATCATGACAGACAGGCCATGATTTCTTGATGAAAGCTGGAGAAGCAGAAGTAAGGTGAATTGAAAGGAGGGTCTCACTTTGAGAGGGCAGCAGCACAGACAGGAGTAGCATAGTGAACTACACATCAGACACAGCAGCAGCAGCAGCAGGATCTTCCTGTTACACAACCCACTCTGCAGCTCTGCAACAACAGCCTGACCCCATAGGGACCTTCTCCCTCTATCCACAGAGGAACGGCCTGGGAAAGTTACAGGCAAAGTGAAAATAATAATAATAATACAGAGATACACGCTTTAGAGAACAACGTGACATGGCCATGTAGGGCAGGCCAGGACGCCACCACAAGGACAGATAAAGCGCTTTGCTTTAGCACTGTAGATAAGGACAACTGGAGGGACGTGGGACGGGGAGAACAGGGGAGTCCTGAGGTGTTTCCACTTATATAAGGCTTTCAGGCCTGGTACATCGGAGAGGTACTAAATATATATCTTTCGCTCGATCTCCCTCGTCTGTGCCTTCTGCTGCTCTCTGACAACAACACCCCCCCCCCCCCCACACACACACACACACACACACACATACCATCCACCCCACACCCACCTCTATGGCCAAGGCAATCCCTTTCGCCAATGAAAGCCCCCCTCTGCAGGCCAACTGGCAC
This sequence comes from Nansenia antarctica, assembly GCF_963989245.1. Taxonomy (NCBI): domain Eukaryota; kingdom Metazoa; phylum Chordata; class Actinopteri; order Argentiniformes; family Microstomatidae; genus Nansenia; species Nansenia antarctica. The sequence goes on along the minus strand of NC_137676.1, from coordinate 18,210,002 downwards.
AATTGGACTCCCTCCAATCAGAGAAGCCAACCCAGGCCATAGGATCTGATATGAGATTGATTTTGTTGCTTCTATCACATTCCGACACGTAGAATGGTGTCATCATGTCAGCGGGTCACCACAACTAATTACAACAGCAAGTAGTAAAAAAAATATAATCTATCTCTAAGCATAAGGTCTTCAACCATTATTAAGATGAACCTTCTACATACCCACAATATAATGAACAAATACAAAATGTGAGATGTTTGACAAATATGCATTGAACTGGTCTATGTATGAGCGAGCTATGTATGTGTGTGTGTGTGTGTGTGTGTGTGTGTGTGTGTGTGTGTGTGTGTGTGTGTGTGTGTGTGTGTGTGTGTGTGTGTGTGTGTGTGTGTGTGTGTGTGTGTGTGCGCGCGTGCGTGTGTATCACAGGCTGGGTTGTACTGAGGTGGAGCTGTCATGTCAGACCCAGCCTCTCAGGATAGCTCTCTTGAGAGCGGATCACTGTCACATAGATTCTATCATTGTACAGTATTCCCTCTAAGCCAGAGAGAGAGGGGGGGAGAGAGAGGGAGAGAGAGAGAAAGGAAATGAGAGAAGAGAGAGGGAGAGAGAGGGGGGGAGAGAGAGAGAGAGAAAGGGAGAGAGAGAGAAAGGGAATGAGAGAGGAGCGAGATAGAGGGAGAGAGAGAAGAGAGAGAGAGAAAGGAATGAGAGAGGAGAGGGAGAGAGAGAAGAGAGAGAGAAGAGAGAGAGAGACAGAAAAAGGGAGAGAGAGAGGAGAGAGAGAGGGAGAGAGAGCAGACAGGAGATGAGACGGGAGCAGAAGCACCTCCATTCCATTCCGCATTACAATGAGCCTGTCCGCCACCTCCACCAGCCTCCCCCGGCCCACACAATCTCCCTACAGAGACCTACAGTCTCCTGCAATAGTGGACCCACTGGTTAACAGGATCAACTGATAACCATCTCACTGCAGGACAATGTCAAACAACAACACAACAATTATGCAGAACTGAGACGGTAAATAATCAAACAATGGCCTGCAATCACTCAGTGACTGCTGACCAAGTCTGATAGCATTGTGTGCAGAGCGGGTGGGCGGTAAAGAAAGGCTATCTATGGTCAAGGCAGAAGGAAAGAAGTCAGGTTTTACTGCCACAAGTCCTCCCAGAACTTGAATGATGAGCCATTTCGGCTACTCTCTTTGATTTTTATCTTGGGAGGCGTTCCAAAAAAAGGCTATAGCCACTTCCATGATGTGTGAGTTTGCGGCCACTGTCTCCACCGTTTCTACAGGTAGACCAGCTCTCATTGTGATGGAGAGTAGTATAGAGAAGTGTGGTTCTCTCACCTGACGTGTCCCAAAGACTGAGCTCCACACGCTGGTCCTCCAACTCCAGGCAGGCTGTGTAGTTCTCAAATACTGTCGGAACGTATGTCTGGGGGATGGAGCACGGAATGCATTCGTTACTAAACAATCTATGTAGATATAACATACATAATTGTAAAGGTAACCTCGATTGTAAAACCAGGGACCCAAATCATCTCAGTGTGAAATCTTTCTCTCTTAGTGAATCTAATATTTACAATTCACCATCACAATTTGTGTAACATTGACAATTATCAATCAGTCTATCTCTGATCAAATGATCAAAGATAATGTAATCTGACTATCTAATGAAGTATTCTGCTACATTAATATCAAAGTTCATGCTTTGGACAAAACAACTCCGTGGTAATAATACACAACTTTCATCATGGAATTACAGGATTTGTTGAAATGACGCGATTTATACAACTAGATAAATAAACCTGACGCATAGAAATGTACTTTGTTCTCATTAGCGTGTTTGTCTTATTATCATCATCATCATCATTTGTAGAAGTGTTCCAGAAGAGCCAGATCATGTAAAGTCGCATACCTCTGGATAGCAGTCCTTGGCCAAGACTTGCAACATCGCTGTTTTTCCGCATTGAACGTCTCCAACCAGCACCAGTTTACATCTGGCCACCAAAGGCTGGGTAAGCCTCCTCTCCTTCATTGTGGATATGGACAAATAAAGAGTATTCTTCTAATAAATAAACAAACAGAAGAACAACTTTGTAAATCCTCTGCCTGCCGATTGATCAGTGCGCTCCTGAGACTTCCACTTGCATACGGTGCTTGCAGAGAGCGATCTGTGCTGAGTTATGACACTGCGGAACTTTATATTGTCCCGCCAGCCAATGAGCGTTCTGCTGGTGGTCGCGCAGCAAAGCTTCGGAGCGCACATATACATACAGAGAGTAGCACTTGTTTTAATAGGTAAAAGGCTGAGAATATGAAGGAGATAAATAAGAGACACATCGTGACGTTAGAATTATAAGGTTCTATCTCCATTTTTGGTCAAAATTGAGTTTTTTTTTGCATAATCTGATCCATGTTTATTAATGCCAGTGTGGTGTTATTTTTAAAATGTTGACATTTTTGAGTTAGTAATTAATAAAATACAAAGGTTCCATCTCACAAAACATAATGGAATGTAAAAACGTTGACGCTCAATATCTCTGAACTACCCTAAACGGAGATAGAACCTTATAATTCTAACGTCACGACATGGCAGTCAGGTCTATAAACTCGTTAAATTATATCTTGTCAGAAAGAGAAATTATTATTTCAACACTTTTTTTGTTTGTTAAATGTGTGTCCTTATACGAAAGGAAATGATGAGGGACATACACACATATCAATAATAACGTGAATGATATTGACCATATTTATGTTAATTAAATATGCATTCATATAATATCTCTCAAACGATCTCACGATTGATTTTCGGGTATTGGACCAATCATGACCACCCTAGCTGATCGTTTGTGGTCGATTTGTTTGGCTTGATTCAGTTGCTCTTTTCCTGTAGAAATGTATAGAACAGAGAAATGAACAGCGGCACGTGACAACGGAGTGTTGACGTAGTATATATAGCGGCATTTAAACAAACCCCTGTTTCATGGCCACAATGACCTAGTTTTCTTTGTTTATTTTATAGTCAGAAAAAAAAAATAGGTCAAACTCAGACGCATTGACCTATATCTGAGCAATTACACTTATGTATCTAAAATAGATCCCCTCTCCATTCTCTCTCTCTCTATCCCCTCTCCATTCTCTCTCTCTCTCTATCCCTTCTCACTCTCTCTCGCTCTCTCTCTCACACACACACTCACAGACACACACACACACACACACACACACACACACACACACACACACACACACACACACACACACACACACACACAATGCCCCACACAAGGGTCAACCTTGTCTCCATGCTGCCTGTGATAGCTTTTTGGACTTTTACAGATATGAAAATGTTTTTGTGTGTGTATTAGAGAAGCATATCCTTCCTCTTTGGATCGGCAGACTCCTGACTCCAAAAAGTCGTATCTAGGTTCAAGGGGTTCACAGTCTTGACAAGCAACATTGGAAACATGTTGTCTTCACGGTCCCCTTGTGAACTTCCCTTCCTGTAACAAATGAGACCAAGATAACATATGACTTATCAGCTAAAATACAATTTAAGTAGTTCTCGTCACTGCAGTTCTTTGTGAGAGCCCTGCGCAATACAAGTGGTCACAAAACACTGACAGACTTTATCTGTTTATCTGTTTATCGCTTGTATGTCTATACCATTGCACAGGGTAGACAAGGGATCCCATACCTGAATCGATGTGGGAAAAAAGGGAGTTGCACAGATGTTTTTAAAGTGCTGTATGACTTTCCCCAACATGTCACTTTTACATGTATGCATCAAGCAAGCAATCACAACTAGGGTACATTTACATTTACATTTTTGGCATTTAGCAGACGCCTTATTCCAAAGCGACTTACAATCAATACATTTGAATACTAAGCATGTGAATCATCAGTCCACCATTCGTAGCAGGAAGAGTAATCTAGCTCAGGGCCGGGGCCATTGATAGAAGGAAAAACCTTCTCCTATCACCTTCTTCTAAAACCTAGTTGTTGTTTTTTTACAATCAATACATTTGAATACTAAGCATGTGAATCATCAGTCCACCATTCGTAGCAGGAAGAGTAATCTAGCTCAGGCCCGGGGCCATTGATAGAAGGAAAAACCTTCTCCTATCACCTTCTTCTAAAACCTAGTTGTTGTTTTTTTACACTGGAGAAAAAGAGAAACAGTACAAGGGGGGCAATAGAAGTTCTTAGGGACACAGTAGAGGGGGAAGCGGGTGTCTTTAGGAGACGTAGTGCTGAGGGGCAGAAGATGTCTCAGGAAGAGCAGTTAAGGTGTAACCTGAAGAGATGGGTAGTGAAGATGGGTAGTGACTCTGCCGTTCTGACAGCCGTGGGTAGTGCTGTACGACTCAGGGACCTGGGACCTGGACTCAGACTCCTGTTTTCAGAGTTGATGGAGTTAGTTGTAATGGATGGCATGGAATGAGGAATGGTGTTTAAACATGTGTTTGATATGTGTTTGATGCCACTCCTGATTCCGTTCCATCCATTAGAATGAGCCCAGTCTCCCCATCTCTCCATCCACCAGCCTCCCCTGATGCATTGTACTCAAGTTTCAAGTTTCAAGTTTACTGTTACGTCACATTACACAAGTGTAAGATAGTACATTTCTTAGGCTTCGATTCCTGACATTGCAGCACAAGACAATAAGGCAATAGGTAGAATACAAGATAAACAAAAAAACTGTTACAATACAGGGCAAGTGACAATACGATTATTTACATTTATCAGTATTTAGCAATTTGTAGACAGTAAGGCACTAGGCTTAATTCAATAAAAAAGTGTCAATAGTACACGACATAAGTGAGAGTATTAAAGTGACTGTGAGCTTAAGCTTATGTAGTCCGTATGCATGGGATGTGCTCATTATTAGCATCTGTTGTTTGTCCTGGTTCCTTTGTTTATTGTAACTGCCAAAAATGGCCCCTGGTTTTGGCATGGATTAATATTTCTTATGACGACTGATGGATAGACGATTCACTTACTTAGACAGATGTAGATGTATTGTTGTAAGTCGCTTTGGATAAAGGCGATTTGACTGGGCTAGCGATGTATTGGCAGAAGATTGACATTCTCTACAACACAATGGTAAATGGTAAATGGACTGCACTTATATAGCGCCTTTACAACGGCCTCTCATTCACCCATTCACACACACATTCACACACCAATGGCGGCAAGATGCCATGCAAGGCGCCAGCCCGCTCAATTTGGGGTTCAGTGTCTTGGACACTTCGACATGTGGCCAGCCGGCGCTCGAACCGCTGGTCTGACAACCTTGCGATCATTAGACGGCAGCTCTACCTCCTGCGCCACAGCGCCACAATACCTACCACTTTGTTGTCTCAGGTCATGTTCTCACATGAAAGTCTGAATCAGGACCCGGAGCAAATGGATGAGTTTGCAACATTGTTGCATAAATTATTTCTCTGATTTGCTTTCTCACAGCCCTTTATGTTGATTGGTCATAAAAATGTAAAATTGCCCGTTCGTCCCGCTCTTATCCAGATCAACATGCATGCGCTGTTGTTTTCCTATGGACAGCCTCGATGCGTCGTTTCTAACCGAAGCGAAACCACCCTTTTCAAGTGGAGCATCCGTTGGTTGTTTGCTCCGGGAGTGACTTCGAATGCGCGTTCTCACAGCTCCAAACGACGCAGAGCAAAGAAAATTTTATCCTAAACTCCGATTCCAAGTGAAGCAAATGTTCTAGTGAGAACACACCCTCAGACATAAGTTAGCAGTGGAATTTGAAGACACAGCATCGTGAGAGTCGATTCCGACGGGGAGTCGATTCTTCTCCCTCTCAGCAGTGAGACTCCGAAGAGTCAGAAGAGTCGAGAGTTGATTATTTTGGGGTCGACTCCCCACCACTGATGTGGGTTGAGGAAGAGTGAACAAACACCGTAGCTGGGGTGTGCAGGTGCAACCAGTGTGTGATATCCTGACATGTCTTTGGGAGTGTGTCAGTTAGTGTTTATGTGTGAGGGCGCCCCTGTGTGCGAGCATATGTTTATGTAAGAGTAGCGTGTGGTGACCCCGGTACAGACAAGGCAGAATGCTGCCTGCCAACCTCAAATAGATGACAGATGGCTCCATCACTCATATAACAGACAATTCTAGAAGGTCAGCCTTTTGGAAAGGAAGTGGAGCATGCTGAGTTGTGTGCCGAACATGAATGAAAAACACACACACGAACACACCGTAGTGAATTCTACTGCCACATAGAGTTGAACAACACATTGATGCTATTTCAAATGGACCTCACCTGGTATTAAACACACCAATCTCTGTCTCGCTCTCTCTCGCTCTCTCTCCTATTTATCTAAAATAGATACACAAAAGAGATGTACTAATGTAGGCTATCTAAAATAGATACACAAAAGAGATGTACTAATGTAGGCTATCTAAAATAGATGCATAAAAGAAATTTTCGTATATATTGGTATCTGTTACTACTAAAAATGAAGAAGAGTTCTTGAGCAAATTTAAGACTTGTTTATTCAAAAAAGCAGGTTACACAGCATGGCCCCTCAATGGAGCTGATGGTCCGAATCGGTCACAGGATGTGATGGATGTGAAGAAAAAGAAAGAGGCAGAGCCCATCTGTGCAGAGGACTTTATACCCTGCCACTGCCACTATCGCTGAGTCAACTAAACAGAGTCCACGTCACTTTAATTTGGTTGAATACAAAGTATACCAGTGAGACCATAGTAGGTGAGGCCATTCTCCGTCCTGCAAATAGGATGTCATTGTCTTATTATAATGCAACTCACCCTATGGTCTAATACAATTCCAATGCAACCTATGTTATGGGCGTCTTGCTGACTCGGGCCCCAATGCAATTATATCTTCCCATGATGACATTCCTATGGGCGTCTTGCTGACTCGGGCCCCAATGCAATTATCCTCCCATGATGACATTCCATCCTCTGCACATGCATTGTCAAAAGGCCACCGTGTGTACCAGAGGGCCATGGCTATGGTTACAGAGCATGAAAATACACTACACTAGTCTTCCTGGGGTCCGACACAACAATCCTATTTGGACAGAGTGAAGTCAAATGTGTTGCCAGGAGAGGAGAAAGATTCCTAACAAACAACAGGCTTGTTTAATTTAAGAAATCTCTCCCTATCTCTCCTAACAGAAACAACACAAACGGACGGTTATCTAGTGAATAGGGGAACGAATCAGATAAATGACAAATATGTTTCTGCCCTCAAGCAAGCCCTGGATGAGTAAAGAGGGAGTCAAACAGAGTCTCCTACTGTGTTGCTTTCACTACGTGGCCGTTGGGTTGCCATGGCTACGGCCAGCTGCAGCAGTTGATGCATGCCCTGGAACGTGTTTCACTCTCTGTTTGGGTTGTCGGTTGGGTTTACACGCTAAGTCATATGAAAATACACTACACAGCCCCCCTCGGAACACGCAGAGTGTGTTCCGAAACTAAACGACAGACAGAAAAACTACATCAACCCATCAACTACATCAACACATCAACACATCAACACACCAACACATCAACACATCAACACATCAACACATCAACACATCACTCAGTTCATCATGCATAATACAAAAACTGAGATACAGAAATTTCCAACGACCGATGTTTCCCTCGTCCGAAGCGGCAGGGTCAGAGGTTGCTAGCACATGGCCCCAGTTGGAGAACAGCCTTTACCGCTGTCTCAGATTGATAACACTTTCATAGTCAGGAGCTTCCATTGTCGCGTAACCATTACATCACTTCACAACCGACATCAATCACATGATATAGAAAGAAACAAACAGGAACCGAAGCAAACAATCACAAAACATCACTTAATAAACAAATCATCAAAAGAGGAAACAAAATCAGAAAGCAAAGCAGAATCCAGCTTTTGCTCATCAGCTATGTCGGCCATCATCAAAGCATTAACCAGAACATCAGAAATACACTTTCCAAAACATTTGATTAAAATACCAAGTAACATAATACAGATGATAATGACAACAAGAATAATAGCGACGGACCTGATCATATTACCAATACCTGAAAAAGCAGAATCAAAGAAATCCAATGTATTCCAACCGTGTTCTTTACGTAAATCCTCTATACCCTTCTTGTTAGATTCATGGAAATCATACAGAGCGTTACCAGAATCCGAAATATAACTGCAACATTCACCGCCTATCAAAGCACAAGTACCACCCTGACTGGCCAAAATAATGTCCAAAGCCATTCTATTTTGGAGAGCTACATTCTTAGTTTCAGTCAATTCAGTAGCCAGGGCAGATACTACAGCATCCGAAGCATTAATGTGTTTTTCAAGAACGGATGATAGGGCACTTAATTCAGTCTGAGAGTTGTAGACACCATAACTTGGGAATATTAGGCCAAAAAACTTCTGAGCGGTAGATAACGCCCTACGACTACGATGGGTTGCTTGTTTGTGAAGTACAGACATCTCTTCCCGAGTAACTTTCCTAATCAAAGGTATCAGATGAGCTAAATAACAAAGACCCTCACTCAAAGCAGGAAGCTTAGAGAATGCATTATTATCACACACAAGAAACACACCCTCCGGGAGTTGAAGCTCCGTACCAGGATACACGAAAATGACACCACCTATACAAGACGCGGCCCCTAGCTGACGAAGCGCGCTGCCATTGAGCCGAGATTGTATGTCAATACAGGTTGTAATATTTACGAGAGGCATGACCTTAAGCTGCGTGGTGCCTTTCTGCCGTCTGGTAGTATTGGTATCATGTAATTTCATTTGAGGCACCATAGCACAATCAACAACTTTACATTTCAATCCAGAAATAACAACTGAACCTCTCCACCGTGTAGAAGTCACACTCCCAGAACATAACAGATGAGGACTCAATGCAGTACCATTCAATTGAACGAACATAGCTTGGATAATATATATCTTCTTCGGGCCTGTTGGTTGTGACAAATGTGTAAGCCTATCAATAATAACCTTCCCCACACCGCTAGGCCTATGGTGTTCGTTAACTGCTGCTGTCAGACGTTCCAACACACCAATATCCACACCTGCATAGGAAGAATTTAAAGGAACCAGAATCGTGCTGGGCTGACAAGAAGAGCTCTGGTTCTTGCCCTGTAAAACAAATTGGGCTAAACCCTGCCAATTATAATGAAGCCATTCTGCTTTAGTTAACGGTATGGGGAAAAACATAGGAGCAGACGCACTTACAGGGACCTGTTGACAAATCCAGCAATCAGAATAATTCATTTTTGAAGCAAAATCTTTCATGATACTAGTGGCAGAATTAGGGTGGGACCGTGTCCCCAGGTGATTAGAATCATACAACAAATAATCGTCAGTAGCGACTACAATCGCCTTCGTAGAAGCCTTTACAGCAACATTTTTAACCTTTCCTGGTAACTCAACTGGAAAAATATATTCATGCACAAATTCCCTACAGTCCACCAAAAAGTCGTGTGGAAAGTCAGGAATGTTACTACAAACTTTGTCCTTGAAATTGTTGGATTTGTCAAACACCTGTTCACCGATATTACGTCTAGCACACCAATACGAGTTCACCTCATTGTCAACATTAGTTAATGTCACAAGTGTTGACATTAACTGTTGTGTAAGTGTAATATATTTGGCATCCAGTAAGTACCACTCAGCCGCTTCAGTCGAGGCATAGATCAAACAATCATCAACAGTACAACGTGAATGTGGGCAAATAAAAGCTCTACCTAATGTGATAAATCTTTTCTGACGTCCAGGCATAACAGTGTGTGAGTGAAGTGTAGCATTGTCCAAGGAAGTCAATGGGGTAGGAACACTAAGGGGTATATTAGTCTCTGAAACGGCATGGCTTGAGTTTCCTCCTAATTGGCCTCGGTGTATCACGGGATCTGTCTGGTTGGGGTGTATCACTGACAGGTCTGTGTCTCTCAATGGTACCTTGGTCCGGGCAGCCGCCCGGGTTGCTGACATCTCCGTCTGGAGCATTGTCAGGGTCGGAAGGGGTGACAACAGGGGCAACACCAGGCTTGGTAGAACCCCCAAGAGGGGTGTCGCAGTCACTGGATCCTTCACGATCTCCCTTGGCCCGCTCATCTCTGGGCTGGACAGGGTCTGGGACGAGGCCCCCGGCATCATCTGCATCACGGCGCAGATACTCACCAACATCTTCGTCAGCCTGGATGTCCAAGCTGTGGACTTCCTCGTCCCCAGGGGTCTCCTCACCATCCTGCTGAGGCTCTCCCTCATCGTCCTCATTGGGTGCCTTGATGCAGTGATGAACGTGATACCAGGTGGGGGACCCCTTGATTTGGATGGCAGTCCCAGTGCACCGAACGACCTCGTATGGTCCTTCCCGTCGAGCCTCATGCCACTTCCGTCTGTAGACCTTCACGTATACTTTGTCACCCGGTTGCAACGCGTCCTTCCTCTCCTGTGCGTTCACCTCCTCTTCACGTTCCTGTTTGTGGAGCACATAAGAAGAGATACTCTTTTGCCGGTTAGTCATGTACTGTACATAGGCTTTCATGTCACTCTCCAAGAGAGCCAAACTTGGCCCTTTCCCACTGGTTCGTGCACAGGGAGCTGTCATTATTCTCCCCATAGCCAGTTCATGGGGAGTCAAGTGCAGCCCTCGAATCTCACTGGAACGACAGGCCATCAATGCAAGAGGGAGTCCTTCCACCCAATTAAGACCTGTATGCTGACAGACCTTAGAAAGACGGTTCTTAAGGACCCCGTTCATCCTCTCTACCATCCCCTGGCTTTGAGGTGAGTAAATACACCCAAATCTCTGCTTGATTCCCAACTTTTGTAGTATAAGCTTTACCGTCTTATCCACAAATTCCTTACCATTGTCTGACGCTATCCTATCTGGAATTCCAAACCTAGGTATGAATTCCCTGCATAGGAACTTTGCTACAGACTGAGCATCCTTTTTTCGAGTGGGGCATGCTTCTACCCATCTGCTGAACCTGTCCACTACAACTAACATGTACCTGTATCCTGCAACAGGACGAATCATGTCCACATAGTCAATCACCAAATGTTTCATTGGCCCGTTTGGGGTAGGGATATGCCCAGTTCCCACTGGTATTCCAGGTCTGATATTGTTTTTCAAACAGACCACACATTGACCAAGGATATGGTCTATTTGTTCCAATAAATATGGAGCCCAAAAACCATATTCCTTGGTGATCTTGCGTCTTACCTCCCCCCTGGCCACATGTGCTAATCCATGGGCTTCCTGTATCAGCATGCCTAATAAATCTGGGGGTGCCACAACCAGTCCCTCATGATTTCTCCATAGACCTGTGTCATCCTGACTAGCCCCCCTTGTTAACCATAGGTTTTTGTCTAGCGCATTTGCCCCACTCTGTAACATCAACAAATCCTCAAGCGTGACCATGCCCTGTAACTGTGTTTCATGTGTGACCAGCAGAACTTTACCTGCTTTGTCTGCTCCTGTAATGGCTTTGGCTGCATCATCTGCAGCCCTGTTACCTTGTGTGACATGTGATGAGTCAGATCTGTGTGCGGCACACTTCACTATGGCTAATTCCCTTGGTTTCATCATGGCTTGTAACAGCTTCATGATTTGAGCGTGGTGCTGAATAGGCGAACCATCAGTTTTCTTAAAACCCCGTCCCTTCCATACAGCTCCATGTAGATGACACACATTATGGGCGTAGGCAGAGTCGGTGTACACTGTCACTCTTCGTCCGGTTCCCAAGTTGCATGCTTCTGTGAGGGCAATTAACTCAGCCAATTGAGCTGAACAAGGCTGAGGAACAGCCTCGGCTTGTTCCACAATGAACCCTGAATTTTGGGATCGGACTATGGCATACCCAGCACGTAAACTTTCTCCTACCCGGTAACAAGATCCATCAGTCCAATACTCAACGTCAGCTTCCTTTAAAGGCAAAGCTAGTAGATCTGCTCTAAGCTTAGAGTACCTCATAGCTTCCTTCACACAATCGTGTGGTTCCCCATCTTCTGGGGTTGGCAAGGTCTCTGCTGGGTTAAGTGTGTTACATCTTAGTAATGTTACATCTTCCCTTTCCAACATCCTGTAATAATTCCTAATCCTAGGCATCGTCAAAGTATACTTGCCTTGATTCAAAAGATTCCTTAGACTGTGGTGGCAGAGAATGGTAATTGGGTACCCCATTGTTAAGGTTGTTGCCTTCTCATACATAAGATATGCCCCGGCCATTGCTCTGTAGCATGGCGCGAAACCCATTTCTACCTCTGAATATGCGACAGAGTAATAGGCTATGGGCTGTGGACTAGGTCCAATGCCTGTTGGTTGCGTAAGAACAGCGCAGGCATACTTCCCTTTGGCTGAAGAAGAAACATACAATCCAAATTCTTTGGAATAATCTGGAAGCGCTAAAGCTGGCGCTTCTTGCAATTTGTGTTTAATTGTCTCAAACGCCAAATCAGCTTCCCTTGTCCAAGTAATGCAACATTGGAGTTTATCACTACCTGTTTCCTTAATCATCCCCCTCAATGGAGCGACCAGTCTAGTGTAATCCTCCACCCATGCTGAACTATACCCAGTAATGCCCAAAAACATCATCATTTCCCTAACCGTTCGTGGTTTTGGAGCCTTCTGAATAGCTTCCAAGTGTTCATTAGTGACACTGCGATGTCCCTGTGTAATAGATTGTCCTAAGTAAGTTACCTTTTCCTGGCAATACTGTAGCTTCTTTTTAGACACCTTGTGTCCCTTCTCCGCCAAAACCTTTAACAGTTTAACGGAATCCCTGTGACATGTTTCTTCATCTGGGGCACAAAGGAGTATGTCATCCATGTACTGAATGGCAGTACTACTTATCGTCTGCCCTAACCCGTCTAAGTCCTCCTTCAAGACCTGATTAAAAACATGAGGACTGTGTTTGTACCCTTGTGGCATTCTGGTATATTGATAATGTTGACCTTTGTAGGTAAACCCAAATAACCCTTGACTTTCTACACTAAGAGGTATAGAAAAGAAAGCCCCGCATAAATCAATCACTGTAAATACTTTGGCTGTAGATGGAATCTGAGTCAACAGCACATGAGGATCAGGAACTTCGGCTGGATAGCTGACAACTACCTCATTCACAGCCCGTAGGTCATGTACCAGACGATATGAACCATCAGGTTTCGTTACTGGCAGAAGAGGTGTGTTACTTAACGGATATTGAGTTATCTTCAAGACTCCTGCCTCTAACAATCCTTTGATCTGTGGCTCAATTCCATCAATTGCTTCCTGCTTCAATGGGTATTGGTTTTTCCAAGGGGGTTTTGCACCCGGTATGAGTTCAACTCTCAATGGACGAGCTGATTTCACAAATCCAATGTCTGTACTGTTCTTTGCCCACAGGTCTGCTGGCACATTCTGTATCATTTCTTCTCTGAGGTCTTTTTCAGGTTGTACAGGAAGGATTAGCTGGTTCATTAGCTTCACAGTCTGCGGATGTCCTATTCCTTGAGCAGAGATCATCAGTTTTGTGAACTGTCCATCAATGCTCCTCCAGATAGCAGGGTTTTCTTTTGTCGTTACAAATCTGGCTTTTTCTGAGTCTGCCATCATTGCCCCTAAATGCTTCTGTTTATAGTGTTCAGATATCATAAGTGTCACATGAGGGATGCTACCCTCAATCTTATGCTCCTGATCTAGATAAGTGTCACTGTTTATCTTCATAGCCACTCCCTGAGGGCCTAGGATTATACAACTTGTACTAAGCTGTACCTGTTTTGGCTGATGCTTCAGCCACTCATCTGGGTTTGCATCTGCAACTTCTCTAAAATACTGGAGTGTACAATGCAATGGATCAGTAGGCCTTCTGGCCTCTGACATGTGTGCCAGGATATAATTGTCCCACATCCTTGCTGGTTCCATTAGGTCTGGGCTAAGCCCTCCCACCCAATACACCATAGATGCGTTGTTGTCCATCATGACAGACAGCTGTCTGTTCTCTTGTGGCACTGTCACCCGACAGCCGTCAGGTGTGCATTTCACTGTACAGTTCAATTGGCATAGTGCATCTCTCCCTAGTAGCCCTATTGGCGTGTGTTCTGATACAAGTATTGACAGATCTGCTCTCTGTCCTTTGTACTCTAAGCTTACAAGCTCAGTAGTAGGGATCAGCTGTTTAATTCCCTCGAATCCGATTGTCTTCACATATTTCCCAGACATAGGAAGGTGCGTGGCATCTTCAGGCTTCAGACAGGTGTAGGCTGCTCCACTGTCCACCATCAATTCTAATGGACGTTGGTTGACCGACACCCATATGGTAGGTTCATCTTCAGGCCTGTTCGTCACCACCAGCTGGCACCCCCTTCTCGGATCTTCTGGGCACCCCTATAGCCCAGCTGCTGGGCCTCCGTAGGGGTTCACCACTCCTGGAGCCGGTGTAGCAGGGGGCCTATATCTTCCTTTTTGTTTCCCCCCTGCGCCCCCCTGGTTCTTCTTCCAGCAGGTACGGGCTAAGTGTCCATCCTGGCCGCATTGGAAACATGGTCCTAACATCTTCTTCCCGGCTGCGGTCCATCCCTCTTGTGGTGGTCCTTGGCCAGGCTGGTTGTATGGCTGGTACGGAACCACTTGCACCCCTGGTGGCCCCTGTGGGTATGGATACCCCCCTTGTGGCCCCTGTGGGTATGACTGGGGAGGGACAGTTTGCAGTTGCTGTGGTTGAGATGGGACCTGTAGGGCTATGGTCTGCACTCTCTCTCTGGTTTTCTTGCCTTCAGTCAATTGTACTTGAGTTAGTTTTCTGAGTGAGTCTTCGTCTTGTGCCTTCTGTATCTGAATCTTCTTTCTAAATAATTCTACTTGGTGTGCTACGTTGTCTATATAAACAGCCTTGTTCATGTGTCGTAGCCCCACCACTTCTGCTAACTTGTTCTTAACTGGGGTAGGGAGACCTTGTTGAATCTTTTCCCTGATTATGGCTTTTTCTAACGGGTTATCTTCGGCATCCTTCCCTGTTACACTTCTCCATTGAGAGTGCACACGGGCTACAAAACCCCTGGGATTCTCATCTTCTCCCAGTGGCATCACGATGATATTGTCTGGGTGAATGTGAGTAGGGTATGTCTCTCTGATTGCCTTCCACAGCCTGCCTCTGTTTGCTGCGAAGAGCTCTGGGTCATAAACTGATGTACCGATATATTTATGAAGTCCTGCCTTCGTCAATATTTCCTGCATGGTGTCCAATCCTGTAATAAAGGCTAAGAGTCTTTTCAGGTCTCCCATCGCGGCCTGCGTCCCTGTCAGTCTCACGTCCATCTCGTTAGTCCAAGGGTGACCCCCATCTTCTAGGACTGGGAGTTTTTCGATCACTTCAGACAGATCTGTATGACCCCAAGGACGATATTCTATCTTGTTATCTCGAAACAGCACCGGGAAGATCCCCTGAATTTCCTCTTCCTCCGATGCCTTCCCTCTTGGTCTAAGGCCATAATTGCTTACTAGTGGCTCCGTTCTTTCGTCCCGCCTTGGTGTCGCTGTAGACCTTGGGAGGTTCGGCTGGGATGTATGATGTGATGACACTTGACGATACTCTCTTGAGAGGTTCGGCTGGGATGTATGAAATGATGTCACTTGAGCTATCTGTTCTTCCAGTTCCTCTATCTGTCGTATACAACTTTCCTCCTCTCTTAGGCTTCTCTGGAGTTTTCTTGCCCTCTTTCTTAACTCCTCCTTATCCTTTTTCACCCTTTCTTCCTCCTCTTCCTCCGACATCCTCTTCTTTTGCTTTAAGCTCTCTTTCTTCTTCTCTATCTTCAGAGACTCCTGCTCATCTTCAGAACCACTTTCTTCTTTTCCCTTTTTATAGCGTCTTGTCCTTCCCTGTTTTTCGGCCCTGGCTATTAGTTTTCTGATCTGAGCACTGTAACCTCCCTGTGCATTGCTGTCAGCACCGGAACATTCGCCTTCACCTCCACTGCCATCTTCACTGTCATCTGTCTTGTTCTCTGGTTCGAAATCCACGGTCACTTTCGCTCTTCCCCTCTCTAGTACATTATCACCCTCATCTTTGATAGTGAAGGCTCCGTTCGTACTTAGGACGGGGACCTGAGGGTAGATCCGCTGAGAATTGTCCTCCAGTATCTTGGCATAGGGAGGAGGACTGGAGATTGGAGCTGTGTGTGAGAATGGAATGTTCACTTTCTCTTCCATTGCTTTGGCCAATTCATCTCTTTTTTCTGGATCCATGTGAGCTGTTTTCTCATTCCAAGCTAATGCTACTTTCTGCCCCTCTACCTTGAAGAGGTCTAAAATAGCTAACTCTAACCTGCGTTTCTCTGATCTAATCTTTCCTTTTTGATGCGCCTTATGTGCATTGATAAGTATCTCCAATGTTGCAATTAATTGTAAGTCAAAGGTGCCCTCTTCTGGCCATGGTTGTTCAATGTCTGCCCAACGAATATTCCATTTCGTTGACATTTTGCTAATCTCCTTAACAAGAGGATTCATTTTTTCCACTATAGCCACAGGGGATGAATTTGCTAATATTCCCTTATCTGTATTAACAGCCCTCACAATGTTACTGGGTTTGGCTCCCATGTCTGAAATATTTATACTGCTTAATATGCTGAAAATATGCTATAAGGTGTACTTTTCTTACAACCCACCTTCTGTTGCCGTATCTGCTAAACAGATGCTAGTCCAACTTTTAACTGCGTCAACTGTCTACACAGAACATTACAATTCAGAACAACGGATTGTTTCAGTGGTATTGTGTATTATTGACTTAAATGTAATCTATGTGTGTGTGTTTTAATTTAAATTTAATTAAAATTTTAATTCAATTTAATTTAAATTATTTAAATAATTATAACTAATTAATCACTAACAATCAACTATCACTATTAATTAATATTAATTAATTATTAATAATCATAACTAAATAATCATTCAATTTAAATTTAAATTCAATTTAATTTCAATTCAATTCAATCCAAATTTAGTTTAGTTTTAATCTAAATGTTTTTCCCTTATTGTGTATGAATGTGTATCACTTAATTGCTCAATCAATACTAATTATAGTTCAGGTCAACTTTAATTATTAAACTACAAAGGCTGTTCAACACAATTTATCAAATTACAAAGGCAGGTCACGCTCTAAGTCTTTCTGATCCACAAACCCTTGATTGATCAATCCTCAGATAGAAACTGTTCTGCTATTCTTTAATCAAAAACTATGAAAAAGAACTTAACTTGAAATAAAAAGATGTAAAACACGAATAATGACAACAACCTGTAAAGAAATCGATTTATCTTGGAAGGAATAAAATGATTAATTATTAATTACAATCTGTAAAGAAATCGACTTGTTATTTGAAAGGAATGCATAATTAATTAGACTTAGTCATTGACACTTCATTGATGTAACCCTGTGAAAGAAAACGTTATCAGTGGACTATTACAATCTGTCCACTAGATGGCAGCAAGTTCCTTCCATAGATCTGATAGGCTCAGATGGAATCTGATTCTCTAAGCAACCGAAAATGTCTTATCGATTGCTTCAGACCACCCTGCCCCACTGGTCAATTCACTTTCCTTATCTTTTAGAATACGACACAACCCATGCGAAATGAATCCAATTTTATCTGCAAGAAATAAGTAATGTAATTAATCAAAGTCAGGTTCCTTTCTAAAGGAATGCTTATTATTCACCAAATGAACCTCACTCTAACACTCTCCATTGACCCCTCTCTGTCCCAGTATATTATCACCCGCAGCCCCCCTTTTCTCTTTGAAACTGGAGACAAAGACAGCCTTGTATGAGACAACATGTGTATCACTGTAGGCATACAGCATTAGAGAAAAAAGGAAGGAGGGGGGGTTTCTTTGCCTCTAGCTGTCCTCTAGAAAAAAATCGCCCCTGTGGGATTTAAACTTTACACCGTACTGGCTTTCCACAATACTCTTATTTTCCACGACACAACAATTTCAAGATTATCTTTCAATGCAGTTAAATTATTAGTTACCAAACCAATCTCATTCTAATATTTTCTAATGCCTTTTTTCCACAGCCTCTGTACTTGAACGCCTTGAGCGCCTGCAGGCATAAGGCTCGACGGCACTAAAGTAATTAGCTGACAATGGTCCTCTTGTCTTCTCACAAACACGGACTATGCTCTTTCAAACTAGGAATTCAGATTCCATACAATAGAATAGAGCTATTTCCTGCTCATAAACACGGACTAAGCTCTTACTTACAAAACACATCAACCAAGAATTCTCATTCCTTTACACTCATCAGACTATTTTCTGATACAAAACACATTTATCAGCCCACTGGGAAAACGTCTTTCCCTCAGTTTTTATGCTAATACCTTGTTCCCAAAACAAGCCTACATGCAGCTCATTCTCTGCTGTACTACAAACACGATATTTTAACGTATCGAACAATCCTGTTATACCACACACACGATAAAGTATCGTACAATTACAATAACACAATTATCAGACTCTCTTCTGATTTATCACAAGATATCAATATTGCCGACCCATTAACAAAACGTCTTCCGTTAATTTTCTGTCGACAGCGCATTCGCAAAACGCGCACTGAAGCAATTCATTCTTTGCTCCACAAACACACACACGATACTTCTACAATATCGTACAATTACACATTTTATGTACAAATACAGATTTCTAAATCCGGCTCTTTAAATTCAATCCAATTGTAATTATCTTATATTTCTAACAGATACTCAACACAAATCTAAATTCTTTTGTTTAGCTTAAGACCATTTAATTACATCAAAGCTGGAAGTCTGACAGAGAGAGAGAGGGAGAGGAGGAGGAGGGGCAGAAGTCATTGGGTTACAGGCACAGAGGGAGAGACAGAGAAAGAGAGCAGAGAAAGGGGGAGCAGAGAAAGGGGGGGAATTGGCTACTTACCTCCAGGCGCTGAGAGAAGTTGAAGAGATGTAAAAATTGACGGTCACTATAATTACTTATAAGCTATTAATTTACTCGTGGACTAGGCTCGCCATTATTTCGTATATATTGGTATCTGTTACTACTAAAAATGAAGAAGAGTTCTTGAGCAAATTTAAGACTTGTTTATTCAAAAAAGCAGGTTACACAGCATGGCCCCTCAATGGAGCTGATGGTCCGAATCGGTCACAGGATGTGATGGATGTGAAGAAAAAGAAAGAGGCAGAGCCCATCTGTGCAGAGGACTTTATACCCTGCCACTGCCACTATCGCTGAGTCAACTAAACAGAGTCCACGTCACTTTAATTTGGTTGAATACAAAGTATACCAGTGAGACCATAGTAGGTGAGGCCATTCTCCGTCCTGCAAATAGGATGTCATTGTCTTGTTATAATGCAACTCACCCTATGGTCTAATACAATTCCAATGCAACCTATGTTATGGGCGTCTTGCTGACTCGGGCCCCAATGCAATTATATCTTCCCATGATGACATTCCTATGGGCGTCTTGCTGACTCGGGCCCCAATGCAATTATCCTCCCATGATGACATTCCATCCTCTGCACATGCATTGTCAAAAGGCCACCGTGTGTACCAGAGGGCCATGGCTATGGTTACAGAGCATGAAAATACACTACACTAGTCTTCCTGGGGTCCGACACAACAATCCTATTTGGACAGAGTGAAGTCAAATGTGTTGCCAGGAGAGGAGAAAGATTCCTAACAAACAACAGGCTTGTTTAATTTAAGAAATCTCTCCCTATCTCTCCTAACAGAAACAACACAAACGGACGGTTATCTAGTGAATAGGGGAACGAATCAGATAAATGACAAATATGTTTCTGCCCTCAAGCAAGCCCTGGATGAGTAAAGAGGGAGTCAAACAGAGTCTCCTACTGTGTTGCTTTCACTACGTGGCCGTTGGGTTGCCATGGCTACGGCCAGCTGCAGCAGTTGATGCATGCCCTGGAACGTGTTTCACTCTCTGTTTGGGTTGTCGGTTGGGTTTACACGCTAAGTCATATGAAAATACACTACAAAATCATGTGCACTGGGCGTCAGCAGGCTCGCTAAGAATATTGAGTTAGTTTTAACCTATCACTGTAAGAGTAAACAATAATGGCACTGTTCTGAGGGATTAGCATTAAATACCCACTAGATCACAGAAATATCGTCTGTGTGCGTGATTCGTTTTTTAAAACGGAATCATTGAGTGAATCTCTCTCTCTCTCTCCCTCTCTCAATTCAATTCAATTTAATTCAATTCATTTGGCTTCATGGGCAAATGAACAAACAAATGTTTTACAACTTCTTGGTTTCTTTCCATTATGTCATAGATCTCATTTGATTGTGTACAATGTGGTCAGGTCTATTCTCCTTGGTGTTGCTGTTCTGAGACTCAGAGGTTTGTTTGGTTTGGGTAACTGAGCCTCGGGACCAGCTGTCTCTCTCTCTCTCTCTCTCTCTCTCTCTCTCTCTCTCTCTCTCTCTCTCTCTCTCTCTCTCTCTCTCTCTCTCTCTCTCTCTCACTATCACCTCTCCATGCTCTCTCTCTCTCTCTCTCTCTCTCACTATCACCTCTCCATGCTCCCTCTCTCTCTCTCTCCCTCTCTCTCTCTCTCTCTCTCTCTCTCTCTCTGTCTCCTTTTCTCTCTAAGAGTGGGCTCCCCAGGAGAGGGGTTGTCACAGGCCAGTGTGAGACTTGCTTCCACCCTGGTTAAGTGTCACCGGCGTCAGGCAGAATGTGTGCTGCTGCTCCCCCCTGGTGTAAGGCTCCAGGACCCAGAGGTAATTATGGACCACAGAAACCTCTTTCTCCTGGGAATACAAAGCCACAGCTGGGTACAGGCAGGCAGACAGTAGAGAGAGAGAGAGAGAGAGAGAGAGAGAGAGAGAGAGAGAGACAGAAAGAGAGAGAGCAAGAGAGAGAGAGAAAGAGAGAGAGAGAGAGACAGAGGGAGGGGGTACATAGAGAGGGGGAGAGATTGGTAAAGGAGGGAGGAGTTCCTTCTTTGTATTTGATATGTTCTACAGTATAGGGTGAAAAAGAACACACTACACAGCACACTGACACACTGTTCTCTCTTCCCTCCAATTCTTGTCCAAATGACAATGTCAATGTTGTTGCCAAGGCGATCAATTTAGATTGCACAGTGCCTGTAACAAAGGTCATATATTGTGTATGTCTCAGGGTTTCAAACTGGCCTGGTGTTTTTTTCCTTCCTATAGTGTCTTCAAGGGTCTCACACAGACACACACACGCACACACACACACACACACACACACACACACACACACACACAGCACAGACACACACACACACACACACACACACAGCACAGACACACACACAGCACTACACAGCACAGACACACACACACACACACACACAGCTCACACAGCCACTCGATTTCTCCCTCTCCCTACTTCAGCTTTAGCATCGTTACGTGTTTGTTTCATAATGATGTGTTGCATAACCTAGTCTGTACCAGGCGTGCAGGGAAGACGTTCACTGTCCCTCCCCTGAGAATCCCCGGTTTATTAATATTTTTCAAGGAATGGTTCTTATCCCATTAAATAGGTTCAAATGTGTCATTTGTATAGCCAGATGCTGTTGTGATGGACTTCTGTAGGACGGTGCATGCCCAATGTATGGTGGTATCTTATCTTAGGGCAACACAATGTAGATACAAAACAGACAGCTTGCCCTCACAAGGGAGGAGTCTTCAGTAGCTTACGGAAGTAGTTTATGGAAATAAACTAATACAACTGTAGAATCAGAACATTTATTAGACCTTTACATCCAAATTGACAAATGCTTTTCTCGTGGCACCTAAAAATACTTCAGGATATTCTGAGGTAAACTAAGGAAAGCTTCAGGCAGTGGCAGACGAAAGGTTCTTCTTCTTCTTCTTCTTTTTTTAAGTATATCCCACTCATATTTTTCCTTTTATTGACAGATACAGTAGAGATTTTGACAGGAAGGATGGGTGAGGGAGAGAGAAGGGAGGACATGCAGGATATGTCCACAGCATCGAACCGGCGGTTACATCGAACCCTGCGGTTACATGGTCGACGCTTAACCCACTAACGCCCAGAAAGGGTCTTCTTTGCTTGCTCCCTAACTCCCATCTCTGCAGACTGAGGCTGCTTTTTTAAATCCCTGTTGAATTACCTGCAGTTGTGACTGCAGAGTGGCTTCAGTTGTGGTGACGAGGAGCTGTCCATAGACCAGGTGGGGGCGGGAGGGGGGGCTGCTGACGGACAGTACTGTTGTGGGTTGCTGTCCATGGTCCTGTGGACTGTAGGGCTACTCCGGTTCTGTAGAGACAGTGCCATTGCCATTACATTTGTCATTTTTTTACATTTAGCAGATGCTTTTATCCAAAGTGACGTACATTTGTCTAAAGTAAGTGAATCATCTATACATCAGTCATCATACGCAAAAAATGAATGCTAGGATTAGGGGCCATTGACAGTAGAAGAGGGAAGGATTACTTTTCTTTTTTTTATTAACAGTAGAGGAACTGTACAGGGGAGTAGTAGGGGGTGAAGAGGTCTTTAGGAGGGACAGTCAAGATGTTGCCTGATGGCTCGTAAGTGGCATAGCACACTAAGGCACATGCCATATCATCGCAAGGTCCCCGGTTCGTTTCCGGCCATCGACATATCCTGCATGTCATCCACCTCACCCATCCTTCCTGTCCATCTCTACTGTCTCTATCCCAATAAAGCAGAAATGCCCTAGAAACATATCTTAAAGAGATGTACCCCTAGGCTCTGGAATAGTCTCCCCCTCCACATCAGATCCACCCAGAGCATCGAGGCTTTTAAAAAACTAGCTAAAACACATATTTTCTCCCTGGCCTTTGACCTGAGGTGAGGCAGTGCATTTTTTTCACTTTTATTTCTGCACTTGTATTTGTATTGCACCTTGTTTTTAGTGTATTTTATCTATTTTATCAATATTTTATCAGTATTTTATCTTGTTTTTCTCTTTTACCAGTGTTTTCTCTTTTTATCTGCTAAGCACTTTGTGTTTGTCGTTGTAAAATTGTGCTACATAAATAAATACCCTGAAGATCTCCAAGGAGTGTCCCTGGCCACGCCCTCTCACAGTGCCTCATTATGCAACACACGCCCTCAATCCCAGTGGTCGTTACAGCACTGTTAAACACAGACCCACGCAGAACACCGGCAGACCCACACAGAACATTGTGCTCTCTCCTTATCCAGTGAATGCACCCATACAAAGCACTGATCTATCTTTGGCAGGGACGGACAAAATCTCCAGTGGAAGGTACTGAACCTGAGTAACATCCCATCCCATTGGTCCACTGGCCTCTGTTGGGTTATTGTGACATGTACATGCATGTGACTGTACCCTGGCACTCAGCGACTGTACTGTCCCCTGACATCCTTACGTGCGCTGACCTTTCGAAACACCTACTGTACATGATGAGTGCATCCATTGTAAATGTTTTTACCCATGGTGCTGGTCAACCATGAGCCAGCCATTCTCTGGACACCTACAGCTCTATGACCCGGGTCACCCATTATGTAACATTGAAGGTTCTAGGAACACAGGAGTGACATTTTCATCCAATGCACTGCCCTACTAATGTGTGCGCCTGCTGTGTGTGTGTGTGTGTGTGTGTGTGTGTGTGTGTGTGAGTGTGAGTGTGAGTGTGAGTGTGTGTGTGAGTGTGTGTGTGTGTGTGTGTGTGTGTGTGTGTGAGTGTGAGTGTGAGTGTGAGTGTGAGTGTGAGTGTGTGTGTGTGTGTGTGTGTGTGTGTGTGTGTGTGTGTGTTTGTGTGTGTGCAAGTGTGTGAGAGACAGAATAGTATTCTATAGGAGGTAACATGAAAGCACATGAAGAGTAATTCTATCTGCGAGTGAGGTATGCTTAAAGGGGGATGAAAAAGGAAAATCCATTAAACTAATGAAAGTTGTCATCATCATTCCAATTGTAATTTCCTGAATAAATAGAATCTGATGTTTTTAGCACAGATTACTATCCCTTCACACCAACAACAACAATCATCACACAGAGCACATAATGTTCCATCCGTCGTAAAAATAAATAAATAAATAAATAATAATATTCTTCCTTCTTCTAGCATTGTGACTGGCAATGGTCCCTGGTGCTAGCATAGATTTGTTTTTCTTATGACGACTGATGAATAGATGATTCACTTACTTAGACAAAATGTTCTTGTTGTAAGTCGCTTTGGATAAAGGCGTCTGCTAAATGTCTAAAACGTAAATGTAAAATTAGGCTGGGCACAGCCAACAAGCAGAAAAAGTCACATCCAGTATGCCTTGCAGCCAGAGAATTTGCATAATTCAAGCAAGACATGGTTGAGAGGGTGGCATTATGTAAATGAAGTAATGATTAAATGATATTCCGAACACAAATGCAATCATAAAGAGGAAACTCAGAGGAAAATTTTTTAATTTAAACTGCCTTTTGAAAATGTAACAGTTCATGGAAAAAATTGGAAGTTGATATTAACAAAATGACACGTTTACTAGACCACAGGTATTTGTATAGGCCTACAATTTATTAAATAGGATTGTTTATTTACTTTTCAGAATCAACCTTTTGACAATTGTGACAATTATGCTTTTTGCCTAGTGTCCGTTTGAGATTCACGAAGGATCAGAGGTCTCAAATCCAGGTCATGCACAGCCACTGAACCTGCAAGTTAATTGCTTTAGCTCAGTGCTTGATGAATCAATTGAATACATAATCAACCTATATACAGTATGTGGGCATTCTCTCTAGATAAACAAATTGCTTTCAATGGCCATGACTGGACACCACAGATTTGGGGCAAAAACATCATAGCTACAAGAAAAAACACAGTGTGTGCTCCAGCATCAGCTTTTGAGGGGTGTTGGGGTTGTTGGAGTAGGGGGGTTAGGGTTAGGGTGAGGGTGAGGGTTAGGGTTAGGGTTAGGATTAGGGTTAGGGTTAGGGTTAGAGGGGTCTGGGTTGTTGTTGGACGTCAATGGGTGACCCATGCAGAAGTGGTCATAAAGGATAAACTTCAAGGGAGTTCAAGGGAGGAAGGGGAAGCTCTCCGCCCCCACTGGTGCCAAGGCAGGGCCAGGAAACTGTCCAAACAATGGAGTCACACTCGCTAGTGTAGCCCAGTGCTATGCTCTGTAGCCCGGTGCTAGGCTCTATAGCCCAGTGCTATGCTCTGTAGCCCAGTGCTATGCTCTGTAGCCCAGTGTTAGGCTCTATAGCCAAGTGCTATGCTCTGTAGCCCAGTGCTATGCTCTGTAGCCCAGTGTTAGGCTCTATAGCCCAGTGCTATGCTCTATAGCCCAATGCTATGCTCTATAGCCCAATGCTATGCTCTGTAGCCCAGTGCTATGCTCTGTAGCCCAGTGCTATGCTCTATAGCCCAATGCTATGCTCTGTAGCCCAGTGCTATGCTCTATAGCCCAGTGCTATGCTCTGTAGCCCAGTGCTATGCTCTGTAGCCCAGTGTTAGGCTCTATAGCCCAGTGCTATGCTCTGTAGCCCAGTGCTATGCTCTATAGCCCAGTGCTATGCTCTGTAGCCCAGTGTTAGGCTCTATAGCCCAGTGCTATGCTCTGAAGCCCAGTGCTATGCTCTGTAGCCCAATGCTATGCTCTATAGCCCAATGCTATGCTCTGAAGCCCAGTGCTATGCTCTATAGCCCAGTGCTATGCTCTATAGCCCAATGCTATGCTATATAGCCCAATGCTATGCTCTGTAGCCCAGTGTTAGGCTCTATAGCCCAATGCTATGCTCTGTAGCCCAGTGCTATGCTCTATAGCCCAGTGTTAGGCTCTATAGCCCAGTGTTAGGCTCTATAGCCCAGTGCTATGCTCTGTAGCCCAGTGCTATGCTCTATAGCCCAGTGCTATGCTCTATAGCCCAATGCTATGCTCTATAGCCCAATGCTATGCTCTATAGCCCAATGCTATGCTCTGTAGCCCGGTGCTAGGCTCTATAGCCCAGTGCTATGCTCTGTAGCCCAGTGCTATGCTCTATAGCCCAGTGCTATGCTCTGTAGCCCAGTGTTAGGCTCTATAGCCCAGAGTTAGGCTCTATAGCCCAGAGTTAGGCTCTATAGCTCGGTGTCTCTGTAGCCCAGTGTTAGGCTCTATAGCCCAGTGCTACGCTCTGTAGCCCAGTGCTATGCTCTGTAGCCCAGTGCTACGCTCTGTAGCCCAGTGCTATGCTGTGTAGCCCAGTGCTATGCTCTGTAGCCCAGTGCTATGCTCTATAGCCCAATGTCTCTGTAGCTCAGAACTATTCTGACTGTCTTGCTGTCTGACAGGAGGAACATTCCCCCTATAATCTGTCTCCTTTTACAAAACACCACTCCCCTTTTCACCCCCTCCATCCTCCTCTCAGAAACTGCAACACCATTGTTATTGGCAAAACAGATCATGGCTATTTCGGGGGAGTACTGACAAGTAAATAGGCTGGTGCAATTCTTACATCCTCTGAACCCCCACCCCTCATACCTCCAAATCCACCGTACAGACTTCAAAATCTTTCACCCTTTAAAAGAAAAACATCATAGCCAGCAGAACAATGTGTTTATGTATTCCATTGACTATGAAAAACAAAACCCCACCTAACCACAAAGGACCAGTCATTCCATATAGTTATGACCATGTAGACCATATCTTAAAAACAAAAGTCAGAGACAATTTATTCTTATCCACCTAATTTTTCTGGTTTTCTGCTCGAAATGACATGCCCACAGTGAATATAGAATATCTCCACAATCACAAGGGCCTTCATAATGATCTTGTTATCAAATGAAAGCTAACACCTGTGGGGTGGCTGTAGAAGTGTCAGAATCAAAATCTATGTTACTGTGTCAGAGCAAATAGAGCTAGAACATTATAAAACATCTCAAATTCAGTCTCCGCCTAAAAAAACAACAGCTTTTACAGTGAATATCACCTTGGAAACCTGATAACCAAGCCCAAATCATCTAGGAATCAGTACTCCAGGGTCTTATTAGTACTTGTGCCAAAGTTGATGCTAGTAATGTGAGCAAATGCAACTTTGTACCTGTTTTAGTACAGGTATGTTTAGGCGGACACCTATATGTTTAGGCCATTTGGAGATATTTTGGCACCATCTTTGACCTTTGACCTTTCTCATGTATCAGATTATTTTTTATTATTTTTTATTTTTTGGGTTGGCCGACCAATGGTATGGAAATTTGGCGTTGAAACCGGACATGACACATTCTCCAGTTGGAGAAAACTGGATGTGACTTAGGCCGTGTTTACCGTCTCGGGAAAAAAAATGTGGCATCGTATAGCATGCAAAATTGTGAAAAAAATGTGATATCGATGAAGAGAATTGATCAAGGTAAACTCTTTATATCACTTCGGATGCCCATCTGGGTCCGTGGATAAGAAGAGGTTAAAAAATAATTGCAGGTAAGAGCAGAGGGATGACAGTGTTATTACATAAAGGTTGTATTGGATTTCATCGCTCAGCGCATTGCATTTGCATCCAGCCCTGTGCTTTTGGCTAACAGTAAACAGAGTGTAGGAGTGGTAGGAGAGGACAACGTTTTCTCAGTTTACCTTCTGTGAGGAACTTATCTCCCTAAATGTCCATCTTTATGGAGACTTCTTAGCATTAGCTGGAAGTGAATGGGGTAATGCGGAATTGAACAAGTTCACCATAGATCCAGGAGCAAGGGGAACAGCATGTGAAGTCATGTCTGTTCCTCGTGGCCATCAGGTTTTCTTCCATCCCTGACAAGATCTTCAACATACCTTTGCTGACTGTTCTAAGCAGATGGAGCACATCATACCACAACATTCAAAAGTCCTCTGGGTGGTTTTAGATTCGGTTTTCCCAAGGTATCTATGTCTCTAACGACCTGGGGAGGGCAGGGAGAGGGATGGTAGAAGGAACAAGGTGAGAAAAAAAGAGAAAGAGAAGAGAGAGAGAGAGAGAGAGAGAGAGAGAGAGAGAGAGAGAGAGAGAGAGAGAGAGAGAGAGAGAGAGAGAGAGAGAGAGAGAGAGAGAGAGAGAGAGAAATGGGGGGATGAGTGGCTGTGAGATTACAATTGAGCAGGCAGACGGCAACCCCTAAGGATGTAACAGATGTCTGGAGATCCTTCACCAATATAAACCTACACTTGACCCATTACAGCCAACCGTTCTCCATTTCCCCTACTATCAGACTGATAGAGAAATACTCACAATGGACCTCTCATATGTTGGCTGTCTGTCTGTCTCCAAAACAAGTGTACAAAACATAAAGCCTTGCAATTATAAATAGATATATTTATATCAATATCAATAGATATAAGTATGTGCATAGAAAAGTGGGACAGAGTTGCATAGGCTGTTGCGTATCCATAGACTCTCTGTATCCTGGCAGAGAACAGCTCTGTGAGTGCCTGGAGACATAAAATAGGTTGCTATGACGCTAGATCAGGCACATTATGTACTCTATTAGTACATGATGTGACATCGCTCTGACATCTCTCTCCCATTTTTTTTTCGCTCTCTTTCTCCTTCTCTCCCACTCTC
Source organism: Nansenia antarctica (assembly GCF_963989245.1). Taxonomy (NCBI): domain Eukaryota; kingdom Metazoa; phylum Chordata; class Actinopteri; order Argentiniformes; family Microstomatidae; genus Nansenia; species Nansenia antarctica. The sequence continues at coordinate 18,181,494 of NC_137676.1, read as the reverse complement.
TCTCTCCCATTCTCTCTCTCTCTCCCTCTCTCCCATTCTGTCTCTCTCTAGATGTAAAGTGCTTACATGTATGTACATGTCTTTCAGGGCTGCATTATGTCACCAGCTTTGTGCTCATGTAAGAATTTCTCAATTGTATAGTTGTAGACGATGTGACATGAGATTAGTACTCTACGTCTTTGTTCGCAAAGCTAGCAAGGGACTTTTATATTGAGCTAAAGTTATACAGAAGCCCTATGACATCACAATGAAAATATGGGAGAATGATCATGTTTTTCCATTGTTAGAAGAACCACAGATATTTTAGCTCTCACATTATGCCTCCTCCCCAGGGGGTTGCATGATTGACCGTCACAGACGCATAATCAGCCTTATGAGGAGACCGTTTGAGTGTAAAGGCATGGTTGTTGCTTATTATGATAGACATGCCCACTTGTTCTCTTTTTTCCCCCACTGTCTTTGAATGGAAGCATACTAGACCTATCTGTACATTCTCAACCCTAAATACTTCTATTGCCCCCCTTGTACTGTTTCTCTGTTTCTCCAGTGTAAAAAAAAAAAAAAAAAAAACAACTAGGTTTTAGAAGAAGGTGTTAGGAGAAGGTTTTTCCTTCTATCAATGGCCCCGGGCCTGAGCTGGATTACTCTTCCTGCTAGGAATGGTGGACTGATGATTCACATGCTTAGTATTCAAATGTATTGATTGTAAGTCGCTTTGGAATAAGGCGTCTGCTAAATGCCAAAAATGTTAATGTAAATGCAATTGTTCTCCTTTTCCCTCCACTTACTTTGAATGGAAGAATAAGCAAACTTCTCCGGATGAATATTTTAAAAACTTGTATATGTAGAACTGGTAATCCTTAAAGGCATGAATTGAAGATTAGATTAGATTAGGTTAGATTCAACTTTATTGTCATTGCACAAAGTACAAGTACTGAGACTACGAAATGTAGTTTGGCATCTAACCAGATAGTGATAGCAACCAGATAGTACCAGATAGCAAATAGTGGTATGGTGGTAAAGACATGATAATATAGACAGTGCATGGTATTACAGTATAACGTAGCATACTATACCTGCCTGTTCATTCAAGTCTGTAAATAAAAGACAGACCTCTAGCTCTATCCAAACTCCCAATCTAGCCAGACATCTATTATGCATTGTCCCCAATCATTCACCTGTGTGTTTGTTACAATGTATTGATAGAATTGTTTACCAATTGCGAATATATTCTCTGATGTAGATTGATGTGTAAAGACAAATATCGGAATTGCTAAAGAACTACTAATATTGTACTTATCATTTCATAACTGTAGGCCTACATATCCAATTTTGTCTACACTATAATGTCCTTGCACTATATGTCTACACTATCATGTATTTGCATTATATCACTATTTGCACTTCTGGTTAGATGCTAAACTGCATTTTGTTGTCTGGTACTTGTACTCTATCTAATCTCAATCTAATCTAATCTACTCTAAATCTGAAAATACAGAAAGTAAATGTTAAAATAATCTTATTATGAGATTACATAGAGGCCCCATGTTACATAGAGTCGCTATTGAAGTTACATGGAATTATTATTGGTTATTACATATTTAGTCCCTTCAGGTTACATGGAAGCCCTAAAACTGGTTAGCCTTTAAAGATTCTCTCTCTCTCTCTCTCTCTCTCTCACTTTCCCCAAAGATGGTCCTCTTATGTGCATCATTATGAGATTTTACTTTGTTGTAAAATGGATTCCAAATAGAAGCCCATCTTTGATGTATCGAAGTAGGGGGAAAGGTAATGTCATGGAACACATTGTGCTCTAATAGATGCATCCTCACGATAGAGGAGAGCTCTTACCGCAGGGAGGATTGGGGTGTGAAACAAGTCTGTGTTTTGGACATCTACTGAACTCTCACTCATCTGCACTTACACCTCCTCCAGCCAGGTGATGACACACCATGCACGCACCACGTTCCAGATAGAATCCAAACATACATGATTTTTCCAGTCGGCCTAGCATGCTCCACATGTGTCGTACATGTTTACGCACGCAAGCACAGACATAGACACGCACAGACATAGACACACACAGACACACACAGACACACACTGACACACACATACACACACACACACACCCCTATGACATTTAGTGACCCCCTTAGTCCTCATATACAGAGATGGAGAGGGTGTCATACACACACACACACACACACACACACACACACACCAGGGGCGTGTCCAGGGGGGGGGCAGGGGTGGCTCGTGCCACCCCTGAAATCTGATTGGCCACCCTAGGTGCCACCCTGATTGATTGGCTATCTGCCTAGTCACTCAGAGCAGAGGCCACTTCGCGCCACGAGACGAACTTTTCGAACAGAACACATTTTTGATCAGTGGTGAGGTGTGGTCTTGGCGCTCCTGAAGAAATGTGAGTACCATTAATAACGTTAGACTTTTGCATAGCTACATATAGGCTACGGTGTTGTGCTAGTGGTTAAAACGTTTTGCTTAACTTGGAATCAGAGTTTAGGATAACATTCGCTTTGCTCTGCGTTGTTTGGAGCTGTGAGAACGCACATTCGAAGTCACTCCCGGAGCATTGATTGATTGATTGAAAACTTTATTAGAAGATTTGCAGAAGTAGGTACATGAAAGTACATATTACATACAAGGTCAACTAACAGGATAAAAACCCATGAAAGCCACTGGCTTATTTCAATTGGGGTCCTTGATTCTCAATTCATCGTTACATGTAAGACAGACAAAAAAACTAGTACTATCTACAAGATAATACAGACAAATAACTATGACTATCTACAAGATAAACATACATCCATCATGGGAAGGACAATACAACAAAACATAAGGTATGTACAGCGGGTAGGACAGGTGGGGACATACACCACAGGTGGGGGCGGGGGACAAAACACAAAGTATGTACAGTGGGTAGTTCGGGTCTTTTAATCTGATTTTTGATTTAGAGGGTCCAGTTACGGATTGCAGTCTCCTGTAAATGTTTTTTGAGAGTGGTTTTGACGGTGGGCAGTGTTTTGCACTCCTTTAAGAATTATTATTATTAATTATTATTAGCAAACAACCAACACATGCTCCGCTTAAAAAGGGTGGTTTCGCTCCGGTTAGAAACGACGCATCGAGGCTGTCCATAGGAAAACAACAGCGCATGCGTGTTGATCTGGATAAGAGGGGGACGAACGGGCAGTTTTCTATTTTCCTGACCAATCAACTACCACGTCTGTTGCTTCAATTGCCTATGTTACTTTGTTTACATAAAGGGCTGTGAGAACGCAAATCAGAAATAATTTATGCAACAATGTTGCAAACTCATCCGCTTGCTCTGGGTCATGATTCAGATGTTCATGTAAGAACATGACCTTAGTAGCCCAATTAAAGTAAACAATGGGGAGTGGAGACAGAAATGGTAATAAAAAGCACAAAATGGTGTGTACAAATTCACCAGAATGCAGGGAATTAAGTGTTAAATTCTCAAAATGGTGCCACCCATGCATAACAAGGTGCCCACCTGGGCCACCCCAGTGAAAAAGGTCTGGACACGCCACTGACACACACACACACACACACACACACACACACACACACACACACACACACACACACACACACACAGTCAGGCACATGCACATGCAGACACACACACACACACACACACACACACACACACACAATGCATTCGGGGGGAAACATCCCTGAGAAACACATGACTCATTCCAATATCGGGGGCATATCTGCCCAATCTATCTCCTCCTAAAGAAACTGCAGTGCGGCGACGTGGAGGAGGCGGGTGGGGTTGTACGTTCGAAGAGGCTTCTCAATAAAAGGGCAGCCTGAGAAGATGAACCCCGAGAAGGTGAAGTTGTATTGCCCTCTAGTGGTCACAGAGGAAAAGTGCAGTGTAAACACAAGCAGCGAATCCCAGTATAAATTATTTATTATTTATTTTATTTATTTAACATTTCATGTAAATATTGCTATTTAATGCGGATTACCAAACAGCCTGATTACAAATATGTGTTTTTGCATTTACAGAGTGTTCACTTAGGCGACATTGAGGAATGAACCGTTTAACTACAAATGACTACATATCCCATGGAAGTTCTCTCTTTCCGGTTTATGATTTTTTTTCGCGCGCGCTCGAAGTGTCATTAGAACTGCTGCTTCTTGTCGTGGAGATACGGTTTTAGTAAACAAACCTCATCGTTTGCAGAAATACTTAAGAAATGGCAACATCAGATTACGACCCATCTTCTCTGCCGGACCTTTTACCCCTGTACTACCGCAGACTGTTTCCTTTCTCTCAATACTACCGATGGCTGAACTATGGAGGAGGTGAGTAGAGTAGGACCTTTTGATTGATTGATTGAAAACTTTATTAGAAGATTTGCAGGAGTAGGTACATGAAAGTACATATTACATACAAGGTCAACTAACAGGATAAAAACCCAAGAAAGCCACTGGCTTATTTCAATTGGGGTCCTTGATTCTCAATTCATCGTTCATCGTTAACCTAACTAGCCTGTTCATCTTCATGACATAATGAATGAATGCATGTGTTGACAGACACCTAAGCCTTGTGCACAATCAAGCTGATTTCACTGTTGTACTCAAGTCCCTACTGTTGTAAGCCCACTATCAAGCTAGCAAGCAGAAAAGTTGTCAGCCAGAGTGTGTATGTCCCTTGTTCGTGACCCTGGTCATTACACATTAGATACCTTTGCCTAATGGTTGGCTCTAATGTATGGTGTATGTAACTACTTCCTCCACACCATCACACACAGCTTAGGCCTAGTTGTCTGTCTCAATGAATCCACCACCAGGTCAAGTCAAGAAATTAAGGCAAATTCTTTGTTTTGCAACCCTCAATAGTGACCAAGAACTACTTCCAGAATCGAGAGTTCAGCTTCACATTGAAGGACGACATCTACATTCGGTACCAGTCGTTCACCACACAGAATGAGCTGGAGAAAGAGATGCAGAGGATAAACCCCTACAAGATTGACATCGGGGCTGTCTACAGTCACAGGGTGGGGCTGGAGTTCTGATCTGGTCACCTGCTATTCTTAATCATCAGGCCTTCGCTCTCTCTCTCTCTCTCTCTCACCCAGCCCCCCCCCCCTCTCTCTCTCCCTCCCTCACCCAGACCCCCCCCCCCTGTCTTTCTCTCCCTCCCTCACCCAGACCTCTCTCTCGCTTTTGCTCTCTCTCCTCCCTCATCTAGATCTCTCTCTATCTCTCTATCTTTGTGTCTCTCCACTCATTCCTACATGACTGATTTGTCTCTCTGTCTACATTCCTAATGTGCTTATTGTCTGCCACCCACAGCCCAATCAGCACAACACAGTGAAGTCTGGAACCTTCCAAGCTCTGGAGAAGGAGCTGGTGTTTGATATTGACATGACAGACTATGATGACGTTAGAAGCTGTTGCAGGTATTTGACAATCGCTGCACAATGTTTTTTCACATTGCTCCAATTTTTACCATCAGACAAAAAGGCTTTCGAAGACAAGTAACATTTTATTATGTTCATAAACACATCGTCACTCACCATAACACACTTCACTCCATATGTCATGTAAGATCTCACAGACCATCAATGTCATTAAATCTTAATTGTCCCTCCTAAAGACCCCCTCATCCCCACTTCCCACAGTTTCTCTACTATAAAGAAAAAACAGGAATTATTTGTTCTCCTAGCATTGTAACTGCCAATGGCCCCTGGTCATAGCATGATTGATTACTTTTTCTTGCTATGACTGATGATGGATGATTCACTTACTTAGACAAATGTGTTTGTTGTAAGTTGCTTGGGATAAATGTGTCTGAGTGCTAAATGCCAAAAATGTAAATGTATTTGGAGCACGTCAGCCAGAAAATACTACCACAGTTGTCGACTACCACAGTCATAGTCAGCTGGTACCTTTGATGTTATTATGCTGGGGATGTGGACTGTTCATCCTCTGTGTTGTCCTATTTGTTTTCCAGTGCTGCAGATATCTGTCCTAAGTGCTGGACCCTGATGACCATTGCCATCCGTATCCTGGACAGGGCCCTTCGAGGTGAGTTCGGGAAAGCTGGTCATGATGTCAGACGCCACCAAAAAGACCATCTGTATCCAATTATTGTTGTATTCCTCCCACTCATTCAAGGGTTTTTTGGGTGTGATTCTGTAATGTAATTTCATAGTGATTTTCTTTTGACTTGGGCTGCAGAGGACTTTGGTTTCCGGCACTGCCTATGGGTGTATTCAGGAAGGAGAGGGGTGCATTGCTGGGTGTGTGATGAGGCTGCCAGGAAGCTGTCTGTGGCGGGGCGCTCCGCTGTGGCAGAGTACCTCAGCCTGGTGAAGGTAGGTTTGTAACTACCAATGGCCCCTGGTTTTGGCATAGATTAAACAATTTTTATGATGACTGATGGATAGACGATTCACTTACTTAGACAAATGTATTTGTTATAAGTCGCCTTGGATAAAGGCGTCTGCTAAATGCCAAAGATGTAATGTAATGTTAATGTTTACTTTTACAACATAACCGATGCAAAACAGGGTGGTTGAAAAGCAAGAGGTCACATTCTATATAGATTATGGACAGATTTGGTGGCCTCACCTGCGGATAAAGAAATACCTCAGGGACTAACTGAGCCTTCGGAAAATGACTGAACTGCGCCCAGCCATATTGTGCTGAACTCACACTTTGTTTATTAAAATCTCTGAGAGCTTATAAATGCTGTGAATTCTTAGTATAGTAAAACTCTTGCTGTTCTTTAGGGCGGGGATGAAACAGTGAGGAAAGTCGTGCTGAATGACCCAATTCATCCATTCATCAGGTAAGACCAATCCACTGGGTTTACATTTCATTTAATGCCCTATTGATATGTATTTTCTATGTTCATACATAAAAAAAGCACCGAAAGAAACTACTACGGTACTACTTCAAATTGAGCTTTAACCCCTCTAGAGAGTCCCTGACGGTGGTGGAGCACTATTTCACCAAGTATGCACTGCTGGGACAGGAGATACTGAGCAGCAAGGAAGCTGTAGACAAAGTGTTGGCCATTCTCCCAGAAGATATCCTTTTTCTCTGTAACTCTTTTTTATTATTATGATTTAAAAAAATGTTTTTAGGGCATTTGTGCTTTTATTGGGATAGAGACCGTAGATTGACAGGAAGGATGGGTGAGAGAGAGGGGAGGATGACATGCAGGATGTGACCATGGCCCGAATCAAACCAGGGAGCAACGCGATGATATGGCATACTCCTTAGTGTGCTACGCCACTTCTGTGCCACCCTCAGTCACTTTTTATGATATTCCATATACAGTACATATTGTAACCAGGGAGTAGCTGAAAAGGACTGTATAATTTAGGAAGGGGCTGGTTATCTAACTAATGGAGCTAAATAGGCAGTGTAGGAGGATACAGGCAGGGGGCGCCAGCAAACCGTTAGACTAGCAGTTACTATCGTTAGCATTAGCATGGGAACTAGCAGTAGCATTAGCCTTGTAATTAGCATTAGCATTTAGCATTGGAACTAGCATTAGCATTAGCTTTGTACTTAGCATTAGCATACAAACAACTAACACACGGTAACGGTATCACATATGAACAACACATTTATTTACATGACGGTTGTATACATCCCCATATATACATTCCCTCCCGGCCGGCCACACACACACTCAATCACTCACTGATAGTCTCTGGCCTGAACAGGCTTCTAGTCCAGGGCTGTGGTGCGCGTTGAGGCCTGGTTGAATGGCATGTGCGTCGATGAAGTTAGCCGACGAAAGGGGGGGGTGACGTAGCAACGCGGAGGGAAAGGGCCGTCTTCGTGGTCCACAACGAGGTGAAGGGCCCAAGTCCGGTGGTCCGCGTCGAAGCTCCGCTGGAGTCAGTGTTCGGTCGCAGTCCGCTCGTGGAGGCGACGATTATGTCCAGCTGGCGTCTCGCTTGGTCCAACGTTGAACAGCCGGCTGCTGGCAAGGCGGTCCAACGGGAACACAACTAAACGGGCTACAGTGGTACACTCAATAATCGCTTTCCTGGCGTCCTCAGCTTCTGCACGGTGTGCGTCGTACTGAATCCGCCATCTTACATTGACTTCGCGTTACTCTCTCTCTCATTTGGTCTCTCTCGTTCTGATGCTCATCCCACACTGACTCGCGGACTACTTCCGTTTCTTATATATACACCACCGAACGTAGCATCCGGGTCACGGACACACCCCGGATACTACGTCATCAAACATATGCATAAACATTACAAGAATAATACATACACTTCACGAAACGTATATGAATAGTATAGAAAATAACAAAGTAAATAACTGGGGCAGAAGGGCTGATTTCGGGGAAACTAAAACTGGCTCTAAAACTGTGGGCCTTCACAACAGCCGCCCCATGAAACCCTCGGTTTCAGTTAACTAAGAAGGCACACTGGCTAGGCTGCTCTAGCAGCGTGAGGTATGAGGTGATAGGACCTTGGTCACTCTGCCTGTCTGCCAGGCGGCGCGTGGAAGGGACTGGTCGATCACCAGTACCACGGCACCTTCGGACAAGTGGTCTCTCTCCCTCAGCAGAGTCTTCTGCTTCTCCTCCTTCTCCAGGGCGCGGATGTGCTCCTCGAAGCAGATCAGAGCGTCTTCCTGGTCCATGTTCTGCAGCTCCTCGTACTCATCGAAGGTGGGGTCGTCCAGCAGGTACTGCTGGGCCTCGGACCAGGTGGTGCGGTAGGTGACGTTGGCCATGTTGTCCAGAATGCTCTTCAGCGCCTCCCAGTTCCTCTTCCTGAGCTGCTTGGCTTGTTCCTTCTCCTTCTTAGCCTGGTAGGCCTTAAACGCTTGCTTCTTCTCACTCAGCTTGGGCAGGGCGCTGTAGAGTGGGTCGTTGATGATCATTCTCATGGCTTGCTCCCATGACTCGTTGGATGAAACACCCTTCTCCTTCAGAAGCTCCTTGAAGGCCTGCTTGGCCTCCTCTCTTGGGTTCCACTTGTACGTTTTCTTCGCCAACTCCGGCCTTTCCTCCTTGGAGGCGTCTACAATACTGGCTGAGACTTTCATGGCTGACGTGTACTCGACGGAGTTGACGGGTGCGTCAATGCTGACCTCGGCCACGTGAGGGTGCATGGCCACCTGCAGGTGTTCCTCGGCAACAGCTGTTGCCGCCATGGCACGGTAGCGCCACCACCGGGACTCCTTAGTCTGGGAGTTGTAGTAGTAAGGCTTTCCCGTGTCAGGCTTGTACTCCTTCCACGGGCATTTAGACAACATTTGCTCAGCAGGAGATTTCAGGTCGTCTGGTTTCTCCCCTGAGGACTGTTTAGTCTCTGTGTTGTAGAAGTAGGTCTTCCCATCCAGAGACTTATGCTCTGTCCACAGAGACTTCTTCTTTGGTTGGTCATCCTGTGGTGAACCATTTGTGGTACTAACTGTTCCAGGTGCACTGGCAGCAATAGATTCCACTCCAGGCGGTCCGGTTGGTTGGTTTGCTTCTTCGGTTCGGACATGGAGGGATGACGTAGCTCTCCCGTCTCTATCTCTCCCCTCGGTAGCGCCTTGGAGGGCCCACCCAAGCGCAGTCTTAACAGCCATCGGGCAGCCTCGTGGTCCTCTCAGCGGAGGACGGAGCGACACGATCAGGTCAGCGTTGTCCGAGCCGATGAGAAGGGTTGGCTCCGCTCCTTCTATCGGGTGTAGGTCTACTCGCCGTAGGTGGGGATATCTTGCGCGTAACCTCTCCAGGGGGTAGTCGTAGCGGGAGAGCGCTAGCTGGTCGGCGGTGAAGACATTCTGAAGCCGATGTCTATCCGACGGCCGCCCCGCCGGGGAGATAGAGAAGTTGATTCTCGCCCCGGTGACCTCTTTAAGGTCGCGACGTATCGTGCGCAGAGTCAGCTTCTCCGCAGTCCCTTGGAGCCCCAACTGGCGCGCTGGCCCCTGGAGAAGGATGGTCCGTTCCGACCCGTCGTCTAGAACGGCGTACGTGTCGTACACAGCGTTGTTGTGGTGCAGTCGGACCTTCACCACCTTCAGGAGGACCTTGGAGCCGCTGCTCCGGGCTGGGTCTAGGTAGTAGACAGGGGTTTCCTCTTCCGGTGCGCGACCGGACCTAGGGCTTCTGGTGCCCTCCGTGGACCTGGCGAGGGAGACCTCGTGTAGAATGTTGAGGTGGACCTCCTCACAGCGATTGCACTTTCTCCTCAAGGTGCAGTTCTTAGCCAGATGGTCGCGCCCACAGTTCCAGCACCTCTGGTTCTCCTCGAGCCACCTCTGCTTGTCCTCGGTACTCAGGTTGTTGAAGTCACTGCACTCATTGAACCAGTGCTCACTGGTGCAGTACGGACATGGCGGTGGACCTCTCCGTCCCTTTTGAGGGGGTTGAGAGGAATCCTTTCCCTCAGGTCGGGCTTTCCTCTCTCTCCGAGGCTCCTCCTCCGTGTGCAGCACTCCTACTGGGCGTCCTCTGTTCGAGCTCGGCCGGTCCCAGCGGTCTCCCTTCTCCCTCTCCTTCTTCGGCTCAGCGTAACCCATGGCGTCTACGTTGGTGTCATGCACTTCCTCCAGTAGGAACTCCGCGAAGGCAGCCATGCTCAGACCCAACTTCCCGGGGTTACGAACGCGCTGCTGTCGCCGGAACCTCTCCTGCCGGAAGCGTGGGATCTTGCGGAGCAGCCGCTCTACGTTGGAGGTGCTGTTGATCTCGCTGGCGCCAGCTGGGCCCTGCGTCTTCAGCATCCCAACCAAGGTGTGCACGCGGAGCGCGAAGTCATCCAGCGCCCGGTCATCCTTGATGGGGGCCTGCTGTTCGAGGGCTTGCAGTTCAGCAAGGGCGTGGTTCCAGGGACGACCGTAGCGGGCATCCAAGTCAGCGAGCGCTCTGGTGTAAGGTGTCGGTGCGGAGGCATGGGCCAGTACCATGTTGTGGGCTCTGGGGTTCCTCACATGCTGAAGGAGAATCGCATATTTGTAGGACTCTGAGCAGGAGTTGTCCAAGAGCGTGTCTAGGCAGATGCGTAGCTCCACATACTGGCTCCTGTCCTCGTCCTTGAAGAAGGGGAACTTGGGTCCCTCCACCTGGGGGAACATCCTGTAGTGGATCATCGGGGCTGGAGTGACGGTCTGGGTGTCCGGCCTGCATGCATTTTGGTGCACTGGAGGACCTAGGGGTGTGCTACGCTCTTGGGGGATGGCTCCCCTCCCGGGCAGCGACGCTGGCTCCCTCTGGGCCGCGTAGCGGTCGGGTCCCTGGTCCTCTTCCTTCCAGGTGGTCAGCTGGGCCTGTAGTTGGACAGTCATGGCGGGGGTCATGGAGCCATCGGCGGGGGGTTCAGGAGATGGCACTCGAGAGGGCCGTGCGGATGATGCTCTGGAGCTACGGGCCGACGGAGGTCTGCTGATGCACACGTCGCGCATGGTCTGCATCACTTCCTCCATCTTCTCCGCGTGCAGTTGCTCTCTCGCCATCTGCCTCTCCGCCGCGCGTTCCGCCCCCTCCATCTGGAGGCGGTCGCGCTCCATCTGGAAGCGTTCACGTTCGAGCGCCTCCTGGCGCTGTCTCTCCGCCGCCCCCATCTGGAGGCGCTCGCGCTCGAAATGGATGCGTTCCCTCTCTCGTTCACGCTCGAACTGGAGGCGTTCTCGCTCTAACGTCGCCTCGGCCTGTTGGCGCTCCCGCTCTAACGCCATCTCGGCCTGTTGGCGCATACATTCGGACAGCGCGGCACTACTCCCTCTGGAGTGCAGGCTATCCGCCCCAGAGGCAGAACTGCCCACGGAAGCCCTGGACCGGTAGGAAGCCACTGAGCGGCAGGAGCTAGGTCTCGAGCGCGCCGTACTGGGAGGCAGATCGTTAAGGCTGAGGCCCTCCCTCTTCCGCCCGCAGGCGCTGTCGGACCGGGCCTCTCCTTCCTGTTCTTCCGTTTCCACGGCAAAACCCTGCGGTTCTGCCATCTCATCCTCAGGCTGGTGCTCTTCGAGGGCTGTCTCAGTGCTAGCCACCCGCGCACCGGCGGACACCTCGGCCTCTCCGACCACTGTATCCCGTGGAGTGCGCTCCTCGCTACCACTCAGTGAGCTTTCGAGCTCAAGCTCATACTCCTGTAACCTCGGAGGCAACCGCGGGACTCTCTGTGGTCGTGGCTCTGGCTCAGGGGGCGGAGAAGGGGGGGTAACTGTCTGGTCTGGTTGGCTGCGCTCAGCCATGCTATCACTACACTACCGATCCGGCTCGAAGGACCAATTGTAACCAGGGAGTAGCTGAAAAGGACTGTATAATTTAGGAAGGGGCTGGTTATCTAACTAATGGAGCTAAATAGGCAGTGTAGGAGGATACAGGCAGGGGGCGCCAGCAAACCGTTAGACTAGCAGTTACTATCGTTAGCATTAGCATGGGAACTAGCAGTAGCATTAGCCTTGTAATTAGCATTAGCATTTAGCATTGGAACTAGCATTAGCATTAGCTTTGTACTTAGCATTAGCATACAAACAACTAACACACGGTAACGGTATCACATATGAACAACACATTTATTTACATGACGGTTGTATACATCCCCATATATACATTCCCTCCCGGCCGGCCACACACACACTCAATCACTCACTGATAGTCTCTGGCCTGAACAGGCTTCTAGTCCAGGGCTGTGGTGCGCGTTGAGGCCTGGTTGAATGGCATGTGCGTCGATGAAGTTAGCCGACGAAAGGGGGGGGTGACGTAGCAACGCGGAGGGAAAGGGCCGTCTTCGTGGTCCACAACGAGGTGAAGGGCCCAAGTCCGGTGGTCCGCGTCGAAGCTCCGCTGGAGTCAGTGTTCGGTCGCAGTCCGCTCGTGGAGGCGACGATTATGTCCAGCTGGCGTCTCGCTTGGTCCAACGTTGAACAGCCGGCTGCTGGCAAGGCGGTCCAACGGGAACACAACTAAACGGGCTACAGTGGTACACTCAATAATCGCTTTCCTGGCGTCCTCAGCTTCTGCACGGTGTGCGTCGTACTGAATCCGCCATCTTACATTGACTTCGCGTTACTCTCTCTCTCATTTGGTCTCTCTCGTTCTGATGCTCATCCCACACTGACTCGCGGACTACTTCCGTTTCTTATATATACACCACCGAACGTAGCATCCGGGTCACGGACACACCCCGGATACTACGTCATCAAACATATGCATAAACATTACAAGAATAATACATACACTTCACGAAACGTATATGAATAGTATAGAAAATAACAAAGTAAATAACTGGGGCAGAAGGGCTGATTTCGGGGAAACTAAAACTGGCTCTAAAACTGTGGGCCTTCACAACACATATACATACACATACATATGATTTTAATTATCACACACACACTCACACATTCTCTCTCTCTTTCATTGTTTTTCTCACTCACTATCAATTGTATACTGGGAACGAGGGAGAGAAAATGCTTGAAGCTGAGTGCCCTTAACTCTAACTTCACATATCAGAAAGGATTGTTTGCAGCAGTTCCAGAATGAGAAGAACCCTGAGAAGCGCTGGGACAGGCTTACGGCCCTGGTCGAAAAGAAACGGGTAGACGATCAATCTTTACTTTATAAAATACAGAATACTGCAATGGAGATTGATTGACTGTCAGAACACATCACTACAACATAACACAGCCATTAATGGCAGGCAAACATGCATTTCTGAAACTTTTTTTCCCCATCCAGGCTACTGTCAAGAAGGGCCACCACTTTGAGAAGGAGATCATGCTGCAGTATTGTTACCCTCGGCTTGATGTAAACGTCAGCAAAGGAGTAAACCACTTGCTAAAGAGCCCTTTCAGCGTCCACCCCAAAACAGGTGAAAAGAGGAAGATGACTAACATATTGCAAGATAATGACATAACTGATATGTTGCCTGTGAGAAGAAAAACTAACAACACATCTCTCACTGACCCCCCCCGTGTTCCTCACTTTCTCACAGGGCGAATCTCTGTTCCTATTGACCTGAGAGAACTGGATCAATTTGATCCCTTTGTTGTACCCACCATCAGGTAAGCCATTGGTCAGTTTGTGTATCTGACTGCTCCTCTGGGCCTCTGTTGAGGACTAATTGATATGTGAGTTATACTCAACTGTTCTGTTGTTATGCCTCTGTCCAGTCAAATCTGTGAGGAGCTGGATCGGCCTAGGACAGAGGAAGAGGAAGAGGAGGAAACCAAGGAGAAGGAGAAGGAGAATGAGAATGAGAATGACAAAGAAGCAGGGGAGCGACGGAAGATACGAGGTACCCATAAAAACCCAGAAAGATCTGGATACTATACTACTATACCTGTAGGCTACTGTCTATAGCCCTGTCCGGACGGCATATAAATTACCTGAGGACCTCGGTAATATATGTTTTTTCTGGGGTAATTCGGTAATTTTTATCCCGTCCGGACCGACCATGTCAGTGATTTACTCCAGGGACCCCAGTAATTATTCCGGCTGGAATTACCTACTGTGTTTCAGCAAACCCTGAGGTCCTCAGGTAATTTTATTACCGTCCGGATCGACATGTCAGTATTGCATGATTTTGCGCGATATTAATACTAGAATGTACCGTTTTGACCGGGGTAGCTCTGTGCAAACAATGGATGTGGATGACATTATTAACTCCCTTGAATCTCCACTATCGGATAACCAAACCACCTAAAAGGTTAATCGACGACGACAAGTGACGATGGACTGATTTCTTCTTCTGAACCAGTTCTAGCGAATTTACCTAACATTAGCTTGTAAACTGTGCAGTTTGTATGGTCTGGATCTAGCACTCTATAAATCACGGTGTCTGACAACACACAGGGATGAAGTTAGGGGTGGGAATCGCAAGGTAACTGACGTATTGGTAACCGTACAATATTACCCCCCGATAATCTATACATTGTAAGAGAAAATTCATCAACGATACATCCCAATATCTGTTAACTGATATTTCATAACGTGGTTCCAGTGTTAGCAGCATTCGGCAGAAACCTTCGTTTTCCACACCCCTGTACAGGCGAAGGTCCTTGAATGAATGAATGAATGAATGAATGAGCCCTCGGGGAGTTAAAGTTTGTTTTGAAATATAATCGTTCGAGACTTTAGATCTCGTATCTGTTTTTCCCCGCTTTGCGCCATTTCAGCCATTCATCTTCTTAATTTTAATAACATCAAAACATTCTGATAGAACATCGACATGCTAGAAACACATAACTACACATAATTAGATGCGAACACAGCCCCAAACGCGAACACATCCCAAAACGAAAGTATTTACAAATTATGAGTATTTCGTGATCGTTAAACTGCTGTTTATTATATCGAGTGGGTACTTTAAAACGTAAAGTTTCGTGTTATGAAAAAAACTAGTCTGCGAGTGGTGTCGGCTGCGTTCGGAAATTCGCTCTGGAAATCTGATCAGCAGTCACGGAATGCCTCTTGTCCAATCAAATGACTTGTTGTTGCTACACGTGCGTTGTGTTGTGGGTCTGACAAAATATCCGGCAGGAACAGCTTCTTCTTCTGTGATGTTAAATGGCAGCTTGCACGCGAAACGCAAACATGCATGGAGATTTTTTATTCCATCCGGATAGGTCATTAAAATCACTGGGGTCCTAGGGTAAAAAAATATTACCGAGGTCCTCAGGTAATTTATATGCCGTCCGGACAGGGCTTTAGTCTATCACTGTTATACAAGCCCCATTCTAATGCTACAAAGAAGACACAATGGCATGGATGTGTGCTTTTATACCATTGTACCATGACTTTTATGAACACCAACACTTCCAATACTTGTCTGTTTCAACAGACTACAAACGAACCAGCTTGGCCAAGTATGTGAAACGTTTTGATCAGTTTCTGGAAGGGATGGCTCGCTTACGGAAAGGGGAGCTTCTTAAAAAGAGTGGTGAGTTTGATCAAAAAATTCTGTGTGAAAGACGATCACCATAACCTTCACCATGAATTAAAAATTCAGGTTAATAAAAATGTGTTGATCATTGATTCCCCATTTCTTTTCTCAGATCTCCAAAAGGACTTCTAACCCTGCGCAGTGTCCAACAGAAAGCAAAAACACCATGGTTTAACTCATACTGTACAGCATACTGATTTTGTAAGCAATGCAAGCCCCTTTGCAGTTCAATGTCTTGGGATACTAATCAATTCTTAATTTTGCAACCCACCCAAAACTGTCACTGACAAAAAAGTACACTTCAGTCAAATGCACTGAACAAGGGTCTCAGTCGAAGAATGTCCATGCAAATACGTTATTACATATCAATGATTGAAAGTGAGTGTCAAGCAAAATGTTTGTAGATTGTATCTTCTTTATTATTATTTTTCATTAAAATGATATTGTAATACCGTGTGTCTCGATGTCCCCTATTCTATGTCTTGATGTAAATATTATATTATTTGTATATGGCATACCTATTCTGTGTCATTTTTTAGTAGCTCTGATAGGATCACAGAAGTATTTAACCACCTTTTAGGCAGAATACAATTCAAAGTCTGCATAAAGCTGAAATGGCTGATAGTGACTATTTAACTGCTTACATTCGTGGTACTGACAATCTGTGCCAATGATACAGACATGGGCTGTCCAGTGTTGAAATCCATGCAGACCACTGTCAAGCTACTGGCTTTCATAACAGCTAGACTGATTGTCCTACTACTATTATTATTATTATTATTATTATTATTACTACTATTACTATTATTATTTAACAATTCTACTATGATGCGCAGTCACAATAAAATGTTAAGACCTGGTTTTCGTCGGGAGCTTTTATACATAATGTAACTCGACGTAAGAGAGATGGAAATTATGAGCTAAATGACATATGGAAGGAAACCAAAAACATCACGACAACCCGGAAGCAGAAGAAGTCTGTGGTAAATATCACCGTGGGACAGAGGTTAGAAACTCTCTCTCACAGCCATCTTGGATATAGAATCCTGACTCGGTGAGTATCTCTGTCAGTAATCTAACTCCATCTACCCGTTTGTTGCAGTTTAAAATGGTTAAAACACCACTTTAACAGTGCACGAGATTGTTGTCGTCTAGCCGATGTGAATATTGATCCATATTGTTTTTTTATATAGTGAATTATTCACTGTTATGATATCGATCGCTAGTACAAAATGGGGGAACACCGTGACTCCCCACCAACTGATGGCTGTTAGCTTTTGTCGCGAACTGTTTCAGAACAGCCCTTGTTTCAGTTGACATTAAACATCACTGCGGTGACACTTTCAACAACATTTACTATTAAGTGATATCCAACGTGTTTGCTGGTGACTAGGTGAACATTGGCAGTGAGTTGACTTAGACAAAACATGGAATTGTCTTGGTCAAAGAGCTAGCTCCCTTGACAGTGCACTAAGGCATGGGTTTGTGGCTAGCTAGCTAGCTACTTAGCCAGCTATGTTGGTTTAGATGCGAGTAATCTGTTAGTTGTATTGTTTCACTTTTTTTTGAAGCGTTGACAGTTTATTTAACTTGCTAGCGAATAGAATGACAGGATTTTAAAGAACATAGCCAGCAATGTTCTGTTTCTTTTATCGGTGTTTGAGGTTGTTGGTGTTCCGATTCAGTCATTTGGGTGCTGATCTGTTCGCGAACACGTGAATGTCAGCACATTTCATTTGTGCTAATTGACATGTTGGCTAGCTTAGCCAGCCGGCTATCCTCATTCTAGCCAGGCTACTAGCTTGTTCCCATGTTGTAGAAGTAGAGCAACTGTAACGTTAAGCATGTTGGACAACATGGGTGTGATTTTTGCTAACAAGTTAGCTAGCTTAAACGTGATCGAATTGACATTCGATCACACCGGTTGCGTTTTCAACAAAGTTGTGTCAATGTGGTTGGGCGTGTGTGTTCAATGTATGGAGAGGGTAGCTATTTATGTCCTGTGCATTTAGCCAGCATTGGATAGGAAATGTTAGAATAGGTATAGCATTGGATAGGAAATGTTAGAATAGGTATAGCATAGAGTACAGCACAGTGTTTTATTTGTATAGTATAGTGGATAGTGTACATAGCCTTTATTTATGTAAACCAGCTCTTTTCCCTTTTTTTTTTTTTTTGTTTTTTTTTTTGCACCAGGTGAGCCCCCCCTCCCAAATTTCGTTGTTTGGTACCTGTACTATATCAATGACAATAAAGACCATTCATTCATTAATTGTGAAACTTTATTTGATTTTTTTTTCCCCCCTTACTTCTCTTTTCAGACAAGCATGCCTGGCGAAGCCACAGACACTGTCCCGGTCACTGAGCAGGAAATGCAGCAGCCTCAAATTGAGACTGGTTCGTAAATCAACTTCATAACGCACTTGCATGCTAAAACACTAAACCAGAGGGATAATGGGGGTCCTGGAACTCGTCACACTGCTGTAGCTACATCAACAGTAGAGGTACTGGCTGGGCTTAGTAAATGACTTCCCACCTTTTAATGGTAGCCATGTTAATCAAGTGTTATCTGCCTAATATAGTTGGATTTTAGAGTTTTTGTTAATTATAGTTTTAGCTGAGATAGTCAAGCAGGTGACACTGTTGTGGAATGCCACTTGACATCTGTTGGTGACATTCGTGTGAAGCTCGGTTTTCGCCGGGTCACCTGCTGTTTAGGACAATCCCACTTCCCCCGTAATCTCATCATATGGGGGGAGGCGTAGTGTCAGGCAGTTTTATTTTTAGGTGGAAAGTGGGCTGGCCAGTTGAGGGATGTTAACAGCCATAGTCGTAGTAGATGGTATTCCTGGGGAGGCAGCACTGTTAGCACTGAGTTAGCCTTCGGGGGTTGACGGTTACTTTTCTTTTTGTGCTGATTTATTGCCATGCAATCAACTTGTCAGTCAGTATTTTTTTTATTTTTTTTGACAAGTCAGCCATATTCGGTGCCCCTGGAGCATTTAGGGACTAAGTGCCTTGCTCAACTAGCCTAATTTTGCATTGATGTGGGAACAATTTTACTGACCTCAGTTGGGATTTCTAAAACAATAGTCATCTATGTAGGATCCTCAACTGCAGTTCTAAAGGGTTATCCAGGACCTCTTGTTTACACAAACTCACACTCACTGACAACTGCCTGTGTTGAATGTTTCTGCACTGACCACTGGGTTGTGACACTTTCTAACGCACGGGTATTGAGGTAGTCTGTGTGCATGGAACCTTTTAAAAGAAACAAACCTTGCACGGATTAACTATGTTGAATTTGTTTAGAGATCTTGATGCAAGGCAGTGGCACTGATCATTATCATGGTAGACATTCCTTTTAATTTCAGAAGTATTATTAGGATGAAACATTATCATAGTAGCTTTAATAAACATTTTTTGTTTGTTCACATACATCCTCATTGACCATTTAATGTATTCATCAGTACTCAAACGTACTGCGGTTTTCTGTTTGACAAATTCCTGTCTTCCTAACTGATTTGATGGTAATGATAATTACAAGGCTACGGTTACATGATACGCTAATGGTTATTTGAATTACTTGTGGTAGGCATCATTTATAGCGGTTATGTAATTGAAAGGGTTTATAATAGACTACATGTCATTTGGCGATAAACAAATGGTCTGATTGAACTATCAGGATCATTGATTTTTCTTTTTCTCTAAGCATTTTCTCATTCATTTCATGCTGGCAAGGGACATTTCTAATGCAGGGATTCCACAAACAAACTCTTAATTAATCCAATGAAGATGCCCCGCTGTAAGTGGCCGCCTTTTACCAGTCACCCAGTCTTGCAAAAGAAGAGAAAATCATGGTAGGTAGATTGTCTCCTTAGACAATATGGAGTCTACTTCAGAAACTCAAAGGTGAAGTGAATAAAGAGAAGACCAGTAGTCTCTATCAGAAGAAATTCATAATCAAGAGAAAATAACGTGTTACAGCTGGTCAAAAGCACTGATGTCAACTGAAGACGGTCAAATTATGACAAATGTTGCCGGATGAGGTTTCTGAAGAAAACCAAGAAGGGAGATGAAGAAAGCCAACTAAAGTTAATGCGTTTAAAGAAAATTGGTTGGATGAACGGAAGAAGACCATGGGATTTGAATTGGTAACACACCAATGATTGTAAAGAAAGCAGCAGGTTGTGTAGTTGTTTGGGAGGATACTTAAGTATTTGGTTTACTTGCCTTTTAAAATGGATGAGAAAATTATCAGATTTGTCCAGTTAATTGAAGGTTATTCTGATGAATAGTACACTTGGAATAGAAGTCTCTTGTTATCAAAAAGCGAACGCATTCTTTGAATAAGTCTTCTTTCTATACTAATCTTTCAACTGTTTCACAAGTGGTTCAGTATGCATGGTTGTCTCATTTGTGAGACTCTTTCACTCCACTCTTTTAAATGGTATGTCCTATTAAGGTCTGTAGATGTATTGAATGCCACTCTTTTTTCCAGTTGAGGGGTTCACACTGGGCTCGAGGTTTTATTTATTTTTTCAGCCTCACTTACGGATTGACACACTGCATGGTAACAGGGAAATGGGCACAAGTTTGTGGGTGTGCACAATATTCACCTATTCTTGGTTCCCTCGTACACTGTACCCCTGAACAACCTCACAAAAATGTTGGTTCAATTTGGAACGATAGATGTACAACACAACCCTCATTGTTCTTATACTCTTATTCAGCTGTTTCCTTAACATTTTGCTTCATAATCAAAACATTTTGATTAAACATCATATTTCTGTCATATACCTTAATGTTTAGTATGTAACATTCATGGAGCTAGGTCTCCCTAATTTGAAAGGATTCAATCATTAGGTCATATGCTTTGAAAGACCCTTCCTGTAAGCTTATCAGCTGCTCCTCTCACTATCGCTGTGACTGCCCCCTGCTGCTCCTCCTGCCCTTCCTTTCCCTCCTATCAGCTCCGGGGGTGTTGAGTTCCTCTGCTCCCCCTGAGATGGCTGTGCCCGAAGTGACGAAGGCAGCTCCTTTGGAAAGTCCTCCTCTCCCAGAGGCCTCCACCGTTCAAGAGGTTGAATCCCATCCGGTATCAGAGACTGCTGATAGCCAACTTAATGGCGTGGCAGCAGTGGAAGAGGACGCCTCCATCCCACCGCCCGTGCCCACGTCAGAACCACCAGCGACCGAAGAGTCTGTGTCACCAGTCGAGACTGCATCTGCCCCGGAAGAAACCCCTGTCCAAGAATTGGCCCTTTCTGAAGAAGCTGCAGTGGCTGCACCTGCCCCAGAAGACAGCCCTGTCCAGGAAGCTGCAGTGACTGAATCTGCCCCGGAAGAAACCCCTGTCCAAGGATCGCCTGTTACTGAAGAAGCTGCCGTGACTGCATCTGTCCCAGAAGAAACCCCTGTTCAACAATCAGCTGTTACTGAAGAAGCTACAGCCCCCGTTGAAGAACCAGCTGTTCAAGAGGAAGCTACCGTTGTTGACGACCCTAAAGAGGTGGTTGAAGAACTTGCCACCCAAGCACCAGAAGAAGCCACTCTCCAAGTTTCGGCTGAAGTTACCGAGTCCTCTGTGGCAGCCGATCAAGAGGCAGTTGCAGAAGAACCTGTTGCAGCGGTTGAAGAGGCTCCAATCCAATTACTAGAGCCAGTCGCTGCTGCCGAAGAACCCATTGCAGATGCTGTGGACGGGATGCCACGTGTTGCCGCGGAGGTCACCCCGGAGCCTGCTGTTGAAACCATCACTGAAGGCCTCGACAATGTGAGTCTGGAGTGTGCGCCCATAACTGAAGATGAAGCTGCAAGCATGGACACTGGGGTCACAGAACCTGAAGCACTGACTGCTGATCTGACTGATGGACCCATGCTAAATGAAACTCCCGTTGAGAAAGAACCAATTGCGGCCCTCTCTGAGGCCGTCCAGACGAAGGTGACATCTAATCGCGCAGGCCCATCCCTCTCCACCCGGCACATGTCAGGTGGGTCATTCTGTGTGAAAAGTCAAAGCTGCATTTCCCCTCTTACTGCAGCTTCCCTTTCAAACCTTTCGTTTCTTCTGTACTTTCAAACTTGCAACCATAGGGCCTAGGCTATATTTTCTCTTTTTAACTGGTACATTTTACCTAAGCCATCAAATCTTTCCCTCCATGATTCTCAATAGAAGGGGCTGATCTTCAGATCGGATGACGATTCTTTTGAGTATCGCACGACGATTCTTTTGAGTATCGCACAATCTTCTATGTTTCTATTTACCTAATAAGCAGCCATTGGCTCTCAATTCTCTTGCGTCACTGTGTTAACTCAGTGTTTCACCTTGAAACAGGCCAGTCAATATAGGCACTTTTAGTGACTTCCAGCAACTTTCTTCTTTTGTCGCCAGAGTTATTGTGTGTCCTTTGACTGTTCTGTTTCCGCCGCTCTACTTTCTCTGGGCTTATTGGTGTTTGTCAGGAAGAATGCACCAAGCCAACTGTGATAATGTGCTTACACTGTGGTGTGGGATTTTGACATTAGTATTTGTCAATTTTCTACTAAAGGGGAACTTTTAGTTTCAATAGGAGTTTTATTAATTACGACTAATGTACCCTTTTAAGTTTTCACCTGCCACAAGTCAAACTGTTCAAATTGATTATTGTTTTAATGTAATCCTCCTGCAGCACTGTACACAACACTCTACAACTGTGCTTTTTATGACATCACTTTTCAATAGGGTTAATGACACATTTGTTAGTTAGCATCTGGAGTGAATTTATTGTGAAACTTAACCTCGTTACACTCTCTTCTGTCTAGTTTGTAGCTTAGCAGCTCATTACTTTTACTTGCTTGTTATTAACACTTCAAAACATGTTTTAGGTGAAAATAGTGCGTTATTTGTGTCCTTTACTCTCTTTGCATAGAGTTGGTCCTCAATTGTAATCTCTGGTTGTGAACTTGGAGTGGTGCTGTACAAAATGCTTTGAGACTGTGGTTCTGTGCTTGCTCCAAGTAGATGTGTGTATTAACTCTAGGTTGTGGTTTTGCCTGAATACTTGATTTAGTGTTATGAGTGTGCTGTCCGATTTGGAAACCAGGTTTTTGTGGTGTGTTTTCCTAACCCTGAAGAGGCAACTTTGACTTCTGTTTTTCTGATCTTTTAACCCGCATGGTTAAGGCCTTCAATTATTCACCTGACAAAATTATATTAAATCAAATTTGTTTCATGCAGCCGCACCTCCTGCCTCTGCAAGTGTGCCCCAGGCTGCTGCTGCAAAGCCCAAAGGCAAAGAGGCCAAGGGTGGGCCAGGCTCCTCTGCCCCAAAGGCTGTCCCTGGCAGAAGAAAACGCTCCTCAATGTCTGCTTCCTCTTCTCCCACCTCCCCAAAATCCACTTCATCTGCCACTCCATGCTCCCCCTTAGCTACCTCACCAGGAAGCAATACAGATCCCAAACAGGGCAACCGTGCTGCCCCGAAAGTGGTTAAGGCTGGCAAACAAGGAAGCTCTAAGAAAGGGGTTGCGTTCAAGCCTGCTGATGACAAGCCTGCCCCGGCTGAGGCTCCTGTCGTTACAGAGCAGAAGCCAGCACCTAAACCTGCCCCTGTTGCCGCTCCTGTAGAGCCTGCAGCTGCCTCCCCCATCCCTCCCAAGCCTGTGGCGTCACCTGTGGCTTTTAAAGTGACCTCAAAGTCCGCTGCACCAGCCCCTGTCTCATTCGCAGCCGCTCTTTCCACCAGCCCCACCAAAGCAGTCCCTGAAATGCCCGTAGCGAAGCCAGAGCCTGCCACGGTGGTTGAGGTGAAAGAGAAGGCCAAGGTGAAAGTAGCCCCAGCTCCACCTAAGCCTGCCCCCAAGGTTTCTGCTCCTGCCCTGGAGGACGATGATGACCTCCCCCCTCTCATTCCTCCAGCGAAACCAGTCAACATGCCAGTTTTCCTGCCTCCTACTAAAGTAGAAGCTCCAAAACCTGCCAAAACTAAGGCTCCCCCAAAACCCACTTTTGTTGAGCCCGCTGTTGTTTCTGCACCTGCCCCCAAACCAGTGGCTGTGCCTGCACCTGAACCAGTAGCTGTGCCCGCACCTAAACCAGTTGCTGTGCCTGCCCCCAAACCAGTTGCTGTGCCTGCCCCCAAACCAGTTGCTGTGCCTGCCCCCAAACCAGTTGCTGTGCCCGCACCTGAACCAGTAGCTAAGCCCGCACCAGCTCCCAAACCAGTTGCTGTGCCTGCCCCCAAACCAGTTGCTGTGCCCGCACCTGAACCAGTAGCTGTGCCCGCACCAGCTCCCAAACCAGTTGCTGTGCCTGCCCCCAAACCAGTTGCTGTGCCTGCCCCCAAACCAGTGGCTGTGCCTGCCCCCAAACCAGTGGCTGTGCCTGCCCCCAAACCAGTAGCTGTGCCTGCCCCCAAACCAGTGGCTGTGCCTGCCCCCAAACCAGTGGCTGTGCCTGCCCCCAAACCAGTGGCTGTGCCTGCCCCCAAACCAGTGGCTGTGCCTGCCCCCAAACCAGTGGCTGTGCCCGCACCTGAACCAGTAGCTGTGCCCGCACCAGCTCCCAAACCAGTGGCTGTGCCTGCACCTGAACCAGTGGCTCTGCCTGCCCCCAAACCAGTTGCTGTGCCTGCACCTGAACCAGTGGCTGTGCCTGCACCAGCTCCCAAAGCAGTTGCTGTGCCCGCACCTAAACCAGTGGCTGTGCCTGCACCTGAACCAGTGGCTCTGCCTGCACCAGCTCCCAAAGCAGTTGCTGTGCCTGCACCTGAACCAGTGCCTGTGCCCGCCCCAGCTCCTAAACCCACTGT
Organism: Nansenia antarctica; assembly: GCF_963989245.1. Lineage (NCBI taxonomy): Eukaryota > Metazoa > Chordata > Actinopteri > Argentiniformes > Microstomatidae > Nansenia > Nansenia antarctica. Next base: position 18,156,779 of record NC_137676.1, on the reverse strand, counting down.
TGTAACACCCGCCCTCTCATTCGCTGCTGCTGTTGCTTCCAGCCCCGCCAAATCTGACCCAGAGCCTGCCACGGTGGTTGAAGTGAAAGAGAAGGCACCCGTTGTGCCTGCCCCTGTTGAACCCGTTGTTGTGCCAGCCCCTAAACCCGCTGTAGTGGCCGCGCCAGCTCCCCCTAAGGCTGCCCCCATTGAAGTACCTATTGTGCCCCCTCCGGCACCGGTTTCAGCCCCCAAACCTTCCCCAGCCCCCACCACTAAAGCCCAAACCAAAGTGGAGCCTGTGATCAAGAACGATAAGGGTATTTCTCCTTCTTTCTCTCTGTTTCCTGTCCTTTCTGTATATGTTTTACCAATGTTAGTGATCTCTGTGCCCTGTTCACTGGCTTGCTTGTCTCCTTCCCTTTCCTAAAGGTTAAAGATAGTAGATTGTAGTGGTTTATAACAGCTTAGCTTAAAATGTAACCAACTGGCCTGTTTCAAAGATGTACAAGTAGTTGTGAGCTTTTGATTGGTGAAATCAGTTTCTCCTACTACTGGATACCATTATTATTTTGGTGGTAAAAAAAACGAAAACGTAAGTCTCTCTCTGTACGTCCAAAACATAAACATTGTCTTTCTCCCTAGCATCAAAAACTTGATTCTTTTCGAGTTGAACGTCCTCAAGTAGTCTTAAAGTTAGGAGACGTAATGTATTTCAAAACAATTTTTGGGGTGAATACAGTAAGTAATCCCTGGTATGGAAAGATGTAGGTTGCGTGTCTGGGAGGGGGGTGGGTGTCCATGCCATTATGCTGAATTATGGCAAATATTTTGAATTTGGTGGTTCCTCTTAATGTGTATAAAGTGTGGTTTTCACTCAATCAAATTATTTTACATGTACTCTAATTAATATTGACATTTTATTTTATACATTATATACATACCTTTTTGTTAACCTCATCCACATAAATTCATTTTAATCCTCTCAGTGCCTCGGATTAGATTAGGTTGGTTTCTATTGCACCGACATGTATGTATCCATTTTAGATGCCGTAAACACGCTTTGTTCTGTTCGATGCCCATGCAATTACAGTTCTGCTCTCACACAGGCTACTGCAGGTTAATTTCTTATGTGCTGCTCAGGCCTCTGCCTGAGACCGCCTGTATGCTGTTACTAATGCTTGCTTCTCTGTGGGGGGCTTACAGGGTCTGGCACTGAATCAGACAGCGATGAGTCGGTACCAGATCTGGAGGAACAGGACTCTGCGCAGACACAGACGCAGCAGGCCCAGGTAAGTCATCCCATGAATGAGACTACCTGGACAGGTTTTTTATTTTTTATTTTAAGGGCATCAGATTAGTTAGCTTAAACTGGTTTGGGTGGTGAGCATGTGTTGCAACAGATGCGCTAATGGCTCAGATGACCACCTTTAGGAAGTTTTTTTCATTGACTCTTCTGTGATGATTGATACAGTGACTTTCGTTCTTCTGAGTAAATACTGAAGCCAACCTTTCTGTCCTGAGAAGAGAAGACCCATAATCTAACTATTATGGGGCTCAGCATTATACATGTTCGTCCCTCAATTTCTAAAACTTGCATGGGGAATATAAGTGTAAAATGCTTGTGTAGACTTAACTTGTATCTTGTCTTTACATGTCTATCTGTACTAAAGGGGGATGAATGTTATCTTCTCTTTCCACAGCTTGCTGCTGCTGCAGAAATAGACGAGGAACCCGTTAGCAAAGCCAAACAGAGCCGTAGTGAAAAGAAAGCACGAAAGGTAATCAGAACAAGAAGATTTGCCAATATACTACTTAATCTCAATACACTACTCTAATGAAGAAGTAATGAGATTTGAGATGTCAATGTGCCCCTAGTTCATCATGAATATTAACATTTCAATTTCAACTAGCGTTGAGTCTCTAGATCTAGTGTGATGGGCAGTCCCACACTGAATACTTGAAGGAGTGTGATTGAATAATAATAATGTTGTGCCCTCCTGAATAAGCCCCTGGGGTTAAGTTGATCCATTCTCTTCAGTGATGATTGATACAGTGACTTTCGTTCTTCTGAGAATAATGAAGCCATCCTTTCTGTCCTGAGAAGAGAAGAATCCTCTACTAAATGTTACCAGGCTTAGCGTTATCATGCAATGACGCTTTTTATTATTATTATTTTATATCATTTCAACATACAACACAAAATGGACATCCACAGTTCAAACTAGATTTGAGTCTAATGATCTAGTGTGATATGCAGGCCCACACTTGCAGGTGCTATGTGAAATAACACTGATGTTTGCTTTTCACCAGGCGATGTCTAAGCTCGGTCTCAGGCAGGTGACTGGGGTCACCAGGGTCACCATCCGCAAGTCAAAGAACATCCTGTTTGTCATCACCAAACCAGACGTCTACAAAAGCCCCGCATCAGACACCTATATTGTCTTCGGTGAGGCTAAGGTAAGATGTCTACAGCGTATGATTTCCAATGCGGTGTCGAGTCTAATTCAAGATCACAGTTGTTTGTTATGCGATTGGACATCGCTTGCACATTCCCCTGGTTTGTCATCAAAATGTACCGGAGTTGAAAAGGTCTAGAATCAGCCGGTGGTCAATCCATTCTCTTCAGTGATGATTAATACAGTGACTTTCGTTCTTCTGAGTCTAATGAAGCCAACCTTTCTGTCCTGAGAAGAGAAGACCCCTATAAAACTCTATAATGGGGTTTAGTGTTTATATGCACTGACTCATTTTGTCTCAACTTCACAGGAGTTGATATGTAGTCTAGTCTATTTGAAGAATGCCTACATGCAATAGGCTCCTTCTGATAACCAGAATCACACAGGTTCAGAGTTAAAATTGGCAGTGTGATTCCTTTCAACCAATGTGTCTTGTTTTTTGCCAAAGGATACAACTGATATCCCTCTCTTCCCCTCTTTTGTTCCTCAGATCGAGGATCTTTCACAGCAAGCCCAGCTGGCTGCCGCAGAGAAGTTCAAGGTACAGGGAGAAGCAGTGTCGAACATCCAAGAAAACACACAGACGCCCACCGTACAGGAGGAGAGCGAAGAGGAAGAGGTGAGGGCCTCCGGATGGGTTTTGTTAAGGGCTAGCTTTGCTTATCAAAAACACTGTTTATCTAGAGTTTGGTTTAACTCTTGTCCACTTGTGTCAACAAAACTCGCCTTAGTTGGAAGATTAGATTAGATTAAATGTTTTCGTCATTGCATAGAGTACAACAAAATAAGAAATGTTGCTCTAGGCATAGCGTCAGCCATAGTCAGCGCCCCTGGAGCAATCAGGGGTTAAGTGCCTTGCTCAAGGGCACAACGGCAGTAGTAGGCAAAAAAAAAAAAATCTTGCCCCTCAGTTTCTGGAGCTAAGCTTATTTCTGTTGTCCACAAGTGATTGTCCTCTGTGTAACCACACACACTGTAATTCATGGACGTTTCCTAATGGACTCATTGCATGATTTTAATTCTAACATATTATTTTCCGCTTAGGTTGATGAGACCGGGGTCGAGGTGAAGGACATTGAACTCGTGATGTCACAAGCCAACGTGTCGCGGGCAAAGGCTGTACGCGCCCTGAAAAACAACAACAACGACATCGTCAATGCTATCATGGTAAGCGTTTTGACAGTTACACTCTGCATCAAAAATATATATCCAGCATCTCCCCGTGGCCGAGCCGTTCTCTTCAGTGATGATTGATACAGTGACTTTCGTTCTTCTGAGTCTAATGAAGCCAACCTTTCTGTCCTGAGAAGAGAAGACCCCTATTATCTCAACTATTATGGGGCTCAGCATTATATACATGTTCTAAAACGTGTGTTGTCACCACTTGTGTACTGACGCGTTGTGTTGCTGTCTTCACAGGAATTGACGATGTAGGAGGAACACTGGAGTGGAGGGGGTTCTGAAAGTTGCTGATTTAATCTACACTATTGTTTGTACAATTTATACCCAAGATGGAAATAAAGTTGTGGCTTGGTAAATTGAATGGTTGAATTTCTCCTTCTGTACTGCCGTCATGTCTTAATTGGGGGGTTTTGTTACTGTAAGGCGATCAACTTCTCCAGAATTGATTTAATTGAGTTGTCACTTACAAGCGAGTTCGTTTAATCTCAACGAGACGTCCTTGATATATCTTCTAAGATAAAATGATCCAATCATATATTCGGCACCACTACTGAACTGTTCTTTAAGAGAATATTTATTCGAGCACATCAGCAAACAATAGCATTTCATTCCATGGAAAGGGGTCCTATCTAGCTTCACCTCCGCAGACCAGAATAGCTGGTTAACTCCAGAAGCTTCACCGGACAAGAGCCCCGTTTCGCCTTGGTGCATAGTCTTTATACATTTTCCTTAACATTTAGGGATGGGCTGTCCCTCTGGTAGGTTTTATGGTAAGCGTCTGTTTTATATCGGTATGTGGCTTTCGACTTCTTTCGGTGTCCGTGCGAGTGTGTTATCTTCTTCTTCTGACCCCCCGGTCGTTTGTCATGGTGAGAGTGTTCGGACACTCTGTCGGCAACGGTATCCTGAGCAGCCTAGTCTTGCGCGACGTTAGATACACACACATTCTAATGTTTTTTAAGGAACCAGTAAGCATATGCACACAGTTATGTTTTTAGGATGCACAGATATTTTGATAGTTATTTGGGGTGTATTCTACGTACGTTCTAAAGCACTAATTGGCCAGTTATTTAATCTTCAAACACATTCCCTCCTGACCAGGTCTGTAGGTCCTATGTCCTTATAAGGATCGCTTGTGTAAACGTCACTGTTGCCAGGCCCACAGACTCCCATGACTTGGGATTCGATTAACAAGTTAAAATACAGTATAGAAGAATAGACTTATCATTAGTTATGATAGTATAAAATGAGTATAGGAAAATAGAATATCATAACAGCAGGTACAAAATGGTTGTTAGTACATAGGTAAAAAATAAGCAATCTACAGGCGGTTTGAACCACAACACTTTCTCCCAGTCAGGAGCCCCTTCCCCCCATGTCGCTCAAAAGCAGAACCTCTCTTTTATGGTTCTGTGAGACTTCAACTGACCTCAGTCACATATTATTTAAATGAACACACAGTACTTGATTTATCACTTCTAGTTATTTTAATACAAATCCCTAACATTACTCATCTGGTGAGCTATCCATATTAACTACTTGCATATTGTAGTTGAACTGGTGTCAGGTCCTAGTGGTGATTGAAATCCAGGATATAATTTGTACACAGAACTACAAGATGTTGATGTGTTTAGTGGCATTAGTCTCTGGTCATTAGGCTAGTGCGAGAGACTGTAAGGTGTCTTTCACCACAGAACACAGGCTGTTTCCAAAACAAATAACTGATTATATTTGAATTATTCACCATGTCACTGGTGGATGGTGCAATAAAACTGGACTTTGTCATACTGCGGAATGAAGAGCCAATAGGAGGCAATCAATGGGTCCACGTAAGGAGCTGGTGGAGAATGAGTCATTTGTCTGATGCTGGCCAAGACATGGGCCTCTCTTTCCTGAAGTGTACACTCCTTTACTCCCCCACATGGCTTTAAAAGGGATGGGCAATGTCTATGCTAAAACCCAATAAATACTCAAGTGATCAAAAAGAAAAGGGATGGGCAAAGGTATGGTGTCCTCTCGCCCAATGCCCAATGCAAATGTTAGTCTAGTCTCAATAAGTTTGAGTTAATGGATTACTTTTGGCATTTAACAGATGCTTTTAATCAAAGTGGTGTACAACAAAACCACATAACATCGGTTTGCAGAAATTATCTTTAATATTGAATTGTGAATTATAGCTTGAGACGGCTGTTGGACTTGCTTTAAGTTGTACAAAACACTGACAGAAGTTAGCCTTATTGGTATATGCAAAGAACTTCTACATCCATTGAGTGTAGTAGGCCTAGAGTATTGGTGACAAAGGCTTGAGATTGACATTTACATTTTTCGCACTTAATAGATGGATGAAGATGTCCTCTGATTCATGGTGTTGAGGTCGGCATAACAGAGTATGTTGATTAATGAGGGCCAGTGAGGGGGTGCACTAACCGTACAGTTCCATCTTTACCCTCCCCAATATCCACACACATCCCTGGCTGTGTGTCTGGGCTACGTACATCTGAATCATCTTCTGAGTGTAAAAACTGTTGGGACAGAAGTTTAGCATTTGGGAGCAAAAACCCACAGTAAGTACACACAAGGAACTCTGTTCCTTGTTGATCCATCAAGGTTGTCTGGCTCCTGTTTATGTCGTGGGCACATGTGTCACTCAAACTTGATTCCCTGGGCCAGGGGGAGGTCCTTATGTTCAAAGCCAATTGTCTGTCCATCATTTACTACCTTTCCTTGTAGCCTTTCCTCATCTCCTTCCTCCCCGCTGATCTAATAAGGACCGTTGAATTATCATATAACATGTATTGCAAATGTATTTTGTCAGCTTGAAGCCAATTATTATTGCGATGTGGTTTTATTCCCTTCTATAACACATTTCTAATGAATCCATTGTTTCATGTGCTTTACTTTAGACAAAGACAATCAGTTACACTAGAGATACAGGTGACCTTTGATCCTGACATCCTGGTCACATGAAGTGTGCACTGCTTATGGCCATGACATAGGAGACACAGGAGATGGACATATTTCTATTGCCAAGGTGCAGGTCACAAGAGTCTGCTTAGCAATATATAATTTCTAGCTAATGGACATTTCTCATGATTTCATATACTTTGTATATGATTCCTGTTATGATTACATGTATGGGGATATTGCATCAGGAATAGCTGTAAACATGCTACTATATTTGTATATATATATATTTAATATATATTTATACATTTTTCGCAGTTAGCAGTTGCCTTTATCCAAAACGACTTACAAAAAAAGTAGTTACACAATCTTCACTTCACTTTCAAGTGGGAACCAAAATGTAGAATAGTCACACAGACCAGCAAGAAGGAAGGAGACACAATTTAATCTAATCTAAATCTAATCATTAGTGATCAAAACAATTATCAAAAGTTTCATCATTCTCTCTATCTTCCTCACATGCTCAGCACACACGCACATTTCGTAAGCCTATCTATCTAGCCTTCTATTCCAGCAATGGAGCAGCTGGTTAGTAAGAGAACGTGTGTAGAAAGTGTCTTTTGTTTTGTTTCATAGAAAATAGTGTTTATTTCAGATACTGTAGTGGAAGATATTATCCTCATTTCCAGTGAAGTAGCTGCCATCTAGTTGTGACATTTTAGCAGTGGTGTGCCGTCAGGGCCAGCAAGGCCTTCTCTGCTGGCCTAAACATCATCAGAATATACATTTTATTTTAATATATTTTTTCCACAAATATGTATTAATGATTCCCCATAGTCTATTCTCTTCATTTCATAGCTTTCCTCTTGGTTGCGCTGCTTCCAGTCTCCGATTGAGATTTGGAGGGCTGGCCTTTATGTTAGAGCTTTTATCCAATCAAAATATGTTGCTAGGGGGCTCCACAATCTGCCCGCCTGCACATTAAACGGTGCCGCGAATTCGACCTGTAACTTAACGTTGGAACGAGAAAACCTGTGGCGTACCTAGTAAACCTACGTAGATGCGAGCAAAAGCAACAACGGCGCCTGCTGTAAGGCTCAATGATGTCAGCACCCAGCACGTCTTTTGATTGGATACGCACTATTGATACGCACTATTGATACGCACTATTGATATTCACTATTGAGATGCGTAACTATGCCGGTAGATGTGAAACTTTTGAAAGTGCGCAGGGAAACGGAGCGCCACAACGAAAGCTTTCGTTGACTGATCGATAATACTGATCGATTGTGTCCTGTTTTTGGGTAAACAATAACTTTCATTTAGGGGACACGATGAAAGCACCGAGTCCACAAAGAGAGGAAACTACGTTGAGCTTCTTTCTTTTCTGGCTGAAAACAACCCAGATTTACATTACCACCTGTCCACAAACAAAGTGTTTACTGGGACGTCAGGCAAAATACAAAACGACCTGATTTTTGCTATTGCTGAAGTGATTGGAGAAGAGATCAAAATGGAGATTAAAAAGGCACCCTTTGTCGCTATTATGGTGGACGAGACGACAGACGTGGGTAATGTAGCGATCTTAAAGATGTTAGTTTAACACTCTTCATTGTAAATGCGGATTTATTGATTAAAAATGCTTCGGAAATATTAATATAACTCTGTTGTACTTGTCTGACTATGTTAAGGTGATGCAACGCCCGGTTATACTGTGTTTCTGTCTAGTTTCTAGAGCCATGGCGTCATAACGATGGTATTAAGAGGTAGAATAATTCAGGTAGGAATGTGTCGGACATCACTGAAGGCCTAGGTGTGAAATGCACCGCCCGCCACTGCATTTTAGTTCATCCCGCCCCTTCATCACCGTTCGTTGATGACGCGGAACGCGGGCTCGTTCGGAGGTTCCCAAACGTGAACCGGAACGGTTCTTTGTGTGAAAGCCCTACTCTTGGAGAATCTCCGGGTCCATGTGGTTCATTATTATGTTCACCACGTCGGCCATCAGCTGTCTGGGGTCACTGACTGAATCCACTGACTGAACAGTTTCATCTAAGCCGTTGTTGATGGTTGTGCTTCTAACTGTGGGGAAACGACATTCTACCGTTAACTTAGTGGGAGATGGAGTTCCGGAGTTGTATGGATGATTCAAACACACATTATCAAACACAGACTTTGACATTGGCCTTGAGGTTTTGGTAGAGGGTGTGGACTGAGAGGATGTGAGTGGCTCTGTAGCTGCCGGCTCCTCCTCACCACCCTGACACGAAGCTTCATCCCCTAGCTTCCAAACAACAGCATCTGGCCCAGCGAGACTACCCTCACTACCCACCATCTCTACTCCCTTTAGCAGAGAGTCTACAGCACTGTGTACAGCAGCACTCCATCGCCGTAGCTCCAGTGAGGTCTCCGTTTCCTCTGACCTTGCCACCATGTCACCCTGAATGGCGACCAGGATCTGCCTAACGCATATTTACAAACAACTTACGGGTAGCAGAGAAGATCGTATTATCATTTGCAATAGGCGCATCTAAATCGGTGGTCTGAATTACAGTATGTCTTTAACATCAGACACAAAGGCGTCGATGACGCGGGACGCCTATAAGTCTACATCACTAGGAGTGAGGGAGGTAGTCATTGTGGCGGCCATGTTGGCCTCGCCAGTGACATCACTAGAGGAGGGTGAACAACAGCAGATATTTCTCCACAGAATCGCACCTACGGCCTTGGTGGCTTTGGAATGAAACTCCTCACTAATAACGCCACGGTGTTGTCCCATAACGCCACGGTGTTGTCCCACAACGCCAGGGGAGGACACACATCTGTGCTCTGCCCTGGCAGAGGAGCCCTCCTGACCAGAATGAAAACAGACGATTGTCTCGATTTTTTTCCGCCAACTGTCTGAGCATGTAAGCTGCTCCCTGCATGCCCCCCTGTTCAGCTGTGCTACATGACTCCACCGTCTCCACGATAGCAGTCATCATGTCGGGCGTCATCGGCTCCAGGTCCTCCTTAGAGGTCATGACCTTGGTCTTTGGCACCAATGGTCCGGTGATCCCAAACTCCTGGAGCTGGGCAGACACCACATCTAGCATCCTCCTAGCCGCGTACATGTCCCTATCGCAGGCTATCGCGGTGGACTTACCTGAGCTTGATAATGATATTATCAAGGAGATGTCAGAGTTTACTTGCGTTAGGACATCTCTAACTAGAGCTCTGGTCCAATCTGATGAGCTAGAGGAACTGGAGCCCAGTGATTGGAGGATGGGGTGATCCCAAAGACTTCTCGGAGAGGGTCATCCTGGGGGGGTGCTCTTGTACTCACACTGCAGTGAGGTCTGGGAACTTCAAAATAAACACAAATATTACATTAAATTCAACTGAATACAACTTTATCAATCCCTGAGGGGCATAAGAGTTATGACATAAATGGCTCACATACTTTATGAAATACTATAATAGAGACTATGAAGTGAAAAGCACAACCTATTATTAAGGTAGCTAGTGAACAAATCATTTTATTTGTATCTGGCTAATTTGTTGGCGAGCCAGGCGAAGGCTAGGGCTATTAGACTTGTCTATAGCCAATTGTAGCCTAAACAAATAATAGCCTGATATAATCAATGTCCAATGCAACATGTCCTATTCTATTTTGTATTATTTACATCAATTAATTTAACTTACGCAGCCTTCTCTGGTTAGAAGTGTAAAGAATTGGCCCATTGTCCAGATTATTTTAGATGACAAATTACCTTTACACCATGTATGGGACTAAGAGTTTGTATTCTAAAATGATCTGGACAACAATGACCCAATGTCCTACCCTTCTAACCAGAGTGCACTTTTTCGCTGTTTCACTCTTATCTCTCGTCATCATACTGGTACAGCATGACACTTGTCTTTCAAGGATTCTTTTCATTGCACTTTTCTTCCGTATTGACGGAATGCAGCCATTCAGGTATAACAGTTGACAGACAAACAAATGTCATAACATTACATGACAAAAAAAACATTGAATCAAACAGTACAACCGTTTCATATGTTTTAACGCAATTCTAGGGTTTTCCGACTGGCTGATAGCTATGAGACCGAGGACCCAACGGCAAGAGGTTATATTAGTTTTTATCTTTAAAAACTGATGTGATGTGTACTTACTATGTATATATCATATGTATGCAAACATGTTCGGGAGGGAGGGGTTGGTGGAGGGGAGGGGGAAAACAGAAAATATTCATGCTTTTTTTCAATGTACATGACATCTTCTATATTTTAATAAATAAATAAAAAACCGATGTGAGCCCAGCTACCTTCATTAGGACATAATAATTTATAATTAATTAATTTTGCCATTTAGCAGACGCTTTTAATCCAAAGCGACTTACAATTACGAATTACAGTTATTATTATTATTATATTTATTATTTATTTATTATTATTATTATTATTATTATTATTATTTATAATTAATAATTTAAGTTAGACGGTCCAAGTTAGTTAAGAGGAGGAGTCTCCCGAACTTTCAACCACGTTTCCATAGAGATCACGTCGCTATGGGCGGAGAAGGCGCGCGGCCTCAACTTCAAGAGCAGCTGTGGTGAATTCTCTAGAACGTCTCGTGCACCGCGGAGCTGCGTCAGCGTAGCCATTCAGTCATCCCCAAGACCCGGAGTCCAACGCGAGGCAGTGAAACACGGTCGCTTTCGCAGTGTGGTGGATAATTCGTCGTAGTTTTTTTTTTCAAAACTTCCCACTCCCACTTTTTATTATCCAGCCCATTGAAATCGAATCCTCAAAGGACAATAGCATTACAAGGCATTTTTTGTATCACCCAAGGAAAAGGCGATTAGCTACATATCCATACAGAGAAAATGTAAGTGTTTGAGGGGGAATGTCGAGCGCGTGCTTCTGGGGGGGGTTAAGCTAGCACCAGTTGTTGCTTTCGTTAGCTTATGACTCGCTAGCCTTAGTGACACGCTTTAGCATTGTGAAAGGCGGGAGGAACGTGCAACATACTCGGGTAGCTAGTTAATAATAGCTAGCTATATAATTTTGATGACATTGATGGACCTTGCCCCGCGGTATTGCAGGCTGGCAATGTGTTAAGCTATCTATGTATGCAAGCTGCCAATGTGTTAAGCAGCTAGCTAGCGAGCTAGCTTAATGATCCTATTCATTTGCTTGGCGATGGGCCTTCTTGTCAGTTCTGTAATTGAATGCCATCCTTCACTGCAGCTAGCTAGCTAGTCGGCGAGGTGCTGAAGTGCATCACTGCATGGCTAGTGGCAATGCATTATTGTAATTAGTCTTATTATCATCTAAACGTGTCATATCTTTGGTCGTGTAAGTAGCTAAGGGTAACTAAAGCCAGACACATCTCGCGGACGTTGTGGGGGCCGGACTAATTCGCTAGCTAATCCCTATGCCATGGCATGTCTCACTGCCAGGCTACAACACAGCAAAAAAAAAAAAAAAAGAGGGGGAAAGCCGTGGCAGGTAGTATAACATTAGCTAGATGTGTCACGTATTACATTTTCACCAGAAATCCCATACAATACAAATATCGGTAACTCGGTTTGAATATCACCGAGGCGTCTTGTCGTGCCCTGTTGCTAGCGGCAATCTACTACAGCGATTAGACCGACCCGTCACGTTATGGAGGCGCTATAGCTATGTAGAGGATTTCCATAGCAAGCTAGGCTACATGAGGATGTGACTTATTCTCCATCTGACCCGGGGAGAATGAATGGCGGACAAGGCAGCAAGCACATGACGGAAGGAGTGGAAAGGCAACTTCTTCAACTATTTCTGACCTATAGCAAAGCATAACTGTTGCTAACTACCATTAATTGCAATTTTATCATTGTCGATCGATTATGGTCAATTTAGCAGCCTAAGTTACACAGCCTTCGGTAGTGACTGTACTTGGTATAAAAAAAAAAAAGTCAGAAAGTATCAGCTTGTGGAGGCCTCTAACGGCATAGTCTGCATCACTCTGTACACTAAAAATAATCAGAAATGTGATCGCCTCCGTCGTGTTTTCTTGAAGTGGCCTGTTCGTTGTTGACAGACTTCCATTCCTTGGAGCCATCTTGATGGTCTGTAGGCCTACTCGCCATAAGCAAATTGATACCTTAATGGCAACCTAATACCGTGGCCTTAGATGGTGAGCCTTTGTCACAACCAGCATCTGTGTCCCACTTGCTCTGTGCAGGTGTTCTACCACAGATCCCTCCCTCCCTCCCACTGTTAAACATAGGAAGGAACCCACAGTACTGGCTTGAGATCAGTGTTTTGCTCCAGACATGTACATTTTACACACAAAAAGTTTAATCTTAAGATACCCCATAGACATAGAGAGTGCAGCCCTATGTAGCTTTCAAGAATAGCAGCAATTACATTCACATTTAATACATTTAGCCTTTAGCATTTACCTTTATCCAAAGTGACTTTACAACAAGTACATTTGTCTGAGTAAGTGAGTCATCTATTATACCTCAATCATAAGAAAAATTAAACATTCTAATTTGTTCACAGGCATCCAGCAACTGCTAAGTGGTATGACAGACGAGATGCCGTCTTCATTGAGTTCTGCATTGCAGACAGCAAGGATCTGAAGGTCAACTTCGAAGAAGCGAAATTTGGTTTCAGGTGAGTAATAATGATTTAGTAATGATTGAGTAATAATATCTGTCAGTTGGGACTTAAAGGCATGATAAAAGGTTTAAATATTCTCTGTAAACTACTGTTTTTGACAAGAACCGCTCTTGAATTGCATTGTTTTCTTTCCCAGTTGTATTGGAGGAACTGATCAAGTCGAACACAACAACGAGGTAGACCTTTTCGGAGCCATTGATCAAAAAGTGAGTTGCCTTTCATTACCCCTCTTTTTTATTTAATTTGTTTGTGTCCCAAGACACAAAAGGCAGTAGATCGAACTATAATGGAATTTAATGTTATTCAGCTCAATGCGTTTTCTCCCGCACACAGGAATCCAAACACAAACGCACAGATCGGTCGGTGTTGTGCTGTTTACGAAAGGCAGAACCTGGGAAGGCATGGCCAAGGCTAACAAAAGAGAAGGCTAAGGTCAGTTCTGGTGGCTGATGTATGTTTTCATGACGATACCTAATGGGAAAACGGCATTAGGCTATGTATTTGTTTTAGTGTTAATACTTTAAAAAGTGGTTTATACTTACATATTGGTGCATAGTTGAATCGGGGCCATCTTTTCTGCCTGTTGCAGTAACACTGTACAACTCCTCCAGCTGGCTTGATCTGGGTGATCAGTCAGGCCGGAGGATATTAAATCTTGCCTAGTGTCCCAAATGTCTATTGGTCCATCTTTATTTTGTATTTGTATCTATTTTATTTGATCCTATTATTCAATTGTCACTTTATTTTTTTATCTGTCTACCTACATAACTTTAAATTAATTTAGTAAACCAGGAAGATGTTGAAATCCTCCAAATGAGAACATGTGCCTTTTTTCACACACAATGTGTCTCTCCAGTTAACTTGGCTCAGCGTTGACTTCAACAACTGGAAAGATTGGGAGGACGATTCAGATGAAGAAGTAGGAAACTTTGATCGTTTCTCAGAGGTAGGCAACAACGACCGTTTCGCAGAGGTAGGCAAAAGTCATTGAGACAAATTATTATTTTTGAATGTCCTTACAACTTTGTGACTCAGTGAGGGACTGTCATAGATCACACCACGGCTTTATTGCCCTGGAAATGTTACACTTCATGTCGCTAACTGAAGGTTATAAATAAATATTCCAGCTCAGAGCCTCAGGTTGCATTGTGGCGCGTGTAAAGTTAAAGATATGAAGCGACTGTGGGAAGATTCTAATTACATGTGCTTGATAAAGCTGGGAACAATTTCACATGGCAGATTAGAAAAGCTTGAATTTTGAATTTCAGAATTACTTTTTCCCTGAAAAGGGGAGGTGTGATCTTTGTCAGTCTTGCATTGTAGCGACATATATAACATTTATGTAGATATAAAAAGAACAATTTCACAGTTTTTTGGCTGTTATTTGCTATATGAACAGCTGATCAGATGTTGTACATTCACATGATTGCACGATACTTTGCTTAGGCTGTCTTGTCTGATTATAATTGCAGATGATGAACACCATGGGAGGGGAGGACGACCTACCTGATCTAGATGGAGCTGCTGATGATGTAAGAACTATTCTCTGTAGTTCCTTGCTTTTCCCTCAGTATAGCGTTAGTTAATTTGACTACTAAAAGTACTATGACTTTTCTATTGAATGTACCATTCAGCTCCAGAGAGCATCACTCTCTAAGTTCATTAACCTGTAATGCAGTGCACTCCCAAATTTCGTTGTTTGGTACCTGTACTGTAGCAATGACAAATAAAGTCTATCTATCTATCTAAATGCAAAGCTGCTCCAGTTGAAGACATATTACATACAATTAAAACTAGGGATGTCCCGATCTATATCTAGATCGATATACTGATATATATATATATACTGGGGAGGTATTTGTTATTATTCAGGGGTCAAAAAATGTATACAAATATCGGATCGGTATCGGTATCGCAGATACCCGAAGCCCAGGTATCGGTATCGGTAGTGAAAAAGTGGGATCGGGACAGGCTTATTTTATGTCCTCTGTGGATTCTTTTGTGTCTAAAACTAAATATATACAATTTATATTCATACGTTCCCCTTTATTGCGATGGTCATATGTAGCTAAATCTCTTTTCTTATTTCATTTTTAGGATGATTCGGCAGATAGTGACGACGAAAGTAAGTGAGTTGTTATTTAAGTTGTTATTTTCCTGACGTGATATGAAGCTTTGTATTGAAATCCTTCCGCTGATTGCTTTCAATATGAGCACAGATTTGAAATGGCATGGAAATATTTTAATTTAACGTATTGGTAATTTATATCAAAGTGTTATGCCATGTGGTGTACATTATGGTTTTCACCGTGGGTCTCCTCTTTTTCTCTTTTTCAGAAATGCCTGATTTGGAATGAAAAGTCCATGAATCCTGGGGCAGAGGAACGGGGGAAAAAAAGGATGGCAGGAGGAATCATAAAAAAACAAAAACATTTGATTTGAAGACAGTGAAAAAAACACAAATATGTACAGGTATGAGTCGGTAGCCATATTTAAATCCATTTAAGCCTCTGCTCCAGAACTGTTTCCCAATCAGTCCACTGAAGGTTGATATGCATAGTGTCGTACAGAGCAGCTCTATCTCTACTTCCATTTGCAGTGCTGCACTGTTGGGGGTATCCTTACAATTCATTATTACAAGTAAGCATACCTTATTTGTTCTAAAGTTCTGTACAGTCAGTCTCAATTTAGAAAGCAATACATGTGGTGAAGAGATTTAAGAGTTTGAAGATGTTATTGAAGAAAAAAAAAAAAAACTGAAAAAATACATATTCCCAACACCTACGGTTCTGTGTTTTAAAGTTAGTTGATCAGTGTGGTTTCTGAAAATAATTACAATTTTAAGACACTAGCTCTAAGTATCCCCACAGTTCAATTGTTTGATTTGGTTACCTGTCATGAATCTCCCCAGTGGTGTGTATTTAGAAATCATAGAAACCGTTTAGTGTCAGTAGCTTAGCCTTCAAGCTTACATGTCTCCCATTCACCCGTATCTGTTAAACTGCAAACTTGCCTGTCATTGTTCATAAGATTTGAATGGTCTGGAATTCTTACACATCTTTGGCATGTTCCGCTCTATGAATTTTATGGTACCTGATTTCTTATTTTCTTTTATTAATAATGATTTTGCTCCAATATCTAACTGAAGTTATCCATACTGTCATGCATTTACACATGAGGCTACAGGAATAAAACTGATCCATTCATGTCACATGACAAATTAAAGGAGGCTTGAAGCTTGGTTTGTCCTAAACATCTGGTTGTGTTGTTGTTGCCCTCAATCGTTCCATCTGTTAAAGAGTTCTTATGGCAGTTGTACATGGTTGATACTCCTGAATCTCGTGGGCTGGTGTCTGGGGGATATGAGAAGGTTAACATGTTTAATGACCAAATTATATTTGCACTGTTAAGAAAATGTAAGTAAGGGGAGACCAATATAAGCGTAGTTCTTGGTGTGTATTTCAACCTGTCAGGTTTTTATTACAGGCTGAGGAACTTCAAAAATGATGTTCAATTACAGTGGAATTTTTTTTCCTTTTTTCTTTTCTTTTTCTTTTCTTTTTTATTGTCTACATCTTTCTAATAAACTGTCTAAGACTCATATTTTACATGGTGTGTGTTTGAAGATGAACAACTACAGTGCATGGGTCATTTTACCAACACTCTTTTATGGTTTGTTTTTACTGAGGACAGCCACAAATTTGACTTTGGAATGTAATGAGATTAAATGACAGATTCTCCACCACAGGATGCTTACTTCATCAATACCAAAGAGAGTATCATTTGGTGTAGCCTCTAAATTTCTCATTCCTCATTATTTACGATAATGGAAGCATCAGAATGAATTAGTGTTCATCTTCTTGGTCACCAATTGGCAAGACATGTCAAAACACTGCAAATACATCCAAGGAGATGGAGTTGCAAGCATAAAGCAGTCAAATGTGGGATCAGATACTTAACCATTTGACTATACTTTGATATATTAATTTACTTGGCAACAGGCTTTTATTATGCTTTTATAAAAATAAAAAAATGGTATATATATATTATAAATGGTAAATCAGATTTAAAATATCCCCAAATAAAAGGTTCTCATGCCTCCTTCATTAGGCTCATTTAATTGCAATTAATGGCTTACCATAAAGCAAAACACCACACCAAAAATAATTCCAACAACAGCTTCATTTTCCATATTCTTGGAGGAGGGCGACATAAAGATGTAAACCGTCACAGAGCTACACAAACAACAGCATGTTTTTCTGTTAAGGTTACCTCAATTATGAGAGGCTTTTTTAAATTATTATTTATTTTGCTTTATCTATACTGGGTCTACAGCAACATTTGAAATGCATCATTACTGAATGACTTTTCATTTTCTATACCGATCATCTGCTATTTTGAATACACTGAATACATCGCAAATGGAAAACGCATTATGTTAGGGGATGAGGTGGAGAGGATAAAGTGACATCACCGTCCGAGCAGTGGATGACCACCTGATGGGGGAAGGAGACGTCGCGACCGCTAAAGATGGCCACTGTGAAAACAATGTATTTGATCGTGTGAAGAGTCATCCATTAACGGTCTAGTAATTTGCTAAAACACCAGACTAGACAACACTAAATGATTGTTGTCCCATAACAAGATACTGTGTATAAAGAGCGTTCCCGTGTGACGTCGAAGAGTTTATGATTAAACTTTAAGAGTCATTTACGTCACTTGTATAAATATTTTTTATTTATTTATTGTATTACTGTTTATTAATTAGATTAAACAACACCCTTCCCAGTGCTATCTCTCAACATCACTTCCTGCCGTAGAGCCTAGACACCCTTTGCGCTCTAATGATTTCAGAGGGGGCATCCCGTTGGGTCCTAGAGCCTCCCAATACCTTGCTGTTGTCAGCGACGCCAAAAGAGTATGACAATATCATATGACATATTTAACCATTCGAATAAGGCTGGCTGGCTGTGTGTGTGTGTGTGTGTGTGTGTGTGTGTGTGTGAGAGAGAGAGGGAGAGAGAGAGAGAGAGAGTGTGTGTGTGTGTGTGTGTGTGAGAGAGAGAGAGAGAGAGTGTGTGTGTGTGTGTGTGTGTGAGAGAGAGAGAGAGAGAG
The DNA here is from genome assembly GCF_963989245.1 of Nansenia antarctica. Taxonomy (NCBI): domain Eukaryota; kingdom Metazoa; phylum Chordata; class Actinopteri; order Argentiniformes; family Microstomatidae; genus Nansenia; species Nansenia antarctica. Next base: position 18,138,486 of record NC_137676.1, on the reverse strand, counting down.
AGAGAGTGCGTGTGTGAGAGAGAGATGGAGTGTGTGTGTGTGTGTGTGTGTGTGTGTGTGAGAGAGAGAGTGTGTGTGTGAGAGAGAGAGAGAGAGAGAGAGAGAGTGTGTGTGCGTGTGTGTGAGAGAGAGAGAGTGTGTGTGTGTGTGTGTGTGTGTGTGTGTGTGTGTGTGTGTGTGTGTGTGTGTGAGAGAGAGAGAGAGAGAGAGAATCTGTGTGTTTGTGTTTGCCTCGTTGAGAGCTCCTGTTAGTTTGATGTGTCAACTTAATTAGAATGCAAAAAGGTACTTCACGGGTTAAAATGTCCGCTAAAATATCAGTAAATACTATTTACTATACGTGTTTTATAGTTGTATCAACTGTCAATATATTGGGTTGTTCTACACTGTTTGCAGGCCTTCAACACAAGGGCATGCAGCCTGACAGATATGACGAGGATGCCCAGTTACCTGGATCTGTGGCTCTCCATGTGGAGATGCATTTAAAACAACCACAGACTCACTCATTCAGAACGATAGCCTAAAGTAGCCCTATCTATTGGTGCTGATTATTATTATTAATAATAAGACTACTATATTCTTAAATAGATTCACGTAGCCTACAGATTAATAGATTAATACAGATTAATAATGCCTGCACTTTGTACATAAAGGCTCTAGGACCCGGAGCTCAGCGGGCTCCCCGCAGTGTGTAAGCACCATTCACTTCCTCTTTCGGCTCGATTTCTTTCTCTTCTGTGATCATGGCTGCGCTCAAACACACCAGCCATGTTTGCTAATTTGAAACCCAAAGGTTAGCAGATTGCCTGTTTATTATTTACATCGTCTGTGCCCGTCTTCAACCATTATATTTGTATCAGTCGAAGGCTCAAAGGCAATCGTTGCCTTTGAAATCCAAGGATTACCAGGGTAGGCAGTTTTAATTCAATTTTTATTGAGAAAACTTTTGAGTCTGTGTGAGAGAGAGAGGGAGGATGATGCTGTTGTCTCTACGTTTCTTTGGGAGAATTCATCGAAAACAATGCGACTTTATTAGCCTGCTAACAAAAGAGGGAGCATCCCAGTTGTCCATGACAAAAAAACGAAAGAGTGTGACTTAATATGACCACTATGTTTGGATTCTCTCAACATGTTTAGCCATTCATGCACTATTGCAAAATGTTTAAAGAGCGAAGACCTGCTCGGCTGTGTGACGTTAGTTTGTAGTGCGTTTTAGCCAAGTTCTGTCGCTGATTATTGTAAATAACCTTGGATTTAGCTCGCGTTATCTAATAGGGCCTCGGTATTTGGATGCTGAACCAAGTCAACTAATTCAAGCATCAATAGACGGAAGCTGTTGAAAATGTAGTCCTTCAAACTCGTTCTAGTGAATTGTTTTTGTTCCAAAAAGGGCAGCGGTTTGGAAGATTTGGAATCCCAAATGCTAACACCACTGAGCCTAGTGTTGCTATCTTAGATAGGCCCGATTGAAAAAACGGACGTTATCACATGAGCATTAGTCACTTAATCTGCTCACTACTTTTGAATGAAAGTTGATTGGAAAATGTCAAAAACTCTTGTTCACTATACTACGGTACTGTAGTATTCCAAGACGTGCAAAAAGAACAAACATGCGTATTTATATGCAACAACCGCTCGTGCCACTTTCCTCAGTCCCCCATCATCACAAGCCTCGCGACGCCGTTTGTTTTCCTTGTTGTTTGATTAGCTCGCGACGATATTATCTTTGCTATTATTAGAAGTTTAATCTGTAATCATGACTACCACTAATCATGTAAAAAAAGAGTACTTTATTTCCCCAGAAAATAGATAAATAAATATTTTCCAGAGAGGATCACGGGGTCGTTGTTGTGTTTTATACCGTTTCGTTTTCATTTCACGCGAGTCCAGTTTTTAGATAGGTTAGCTGACTATGCTAAGCTAGCGGGCTGAGCTGCGGTCTGGAGGGATGGAGGAGGATGTCTCTATGCAGAGGGCTCGCTCTGATCCGAGCGCATGGTCACGTGGAGCTAGCAGAGTTAGCGAGCAAAATGATGTGCAAATCGAAGACAGTTTCCCCAACGTTAAATACACAATAAACACTTGATAGATAAGCTGTTATGCATAGCGAATTTACCCTACCGTTTTTAATAAAGTGGACTATACTATGTAGCTGGGTAGTAGTGCGGTGCAGCTAACCGTATGTCAATCTAGATGAAACGGCAATGTTTTGAGACATGGCTAGCAGAGAGTGCTAATAATGTTGTATTATGGCCAGGATCTTGAAAAACGCAGTTAAATATCGGGTTTATATACTCCCGTTCGTGGATGTGCTTCTCGATATCCACGAGATTTACGTGTCTTCGACCTGAAGATTTCGGGTAAACGCCTATTTTGAAACCATAATATTGACATGTTCCCATTGTTTAAACGACGACCAGACCGTGCGGTTCATTGTCCGTCACCGTGGATGTGCCGGCCAGGGCGTCCCATCTGCTGCTCTAACTGCGACATTTTGAGGAGTTGTGGGAGTGCAATGTTTGTGATGATGTCGTCCAGAGCGTGTCATCACACAGCATCTCTGGGCTTTGCCTGGTACGCCTGTCGCCTGCAGTGTATTTCAGTCCACAAAACCCACATAGCTTTATGTTAGGAGAGAACCGTTACATAATGTTTTAGGGTTGATTAAGTACAATGATCAGCAATGCTCCCTATTTCACTTTTTGTGTGTGTGTGTGTGTGTGTATTACCTGCCATGATCAGATGGCAGCAGGGATTTTATTCAGGTGTACCGGCTGCGGATAAAACACGCATGTTGGTGTTATCCTTCATTCATTTGTTTGTTTTGTGGTCCCCGTTGTTTTCTTTTAGATGGAGGCAAATAACCATTTTAACTATGGCTCCCACTCCTCCGTGTCTGCCAACTCAGGACTGAAACTCTCCTCAGGGGATGCTCTCTATACTAACGGGTCCTCCATGAGTTTCCCTCAGCAGGGGAAGAGTGAGTATTTTAGTGATCTATGACTACCTCAACAACGTCTGTAGAATATACAATATTTCTATTTCTTTCTATTATTTTATTCAGTCAACTGTCCTTGCAATTCTTAGGAGCATAAACGATATCCTGAGCTTGTGATGGTGCAGGATTCTAACCCTACCGCTTTCTCTTCTCTCACCCCTCTCTCTCTCTCTCTTCCACAGATATGAACAGCGAAATGAATGTGAATGGCATCACTACTGTAATTGGGTCCAGTGTTCCTGGCTCCCATCCCCCAACAACCCCTTACCCTCACATGAGCAACCACCACCACCAGAGCAGCATGGGCTATGACTACCTGTGGGGAGGACAGCCACAGTACAGCCCAGCCATGGGCTCCTCTCCTGGGCATAGTATGCACCAGAAGCAGCCCTCCCCGGGGGTGATGCAGCAGCAGACTCAGCACCATTTCCAGGGACACGGACAGTATCAACTAAACGGGGCCATGGGAGGCTCCCGTCAGCCCCCCGTGGCGGCCCCGCCAAACGTGACACTGACGGGGGGCCAGTACTGGAACAGGGGTAACCCGGGGCAACAGCAGATGGGGTACAACTCGCACGGTGTGTACGGGGCCTACCAGAGCCAGGTGCACCCTGGGATTTCGCCCTCACAACATCACCAGCAGCAGCAGCAGCAGCCTCCACAGCCGGCCCCTCACCAACAGACACAGCAGCACCTCCACCCCCACCACCACCCGCACCACCACCACCAGCAACACCAACAACAACCTCAGCACTACGGCATGGTGCCCAACGGGATGCCCTACTACCAGCACCAGCCCCAGCACCCGCCCCTGCCCGCTCCCCAGCCCCAGCCCCCACCCCAGTCTCAGTCCCAGGCCGCCCAGGCTCAGATGATGCCCCCCACCTCCCAGAACTTTACCCCCCCACGGGGCAGCCCTCAGCACCATCACCTGGGAAGGGGGGGCACAGGCAGCCCCCTCCCCATGGGGGTCCCTTCCGTACCGATGATGTCACCCTCGGCCATGCCAGATGGCGGATCCCCCCAGAGTCAGACCAGAGAGAGAAGTCCCCATGGCAGCAATGTGGGGATGCCTGCTGTCATGCAAGGTGATTGTTTTTGTCTTTCTTGTACAGACAGTTCTAGGATAAAAATAGATATTTTAATGCTGATCTCAAGCTTTTGAGTTACCCCCATCTGTTTTCATGGGAAGGATTACGTTTCAATTTTTACTATTTAGCAGACGCTTTTATCCAAAGCGACTTATAATTAGAGATTACAGGGACTCCCTAGAGTAATTTAGGGCTAAGTGCCTTACTCGGTACACTAGTGGTGGTGTTCCCAGGTTGATTTTCCGATAACCAGTCCAACTCACTATCGCCTAGACCACCACAACCTCCGATTACCTGTATCCTGGTTGTTTTTCATATTCGTAGGGTAGCTAAATAACCATATAAAGTGCACCACATTACAGTGCGTATTAATGCTTAATGTTTTTAGGTTGTTGTTTTTTTAGGTATTTTTTTCTATCTCAACCAATGACTCAATTACTTTCTATTGATTAGTTTATTGACTCATCAGTGTCCCAGAGTTGTTCCTCTAAACAGATTTAATGACAATGCTGAGAACCATTTCATACCAGATCACTCTGAGATTCTTTTGAAGGAAAAGTGCAATACAAATAAAATGTATTATTATTATTATTATTATAGATCTGAAACCATGTATTCATATTTTTATTATCTATAAAACCATAATAATGCCTCCCAATTTGTTTTTAATTATTTCAATAACATTCACCACTAGTGGTTGAAATTCAGGCTTTTCTATGGCTTGTTTTGAATCCTATTTTACCTGTGGTTGGAAAGCCATGTAAGAGATATTAAAAAATGTTCATGGTTTGTGTATTTCCTGTATTTCGGTAACTGAATCACGTTTTAAATCTCACTGCCTGTGCCTGTGTCTTAGGTCAATTAATTATTTTCTCTCTCTGTCAAAGCCTCCCTAATTATGTCTATCAAGAAACTACGGAATGCACGTTTTTTTCCAGAACTGTCATTTTCGCAGGAAATAAACACAGATTTCTGCATAAATTACTTGACCCCATCGCAGCATAAAGACATCGAGTAATATAAATACTGTTTTAATTATTTCATTCAAAAGGTGCGTATAATAAAAGCTCTGTCTCCCTCTTGAAGAGGGATGGCTGGCCGCCTCACACACCTGACCGAATTCCCGTGCTGCTGCTGCTGCTGCTGTATTCCAGTCATCTCTAATCACCTGTTTTGTTTTGTGTTCCCGTTCCCTAGGCCGGATGACTGAGGCGTTCAAGGACGTGGATGCAGGCTATAACGGTATGGAGAGGGCGTCGGTCGCCCAGAGGCTGCCAAAGAGCGACAGCTATCCCCCCCAGCCCACTGGAATCCCCATGGGACCCGGCAGTGACTACTGCCAGCGGGCTGAGCAGCCGGTTGCCCAGCGCCACGAAATGGCGAGCTCGGCGCGGGAGGTTGCCATGTCTGCGCCTCCTCACTCAATGTCATTGTCGCCTCTTCCAGTCGTGTCTGCTGCGCCTCCCCATTTGGCCGAGGCGGCGACCTCCCCTCGAGTGTCTGCGTCCCCCGTGGCGTCTGCGCCCCTGATGGCTGCGTCAGGAGGACCGCCGGTTGTTTCGTCTTCTGCCGTTACGTGTACGCCTCCCCGAAACTCGGCGTCTCCGATGGTGTCCTGCCAGTCTCCTCCCAGGCTGTCATCTCCTCCTTTAATGGTCCAAGGCCTTAGACCTCCTCCTCCTCCTGCTCCTCCTGTGTCTGTGCCCCAGAGCTATCCTGCTGTGTCCTCACCCATCTTCTCCCCGGTGTCTGCGCCTCCTCTCAAGCCGCCTGCACCGCCGCCGCCTCCTCTGATGGACAAAGCCTCGACGCCCCCGGCGGTGTCTGCGCCCCTTCCGGTTACACCTCCCCCGTCACTGTCTATGGCTCATCAGGCCCTCCCTATACCGCCCCCCGCAGTGGTGTCCACTCCTGTCATGGTGTCTTCCTCCCAGCACTCTGCTTCTACCCCTATCTCAGCGCTTCAGCAGATGGTCCAAGGATCCAGACCGCCCCCTCTGACGTCATCTCCCCCGGCTCTGTCAGGGGCTCCTCGAGAAAAGTCTGTACCTCCCTCGTTAGTGTCTGCGCTTCCTTCATCCGTGTCTGTTCTTCCCCCTGCAGTGTCTGCACCTCCTGTGGTGATGTCTGGTCCTTCTATGGCCGCTACTGCACCTCTTATATCTGTTTTCACACCTTCTCCTCCAGTGGTATCTGCTCCTCCCACCGTGTCTGCTTCTGTATCTGCAGTGTCCACGGCACTCAAGGAGGTGTCTCTGCCCCCCGTAACAGCCCAAGGCCCCCGAGTGCTGCCACTCTCTGGACCACCTCCTCTCACTACTCAAGCCCCCAGAGCTACTCCTGTGCTTGCACCTCCTCCTCCCGCCTTGCTGTCTGCGCCTCCCGCAGCTGTGACGGTTCCTCACGTGGTGCCATCACCACCCCCCGCCGCCTCCTCACCTTCCCTCCCGGTCCCCGCTGCTCCCCCTCAAGCCCCAAAACCAATGCTTCCCGTCGAGCTAGAGCTTCATGGCATCAGGAACCGTAAGGATCCCTCTTTCAGACCACTCGGAAAACCAGAGGCAAGTTCCCCTCAGTCCAAATCAGACACGGTCAGAACCCTAGCGAAAATGGACACCATCGAGACACTGACTCGACAGGCTGACCCACTTTCACACGAAACCCCTACTGATCAGCCTGGGACTCCCCAGCCGCCCCAGCGGCCAGAGTGCCCTCCAGGCGACAACGTTCGTGCTGACAGAAGGGACGCCGCCGCCACCCCCTTGAGAGGCACAGACACGCCTCTTGAGAAAAGCCGCTTGGATGACTCCTGTGAGACGGAGGACTCTGTGGATGAGCCCTCACGGGCCGAGTCCACACGTCTGGACAGTACCAGGATGGATGACTCATGTGTCGAGGAGGAGGAAGAGGAGGAAGAGGAGGATGAGGACGCCTTCAATGACTCGCCCCGCCTCGCCGACACATCTAGACTAGACGACACTTCCAGACTTGACGACACTTCTCGCGTGGATGACGACACTTCCGAGTTTGACGACAGCTCGCGCCTGGATGACGCGTTTCGATTTGACGACAGCTCACGCATGGCTGACAACACCTCCCGGTTTGACGACAGCTCCCGCATGGCTGACACGTCTCGGTTTGACGACAGCTCCCGCATGGGTGACACGTCTCGGTTTGACGACAGCTCACGCATGGACGACACGTCTCGGTTTGAAGACAGCTCCCGCATGGGTGACACCTCTCGGTTTGACGACAGCTCCCGCATGGATGACACGTCTCGCGCCGAGGGAACGTCCCGTCTGTGTGACACTACAATTGACAGCAACTCCTCCGTCGAGGACTCCAGGGACGGGGGGCTAGACGAGACCCAGACAGAGGAGGACTCTAGGGCTGAGGAGACCATGGACAGCTGTCTGAGCACCAGGGAGTCCTCTCTAAACGCCACTTCTCAGACGACGGAGGGCTCCCGCGTCGACACGTCTCAGAATGACGTCTCCCTGTCAAGCTGCCAAGACTCTGTCAATCCCCCGCCACCCTGCAAAGGTGAGAGACTTGTCATAGCTGGCGTATGCCTGCTAACCCATTATGTTGTTATTCGTATGCATTGGTTGTGTTGATGGCTCTCTTGGTGAAAGGAATATCATAAAGGAAAGCAAGACAAAATATGTGGATAGATGTGTCATTGTTATATAAAGTGTTGGGGTGGTATGTTTGGGGTGTAGAATGTCCCATTATCAAATCGAATAAACCCATACATTAATAATAATAATAAGCTTTATTTATATAGTGCCTTTCACACAAAAGAATGTAACTCAAAGTTCTGTACAATAGACCGCAAAAGAACAGAATAAAAACTAAAATAACTACAGACATCAGCAATTCAGAGCGAAAGAAAAAGGAACAGATTAATAACAACAGTAAATGATTATGAGCATAATACCAACATGCATTATCTGGTCAAGACTAACAGGTGGTCCACTACTGCCTTTAACAGTTGTTGGTTTACAGTCATTATTATTATTATTTTTTAAACAAAAACATTAACAAAAACATTACCCCTTAACCTTTGCCCTTTTGACCGCTTAATAGGGTCTGATTTAGATGTGGAGCTGGAGGGAAGGGATACACCAGACTCTGCTGGCACCACCCATGGCAAGGCCGGTGCCCCTCCTACCGTGCCTCCCCTCATGATAAGAGACAAGTCTACCGTTTCCGTCAGTGCACCTGCGCAGAGCCCTGTCGAACACCAACCACTGCCCGTAGCCGCCCAAGCTGTGCCCGCTGCTGGACAGAAGGCCAAAACTCCAAGGAAACCCCGGAAGCCCAGAGCTCCCGCCTCTTCTACTCCTGGTAAATCAGCTTTTCTTGTCTTTTTTTTCTTCTTTTTGATATATATGCTGAAACTTGTTTTAACTAATTTGTATAACTCATGAAGACAGTAAAATGTTTACTGGGCTAGCCAAACAAGTTTTTCCTGAATATCCCTGGTCCCTCTCTCTTCAGTTTCCCAGGCCCCTGAACCAAAACCGAAGAAATCCACCATTAAAACTCCAAAGGTGGTGAAGGTGAAGGTGGAGAAGGTCAAAGTGGAGAAGGTAAAGGTGGAGAAAATAAAGGTGGCAAAGATAAAGAAGACTCCCGATAAAGCAGCGGATGGAGAGAAGGTAAAGGTAGGAAGAAAGAGAAAGAAGAGCCTGAAAGTTACCGAACCAGAAGGTGTCACAGCAGAGGGTGAACGTCTCACTGAAGGGCTACTTCCTGGTCAGAGCCAACCAATCGGAACTGTCGGCGAACCATGCCTGACCAGTGGCGAGACCCCACCGGTGGTGAAACCCAAGAAGGCCAGGAAAAACAAGAACCTGGAGGCCAAACCAGCCAAAATACCCAAAATGGAGGTTGACACTAAAACTAATGACGAGGACAATGATGACAACAGTTCCACTGCAGGTAATGAACAAGCTAATTCTTTTAGTGCGTACTGTTAACCCTAAAAGAGTAATTCAAATGCCATTTGGTGGCACATGAAATGTCACTGGCGTAGGAAATTGTAGGAATGATTGACTGCTGACTAAATGTGAGGGATGATGGTGATGTTCTGACATATCTGTTCCCTGGAACAGGTGAAACTCCCAGGAGGAGGGTGGCAACAGAAGAACAGGTCCATTTCCCCCTGCTCCATGGGTAATGATGCCTCTGATTTATGCACTCTTTGGACGACAAGTCTTCCTCATTAGATTGTTGAATCTCTGCCAAGCACTTTTGAGTGTGAAAGTCCAGAAGGTTACTGTCCCTCCATAAATTTAACTCCTCCCTCCCCCCCACCCAGCATAAATGTACCCCCCCCCCTATCCTGTTTCAATCCTATGTCCTTTGGCTGACTACAGTGATATAGTGATTTTATTAATATTTTGAATAGGGATACAAACATAAATAAAGAAGTATACAAATATTTTATTACAAGAACATCCCCAGGGGCTTCAAAGAGGGCCCCGACACCAAGAACAGCAGAACATTGTCTCTGTATAGAAAATAACAATACCTCTAGTGATTGTAGTGTTTATAAGTATTTAACATTTAAAACGTACAAATAATTGCGTAAAACAGAATTGAAAAAAAAAACAATCAAAGCACTGACACTGTGGCTCTTAACTAACCCCCCCCCCCCCCCTCAGCTGGAAGAGAGAGATCCGGGTCAAGAAGGCAGAAGACCGGCTCAAGGGAGAGACGTGGTACTACAGCCCCTGCGGGAGGAGGATGAAGCAGTTCCCTGAAGTCATCAAGGTAAAAACACTAACGCCCCTGGTTGCCTCAGTCAAACATCACCACAGGAGGCTTTTTGACTTGACAAAATCATTCTGTGCTTTTTCCTCTGAAGTGAGAGAAGGTCATGCGCTATATATAGCTGTTGATACACTGGGATACCTTCCCTCAGGGCATCTACAACAACAACAACAACAACAACGCAGACATGTATTTGGGGTTAAATATTGAACTTGACAAGCCCAATGGACTTAACCTAGAGGCGGTGTTTTACTAATCCGTACCAAGTAAAAAAAAAATATATATACAGTACAGGCCAAAAGTTTGGACACACCTTCTCATTCAATGTGTTTCCTTTATTTTCATGACTATTTACATTGTAGATTCTCACTGAAGGCATCAAAACTATGAATGAACACATGTGGAATGATGTACTTAACAAAAAAGTGTGAAATAACTCTAAATATGTCTTATATTTTAGATTCCTCAAAGTAGCCACCCTTTGCTTTTTTGTTGTTAATAAAATATTGTTGTTGTTGTTGTTAATAAAATATATAATAATAATATTATATATATATAATAACATATTATTAACACATATTATATTAAATATTATTATTATATATTTTATTAACAACAAAAAAGCAAAGGGTGGCTACTTTGAGGAATCTAAAATATAAGACATATTTAGAGTTATTTCACACTTTATTGTTAAATACATAATTCCTATGTGTTCATTCATAATTTTGATGCCTTCAGTGAGAATCTACAATGTACCAAATAGTCATGAAATTAAAGGAAACGCATTGAATGAGAAGGTGTGTCCAAACTATTGGCCTGTACTGTATATATCTTGGGGGTTAGTCAGCCCATTGAGACATCCTGATATTCAACAAAGTTGCACTGTTACAAGTCACATGGATCCAACCAATATACCTGCTGTTAGGAAAGGGAATGCTTACACTGTGTGTGGATGACAGCGTTGTTTAACTGTTTCCTTTCCTCTCTCCCATATCGCCCTGCTCTGATGCCCCATGAACTGTTCCTCTCTCCATCATCAGTACCTAAAGAGGCACCAGGACAGCGCTGTCACAAGGGAACACTTCAGCTTCAGCCCGCGCATGCCCGTAGGAGACTTCTACGAGGAAAGGGAAACCACAGAGGTGTGTGTGAGCTGCTCAGACTGATTGCTTGTGTTAACCAGTCTCATAAATACCTAACTGCAGGAAATAAATCAGGACCTTTTTGGCCGTCGGTTGTCAGCGACATACAGTTGCCGTTTTACGAGTCGCAAGTTTACATCATCTTAATTTTACAAACTTTCTTCCTCATGATCCATTTCAGGGAGTGAAATGGTGCCTGCTGGCCAACGAGGAGGTGCCCTCAATGATCATCGCCATCACCGGCCGACGTGGTCGACCCCCGAACCCTGACAAGGAGAAGCCCCGCCCCCGAGTTCGACGGGCCAAAGGTGCTCCGGTGCGCCGCCCCGGCAGGCCTCCCAAACCCAAGATGGTGGACCTCCTCAGCAAGGTCGACGCCAGGCTGTTCAAGAGGCTGGAGGCAAAGGGTGAGTGACAGCCTGGACCCAGTTAATGTCTGTTAAAGTTGTTATTGTTAGTCATAGGAAAGTGTTTGATAAGCATTTGATCTTAAATGTGTTTTTATATCTCTGTTTTTTCAGAAGCACTAACTGACGAGGACAAGGAGAAACTTGTCAAGATCAAGAAGAAAATGAAGAGAAAGGTATGGGATAAGGAGTAACACAATGTTTCCATTTAGTTTTTGTGAGTATTGTATCCAAGTTGTGGAAGTCAGACTTGTATTATCTTCTAGGCAAGGATGAAAAACAAGGAGGATGCCAAGAATAAGAAAATAAGACAAGAGAAAAAGCAAGCTAAGGTATGGAAGCAAACCACCCATTTAAACCTTTCCCAGAACTCTACTAAATGACAGTTGCAAGAAAACGTCTGTGAACCCATTACCTGGTTCTTCCACATGAATTGGTCACAAAATGTGATCGATCTTCATCATGTCACAAATATAGACAAACACAATGTGCTTAAGCTAATAACACACAAACAATTATAGTCTTTCATGTCTTTATTGAACACACCCATTGAACATTCACAGTGCTAGTGGAAAACTAAGTGAACCCCCCTCCCCCCCCTCTGCTTCAACTCCTGTGGTCTCTCTCTTTCCCTCTTTGTTCAGCTCGACAAAGCCAAAGAGACCACTGACCAGGAGGCGACGACCGAACCCTCGGCGGACCAGGAGACCCCTCAGCCCCCGCCGCCCGCCCCGGAGCCCAAGAAACCCGGCCGCAGGAGGCGAGTCAAGGCGGAGGTGCCGCCGCCGGTGGTGGAGACGGACCAGGAGAGGCTGGCCCAAGGGAAGAGGGTCCTGGGTGCTCGCAGCAAGGCCAAGGCCCTGGCCAAGGCTCAGGCGGACGCTGAGGCCGCGGCCCGCGCCGCCCTGGCGGCTAAGAGGGCGGCGGAGAGGAGGGCCCAGGCCCAGAGGCGCCAGGAGGAGAGGAAGAGGCAGCAGATGATTCAGGAGGAGCTGAAGAAGCCCTCGGAGGACATGTGCCTCACGGACCACAAGGTGAGGAAGCTTGTCACACACACACACACACACACACACACACCTAACGTCATGTTATCATTGACCACCAGGTGAAGGTTTTACGGGGAGTGTGACAGCAGTTGGTGAAAGGGGGAAACAAGTCGGCAACCGACCAAATGTTCAGACTTTTATTCTGAAAAATTTAAATAAATTGGACCAGAAAATGTAAGCTCATTTGTGGGTGGTGATTTTTTAAAATTTATTTCAAATCACGTTTATTGACTCAAAACACATTGTTTTACTGAAACGTTTGTTTCAAAATCAATGACACACTCGGTGAGTTAAATTTTTTCAGAATAAAAGTCTGAACATTTGATCGGTTTGCCGACTTGTTCCCCAGCTTTCCGTCACACATTATCCTTGACCTCCAGGTGAAGACGTTGTACTGCTGTGGCATCATCAGTGCATTTCCAGGTGAATAATGACCTTCCTCCCCCTCCAGCCTCTCCCTGAGCTCTCTCGGATCCCTGGCGTGGTGCTGTCCGGCATGGCCTTCTCTCACTGCCTCACCGTGGTGGAGTTCCTGCATAGCTACGGGAAGGTGCTGGGCCTCAACATCCCCAGGGACGTGCCCAGCCTCATCACCCTGCAGGAGGGTCTCCTCGGCCTGGGAGACAGCCAAGGCGAGGTCCAGGATCTGCTGCTGAAGCTGGTGGAGGCCGCGCTACACGACCCAGGCCTGCCCTCCTTCTACCAGGTTAGTTTAGTTGGCCCCAGACATATAGGGTCAGATATGAGTTTACTGCTTTTTTGGGCGGGGAAGATTTTGTGTGTTGACGATGATTTTCCTTCCAAGTAGCATGTGTATTCAACATGCTGTTCTTCAACAGATTGCTTAATGTTGTGTACTGTCTCTCTCCCTCCTGCCCCTCCCTCTTTCCCTCTCCCCTCTCCCTCCCTCCTTCCCTCCCCCCTCTCCCTCCCTCCTTGCCTCCCCCCCCCCCCATTCCCTCTTCTCTCCCTCCCTGCTTACCTCTCCACAGTCTGTGAAGATCCTCGGGGACAAGCTTGTAGACCTAGAACTGACTCGCAGCACGGTGTCGGAGGGGCTGCGGATCTTTCTGGAATCCTATGGGTTTGACGTAGAGGTGTGCAATGCCCTGCGCACTAAAACCTTTCACGCCCTGTCCCCGGACACCAAGGCAGCCATCTTGGGTTTCCTGGTGGATGAGCTCAACGGCAGCAATATAGTCATCAGGTCAGAAACAATCTCTAGAACCGTCACTACCGTTATTGAAGTTCTACAGTCAGTCTTTATATCTGTAAAGCGTCTCTTCTTCTGAGACAAAAAGCTTTATAAAAGTCAATGGTCTTTTTTTTTTTTTTAAGGATATCCCACATTAAAGTACAAACCTTGTTAATGTGTTTCTTACCACAGTGAGATCGACAACACACTGGAAAACATGGCTACCTACAGGAAGAACAAGTGGATTATCGAGGGGAAGTTACGCAAGTAAGACCAGTCATATGAAGGCACGCCGCTTCCTTATTCTGATGTGATTGATAGAAAAAGTGTTTAATCGTGTGTGTGTGTGTGTGCGTGTGTTCTCCCCCAGACTGAAGGCGGCTCTAGCGAGGCGTACGGGGCGGTCAGAGGAGGAGCTGTGTCTGGAGGAGAGGAGGCGCAGCGCCCGGGTGGCTGAGGAGGAGAACGTATGCATGGAGGAGGGCGGAGAGGGGAGGGGTAGCCGCCGCGCACGGAAAGAGGAGCCTAAACTCAGTGATGTGAGTGTCTGTGTGTCTGTGTGTCTGTGTGTGAGTGGGTGGGTGTGAGTGTGTGTGTGTGTGTGTGTGTGTGTGGGTCTGTGTGTGTGTGTGTGTTAGACTTATGTTATGTGTGTGTGTGTGTGTGTGTGTTAGACTTATGTTAAGTCTGTGTGTGTGTGTCTGTGTGTGTGTGTGTGTGTGTGTGTCTGTGTGTCTGTGTGTGTGTGTTAAACGTATGTTGTGTGTGTGTGAGAGAGAATGGGGGGGTCTACATCATGCTAACTTACCCAATGTCCTTTCACACAGAGTGACAGTCCTACCTTCGCCAGCATTCCAGAGTTGGAGAGGCAGATCGATAAGCTAACCAAGGTATGGCTTACACCTCTCCCTATCGGTGCAGTAACATTACGTCCCTGTTACTCGTCCTAGTATTCCAGCACCGGGTCTGTTGGGAGTATCATGGACTATAACAATCCTTCCCTCTTCCCCTCCACAGCGCCAGGTGTTTTTCCGTAAGAAGCTGCTCCAGTCGTCCCACTCCCTGCGAGCGGTGTCTCTGGGACAGGACCGGTTCCGGCGCAGATACTGGGCCCTGCCCCACCTCGGAGGTGTTCTGGTAGAGGGCCCCGAGGAGCTCTTAGGTGTGTCAGAGTTGTTCCATTCTGGTTTTCCTTTCTTTAAATTTCCCCCCAAAGGAACAAGTATTGAGCGTTTAGCACATTCAGCCTTTTTATTTACTTTTGACTTCGCCCACTCACTCACTCTCTTGCTCTCTCTCTCTCCCTTGCTCTCTCTCTCTCTCGCTCTCTCACTCTCTTTCGTTCTCTCTCTCTTGCTCTCTCTCTCTCTCTCTCTCTCTCTCTGTCTGTCTGTCTGTCTGTCAGCCTCAGACGATGTGCTGGTGAAGGAGGTGCCCGTCACTTTCCTCAAGAGAGAGCCCAAAGTGGAGAAGGCCCCCACCCCCACCACTCCCCTCCCCTCTTCTCCTCCTCCCTCTGCCCTCCCGCCCGGGGGCAGCCAGACCCCCTCCCCCACGGAGGAGGACCCCCTCCCCGGCACCGCGTCCCTCATGAGCACCCCCCGAGGCCGAGGGCGCCCCCGCAAGATCAAACCCGAGGTGGAGCTGCACCTCCGCACCGCCAAGAACCGCCGGCGACGTCGTAGCAGCAAGTCTGGAGGAGAGGAGGCGGGGCCGGGTGCTGCTGCCGCCGTCGCCACGGACACCAACGGTATCACACATGACCTCACACAGTCCGGCTTCAAGAACTGGCTCGGCCACTCGCAGGGCGCGGTGACCAACGGGACGGGCGAGGGGACGAGGGAGGGGGGCGCGCCGGTCGGCCAACCGGAAGACAGCATGAAGGAGACGGCGGAGAAGTGGGGCCAGTGGTTCAACCTGCTCCCCAAGCAGCCGTGCGACCCCAACTCTCTGACCCAGCCCCAGACGCCCACCTCACCCAGCACGCCCCCCAAAGGCCTCCCACAGACCCCCGGCACTCTGCCCTCCAATCTGGCTGCACCACTCCTGCAGGTGAGTCCCCCCCCCCCCCACCTCCCCAGAACAATCCGATCTCAAATGGAGTGTTGGTCTCAATAGACCAGCAGGCTGGTCTCTGTTGTTATCTCAGATGATAATAATAATAATAATAATAATAATAATAATACATTTTATTTGTTTCAAAACACCCAAGGACACCTCGCAGGGCAATACACAGCAAAATACAGTCCGGTTAAAAACAGTGGAGGAGACAGGGTGTCAAACACAGTTAAAACTAAACAGATGCATTCTGTTAAATCAGTTCCTAAATAGTAGATGAAATTCACTGTGTTTCATTCATCAGTGAGAGAAACCGGGGATGCGGAAACTGTTTATTTTCCCGATCAACGAATATGTTTTGTTCCCTTTTTAGTAAACAATCTCTCCCTCTTCCTTCCTTCCCCTCAACCCCCTCCGCCCCCCCCCCCCCCCCCCCCCCAGTCTGGTGCACTTCTGGCAGGCCTGGCACCCCCAGAACCCCCACTACCACCCCAGGTGACCCCCCCCACCCCCCCTGCCTCCACCCCCGCCAAGCCAGGCCGCAGGCGGCGGAGGGGCAGCAGTCCGGCCCGGAGGGGCGCGGGCCGAGGAGGGCGGGGGGCCGCCGCCAAGCGCCGAGGCCGCCCCCCCGCCACGGTGTTCCAGGAGATCGAGCAGCAGTACTTCACCCAGATGGTGGTGAAGCCGATCCCAACATGTAAGCCTCTTGATGTTAGCTGGTCAAATACTTCTCTTGTCTGATTTTACAACTAGGGCCGGTTTCACACACAAGGATTAAGGATGAAGGACTAAATCACACTTTCAATGTAAAAATCTCCATTGAAGTTTGCTTTTTTGTTTTGTCGAGGATTAGGCTTATGCCTTGTCTGTGAAACCGGCCCCATGTGTTCTGTGAGACATGGACAGATTCGACAGTATTATAATAATAATAATAACTTTTTATTTGTATAGCACTTTTCCTGCAAACGTCGCAGCTCAAAGTGCTCAAAGTATTATGATATTCTAACAAGGCATAGCTGTAAAATGAATCGATGACTGTTCAAGCGTGTTTCAAGTTGTGATGTTCTGTTTCTGGGTGGTGTAACGTAGCTGCTGCTGTTGTTGTGTGTCTCTCCAGCGATGGTGCGTGGATGGTGGTGGATCAAAGACCCCGAGGAGCTGATGTCCACCCTGCAGGCGCTGCACCCCCGCGGCATCAGGGAGAAGGTGCTCCACAAGCACCTGGTCAAACACATGGACTTCCTGTCTGAGATGTGCACGCGGCCGATGAACGGTGAGTTCTCCGGCCCACAGGAACGTGTGTGTGTACCCCACACTGTGCAGAGAAAACCACCGGGGTATGAATAGCTTTGGTAATGTCATTAAGTGGTAAGTGAATCATCCTGTCCTCTGCTCTCTCTCTCTCTCCTTCTCTCTCTCTATCTCTCCCTCTCTCTCTCCTTCCCTCTCTCTCTCTCCTTCTCTCTCTCTCCTTCTCTCTCTCCTCTCTCTCTCTCCTTCTCTCCTCTCCTTCTCTCTCTCCTTCTCTCCCTCTCTCTCTCCTTCTCTCTCTCTCTCTCCTTCCCTCTCTCTCTCTCCTTCTCTCTCTCTCTCTCTCCTTCCCTCTCTCTCTCTCTCCTTCTCTCTCTCTCTCCTCTCTCTCTCTCTCCCCTCTTCCCTCTTGTCCCTCTCTCTGTCTCCTCCCCTCTCTCTCTTTCTCTCCTCCTCTTCCCAGACCCCATATTCCAGGTGAAGGTGGAGGAGGGGGACACTCTGCTGGAGGCGCTGCACCAGCCGTGGCAGGTCCAGGAGCAGGCCATGGAGACGGACGTGAGCGCCCTCCGCTGGGTGGAGGACCTGGAGCAGAGGGTCATCGCCGCTGACCTGCACCTCAAGGTGAGCCACAGGGAAAGAAAGAAAGAGAGGGAGGTAGGGAGGGAGGGAGGGATGGAGGGTGTTGATCTCAAGAGTCTAAATGGCCCCCTGTCATGATCTTCAACTGACAACAACAACTGAGATGAGAGAAGAGGTCCCCAAACAAGACTCAAAGTATTGGGACAAGGCCATTTTTAGACTATTGTGATGCATCCAGCGACGTGTGTGTGTGTGTGTGTGTGTGTGTGTCGGGGAGGGGGTGTTTGTAGTGTCCACACTTCATTAGGTTTGCTCATAATGTGCTATGGCTGCAGTTGCACTATAAGTCCAGTGGGTGGCGTAGGCGGCTTGTGGGGCTGCATTCATTATTGTTCTGAGGGGGACAGTCCACTCATCACATCACATGTCCATGACCTTATATTTCAAGATGGCTCCCCAGAGTGGACGCAGCGACACTGACAGTAGCACGGAAACGCCAGTCGCAGTCGGATTCCAGGTACAGACACCATGTGACCACGGCAGGGGGGAAGCAGGGAGAGTCCTCCAAACATGGCGCACTCACACACACACACACACACACACACACACACACACTTGATATACATTTACCAAGTTAACAGTAGACAATTCTATCATGTGCAATGTACATTGCATATGTTAAATTCTACGATCCGTTGAAACTCCCAAATGCCATGTCGGAGGAGCCTTCCTGCTTCCTGCTTCCTGGTTCCTAACACTTCCTAACCCTAACCCTCTTGATTTGGCATTGATGCAGAGTATGGATACACCTCTCTTTTTTTCTTTTCTTTCTTTTTTTGATCTTTCTATCACTAATCCTCACCCAGTTTCTGCTTCTAGAACGACCCAGTTTTTGTTTCCACAAATGACACACTTTCCCCTCACTTAGTCTCCTTCTTCACGCCTTCACGACCAGACAATGTGTCTGGGTTTCTCTGTCTCTTACCTCCTGCCTGCTGTATGAAATGAGACCATGCCTGTCTGCTTCCTCCCCCCTCCCCCCTCCTCCCTCCTCCCTCCTCCCCCCTCCCCTGCTCTCTTCCTCCCCCCTCCCCTGCCTCAATTACTCCTTGAATGTCATCTTTTTTTCCCTTTATTTAAATATGTTTTTAGGGCATTTCTGCTTTATGGGGATAGAGACAGTAGAGATTGACAGGAAGGATGGGTGAGAGAGGAGGAGGAGGGGGGATGTCGATGGCCCGGAATCGAACCAGGGACCTTTGCTGGGATGATATGGCATGCTCCTTAGTGTGCTACGCCACTGCACACGCCACTCCTTGAACATCTTAACATGAACGTGTTATCTCCCCCTCTTCTTCCCGTCTTCCCTCAGCCATACACGGTTCCCGAGGCGGACTCCACGCGCGACGACCTCCAGTACTACGAACACGACGCCCAGCCTCGTGACGACTGGATCGTGCGCACCAAGAAGGAGTGGTCGGACCTGCCCCGCATCCCCAGCCACCCGCTGGACCTGGCTGTGCTGCGCCTGGCCAACCTGGAGAGGAACATCGAGCGGCGCTACCTGAAGGAGCCCCTCTGGATCCTGACGGAGGTGGTGCGCCTCGCCCCCCTCACCCCGCCGCCCGGGGAGGAGACCCAGATGGACGTCATGAGGTGAGGAGGGAGTGCGGGGGTGGGGGGGGGGGAGAGAAAGTGGGCGCCATGTGGCAGGGAGGGGTAGGTGGGGGGGGGTTGAAACCCTTGTGTCTGTGTCTCTCTCTGTGTCTGTGTCTCTCTCTGTTTCTCTCTCTCTGTCTCTCTCTCTCTGTCTCTCTCTCTCTGTCTCTCTCTACCCTTTCACCACCTCATTCGACAAGAGTGTTTTTAGATTCAGTGTGTGTTGTGTATGTTAACACCTCTCCTCTCCCTCCGGCCTCCAGCCTGGAGAGTGAGATCACCCCTCGGCTCCGGACGTGGCGCCAGGGTCTGGACCGCTGTCGGAGCGCGCCCCAGCTGTGCCTCTGCCTGCTGCAGCTGGAGAAGACCATCGCCTGGGAGAGGTCCGTCGTCAAAGTGGTGAGTGACTGACTGACTGACTCGACCGACCGTTACGACCGTTACGAACGACGACCACAGACACACAACCGACACTAGGCTAAGTGATCTGGTACACCCCCCCCTCCCACTCATGGTCCCAGAGGAGGCATGCATCCACAAGGACCGTACCACTACCACTTCCTCACACCACTGGGCAGACACGACACATAATCTGCCCTGTTAGGGGGTGATTTATGGGTTTCTGGAACAACCCCAGCGCACAGAGCAATCCCATGGCATTTATGATCTACACGTGTATATATACACCAGAACAGCATCACACAGCAGGTCCCACCAGACACAATCTGCAGGGGAAAGCGGTTTTTTCCTTCTTTTTTCAGTATATATGGTCCCAGCGGGGAAATCAAACCCCCAATCTTAAGCGTTGTTAGCGCCATGCTCTACCAACTGAGCCACAGAGGACCGACCACTCTAAGACACTACCTCTCCCTCCGCCCCTGCCTCCCTCCCTGCCTCCCTCCCTCTGCCGCCTCCCCCCCTCCAGACATGTCAGGTGTGCAGGAAAGGGGACAATGACGAGTGCCTGCTGCTGTGCGACGGCTGCGACCGCGGCTGCCACATGTACTGCCTGCGGCCCAAGGTCACCCAGGTGCCCGAAGGGGACTGGTTCTGCCCTACGTGTGTCGCCAAGGTGAGGACTGGGCCTCTGCATCTCAGCAACCGAATATGAATATTCATATCCATCCATATCCACCACGGGACAATTACCTGCTCGACATCCCCCCCCATAAGCTAGTCGACGGCGATGCATGTTGCCGTAGTGAAGGACGCGGAAGGCGGTGTGGGATAGACGTAGGGATAAAAACTGGGATGAGATTAGATTTGCTTTTCTCGCCTCCTCTTTTGGCTAATGATCCTGCCGAATCGTCTGGTTAATCGCTAATGAGATCGTAACGGATGCTGATCACTAATGAGCAGCGGCTAATCGCTAATGAGATCGTTCCTATTGACGATGAGAATGATCGAGGACTGTGAGCATATTTTTGGGGGGGCTAGTGTGAAAAAAAAAAAACTCTCGGGCAAGCCAGTACATAGCAGGTGGCGGGGGGGGGGTTGTTAATCAAGCCAAACACTGTCATTCTGCAATTTGTTCCTGATTTTTTACCCCAAGAGTTGTCCTCCCTCCCCTTTTTGTCCCCTGTTATTTTGCTCACTCGTGTGCCTTGTTTTCCCTCCCCCCCCTCTCTCTCCCCCCTCCCTCCCTCCCTCCCCAGGAGGACGGTGAGTCACCGCGCAGCCAGAGCTCCTCCAAGCAGAGGACGAGGGTGAAGAAGAGGCGGTACGAGGACGACAGCTCCGACGAAGAGTCCAAGCCCAGGCACCGCGCCATGGCAACGCGGCAGAAGGACGTCCCCGCGTCCTCCTCCTCCTCCCGTTACTCCGGAGACGGCGGAGGCACGGGGTTCTCGCCCGCCAAACGCCGCCGCATGACCACGCGCAACCAGCCCGACCTCACCTACTGCGAGTGAGTCTGACCTCTGACCCCCTGACCCCTCGTCCTCCTCCTCTCCCAGGGCCTCGGAGGCCTTTGATTTTGAGCTGAACCGACCCAGGGGGGGGGGCAGAGTTCCCACTTGGGTTCTCCAGTGGTTGTGACTAGCAAGGTCCTGGTCGTTCTG
The DNA here is from genome assembly GCF_963989245.1 of Nansenia antarctica. Classification (NCBI taxonomy): domain Eukaryota; kingdom Metazoa; phylum Chordata; class Actinopteri; order Argentiniformes; family Microstomatidae; genus Nansenia; species Nansenia antarctica. The sequence goes on along the minus strand of NC_137676.1, from coordinate 18,117,216 downwards.
AGGTGTTTGAGTTACTGACCCGTGTGTTCTCTGCTTTTCTTCCTGGTTCCTGGTAGGATCATCCTGATGGAGATGGAGTCTCACTCGGAAGCCTGGCCCTTCCTGGAGCCCGTCAACCCCCGTCTGGTGCCCGGCTACCGCCGCATCGTCAAGAACCCCATGGACTTCCTCAGCATGAGAGAGAGGCTGCTACAGGGAGGGTAAGAGTCTCTGTCTCTCTGCCTGTCTCTCTTTCTCTCTGTCTGTCTGCCTGTCTGTCTGCCTGTCTCTCTGCCTGTGTCTCTGTCTGTCTCTCTGCCTGTGCCTCTTTCTGTCTCTCTGCCTGCCTGCCTGTCTGTCTGTCTCTCTCTCTCTGTCTGCCTGCCTGCCAGGTTTCACTCTAGCTTATCCCCGAGTGATCTACCTGACCTTTGACCCCTCGTATGTGACCGCCGTCTCCCCCTGTCCTCCCTGGCAGGTACTGCAGCTGCGAGGAGTTTGCGGCGGACGCCCACCTGGTGTTCAGTAACTGCGAGCTCTTCAACGAGGACACGTCAGAGGTGGGCATGGCCGGACACGCCATGAAGCTTTTCTTCGAGAACCGCTGGGCTGAGTTCTACGAGAGCAAGGACAAATGAGGTTCCCAGGACTGACCCCCCTCCCCCACCCCCCACCCTCCCTAAGCTGACATTGACGCTCGCCGTTACTACTAAGACTGTCTGGAGATGCCTCCAGCTCTCTGTATACATATATGTATAGATTTGGTTATTTGTCTGTCCCCTTGTTATCCTTGCCACACCTTTTTACAACCCAAACCCTGTTGGGTTGAACCCCCCTCCCCCCCTCTCGCTCGCTCACTCCCTCCCTCCCTCCCATCTCCACCACCACCACCACCACTTCCACAGAGTGGGAGGACCCTCCCCCATCCTTGTACCTGTCTGGAACTACCATATCTCCTCCTAACCTACAGCCCTTGTGTCATACCGAGGCTCCTGCGATTGGTCCTTCCCGATCTCTGGAGGCGGGAGGAGGGTCTGAGGCCCCCGAACCGATTGGCTGTCGAACTCATGTCACGGTCGCAGTCGAGGGTGACGTTGTGTCTGCGTCGCTGCTGAACAGACCCGCTCTGACTACCGTTCAACCACAAATGGATCAAAAACTTGGACTCCTTCCACACTTAAAACACTTTTGGCGTGGACCCTCTCCACCTGTTCAATGCTAATGTCATGTAGTGTGGTCTTATGCCTAGAAGCAATTTTTCTCAATATATTTTTATTATATATTCTATATATATATAAAGATTACAATAGCTGGGATTATTTAATAGCAATAGCTTGTAGTGAATGTGTACAGACTACATAGTAGAGATGTCTAGACGATTTATGAAATGGCCAGTAATACAAACAGAAAGAAAGAAGTGTTTTTTCTCTGAAAACTGTCACATAATTAGACTCTATTACAGTGTGTATCCCCCACCCCCCATCCCAACACACACACACACACACACACACCCTCCCTTTCTCTCTGTCTTTCTCTCTCTTTCTTTCTTTCTTTATCTCTTTCCCTCTCTTGCACACACACACACACACGCACACACACACCTCCACCTCCACCCCCACCCCTGCTGCTGTGTGAAGGACACTGGTTACAGAAACTGGAGGGTTGAGTGTTATTTTCTGTCCTGTGTTAGACTGTGTGTTTGTGTTTAGGGTTCATTATTACAGCGAAGGCTTGTAGTCACAGCAACAGGAATGGTCAGGTGATGTCACAGACTGTGTAGGACAGAAATGAAGCTCCCACCATTTTAACCTCTGTTTTAACACTGTTAGCTTTGTGTTACAGCTTCAAAGCTTTTTTTTTTTTTTTTTTACACTAATATTCTAATAGTTTGTGCAGAAGAGATCCTGTCTTGTAATTGGTTGAATTGGCTGGTGTCATGTGAATTGGAAATTGTCATTGAATATTTCTGATGATGCAGAAAGTGGAGCCTACCTTCTGTCCACTTGTTCGGGTCTTAACAGGAATTTTAGCGAACACTGAAATTTCTCAACCTCTTCCATTGCTTAAATTGCTGTTGGATAAATCAAACTAGCAAATTGGGGTGTTAAAACAAACAAAAACAATGGCCACACTTCCCCACCAGACATGTCGTAGTTGGTCCGTTATGAGACAAGTATGAAGGTGACAGGAGCATTCTCCACAATCTGAGTTTTATTTAAGCGTAGTTTCGTACACTGAACTCAAACTGGTCGTTAGGAAATCCATTTGGTGTTCCTTACACAAAAGGGACACTTTTTTTTTTTCTACAAAAAAAAAAAAGACATGAAAATAAAAAACCAAATGTGGTGTTTAAGTGAATTTTTAATAATGTACAGTTTTTGTGACTTTAAATTTGTTCCTTTCTATATTTTTAGGACCAATATATCATTTTTAAGAGGCGGTATTCCAAGAACATGTTGTATCAAAGTGATGTAACACGTGTGCATCTGTAGAATGTACTGTGAGTTGAATAAAAACCACATCTAGTAGATTGCCAATGCTCGTGCATTGCCCATGTGTCATATCTCTCTCTCTCTCTCCAATCTTACTTGGTATTTAGCTGCCAGCATACTGACTCTTAGCCTGGGTCTCGTTCTGTTAAAGCCTTCAACTGAAGTTAGAATGTAAGAAACGCCCTATTTTGTGATGGAAAGTCATCATTCGTTAGTGGTGCATGTGTAGATGAACATAACCACGACATGTGCTTATGCTATATCAATCCTATACCATCAGGGGCCCAACACTTGATCAGATTGAGCTGGCTGATTTCCACTATACTGATGATCTAATCCTGGTAGCGAATACGGATCATTCTGATCCAGATGAAAACTGTTGATCTACTGGACCCAGAACACAACACAACCATATGAATCCTAAAGCATGAGAACATGTTCTTTATTGGTGTCTGTAGTTAGGTTACTCTCCAGAGCTGTTTATTGGTGTCTGTCGTTAGGTTACTCTCCAGAGCTGTTTATTGGTGTCTGTAGGTGCAGGAGGCTACTCTTCAGTACCCTAGTGAGCCCTGTCTGTAGCACATGCTACTGGGAAGGTCCTCCCGTCACAGCCAGCTGCGTCTACCCCTCTTAAAGGTGGTTGGGAGGGGGGGGGGGGGTGAAAGGATTTCTAATTTAGGTGGGAGGGGGTGTTACACACACATATTCAATCAATAAAAGCAGATCTGACTGGTGACTCCCTTAGTACTGCACTGAGCTCGGGCGGATAAAGTAGGCTAAGTGATCTGGTACACCCCCCTCCCACTCATGGTCCCAGAGGAGACATGCATGTTCATGATAATGAAAGAACGAACGAACACACATGTGAAGATGGTGTCGAAGGGGATGCTATGTAAGGGTTAGCAACAGATTATATTACCATTTCTCTCCTTTCTTCTTCCTTCCTGCCTACACATTTATCCTTGCATGCTCTCTCTCTCTTTCTTTCTCTCCCTCTCTTACTTTCTCCCTCTCTTTCTCTCTCTCTCTCTCTCTCTCCTTTCTCTCTCTCTCATATCCCTTAGCTGGCACTTTAGTAGGGGGTTTTAGTGGCCCTCAGTTGGGGTCTGGCTGTGTGTGTGGGGTTTGAGTCTGTGTGTGTGGGTGTGTGTGTGTGTGTGTGTGTGTGTGGGTGTGTGTGTGTGTGTGGGTGTGGGTGTGTGGGTGTGTGTGTGGTTGTGTCAGTGTCAGCACTCTGGGTGGAGGGGGTTGAAAACTCCCCACGCCAGCGGGTTCCACAGTGCCCCCTCAACCATCCTGCCCCCCATCCCACACAGGGGGGCTTAGCTCCACAAAGGGGGGGATAACGGCGCCCGTGGAGGGGGGTAATCCACCCCATAATGGGGCACTCTAACGCTCCCCGCAACCAGTTCATTCTGGACCGGGTCTGACACAGTGCAGGGCCTCTGACGCCTGTAGAGGGAGAGGGCTTCGTTTGGGTCATTACCCCCCTCCCACACCCCTCCTCCGGTACCCCAAACACCGCTCTCTCACACAGCCCTCTACCACCACAGATATATCTCTGACTAGTTGTTGTCCCCCACCCAGTATTATTAGCGATTCTGATATCATTCAAGCCTCGTCCATTCAGCAGATCATTAGAAATAAAACATAGCACACACACAACATGACATGAGAGAGAGAGAGTCCTCTGTGGCTCAGTTGGTGGAGCATGGCGCTAACAATGCTTGCTTTGACGCCAACGCGTCAGCTAAATAGAATATATTATTATAGACACATTGAGATGTTCAGAAAATATATGTATTGTATGTATGTATATTATGTACTGTATATCTTCACTAACACCTTGACTGACCAGACCCAGGTAGCTGGGTAATATTAACCGACAAGTTCTCAAATACCTCACCAGCAAAATAAAGGTAAATTATTTAACTTTCAGAGTGTGTTTCTTCACAAAGGAACATCTTCACAGAGTCATGCCACAATGTTCAAAGCAGACACAAAAAAGCATTCATCGAGGCAGCATCACAATAGGCGCCATGGCAACAGCATCACGAAAGAGGCTGTCTCCATGGTGATTTGAACAGTACCTCACAAGTGGTGTTGATGAAAGGGAAAAGGGGAGGGGCTGGTGGGGAGGATGAGACGTTGCCATGGGGATAAACACGTTTAGACAATAAATCATTGAAGATAAACTTTAGATTAGGTAGACTGAATTTGTTCCTTTTCCTTTTTCATCCCCATAGAATACTCGATCTATGTCAATAATAGGTTATGATTTCTCTCCCCTTGGACGTCAGAATCAGAATCAGAAACAGATTATTGCCAAGTAGGTGTTCACATACAAGGAATTAGCTTTGGTCTTGGGATGCATAACAATAAACAAAGTGCGAGGACAAAAACAGTCAAAAATGTTGGTGAAAAAATAATAATAATAGAGATGAAAGGTATGTACATGAATAGCGTGATGTGACATAAGAATAGTGCAGTGTGTCTGTTTGATGTCAGTGGGGGTCAAGATGAAATGTCAGTGTCACGACAGTCATTTAGTTCATCAGAAACCTCAGCTTTCTAACCCCTTTCTATCACTGTCTGCCTCTGCCTGGACGTTTCTAAGCTAACACTTCCCTAGCTTTAACAGGGATAATCAAACACACTTTAGCTTGCGATCTACCTTCTGTTGCTTCAGATCACAATGCTAAAACTGTCGATCCTTACATCAGGTCATGATTAGATTGTGTGTGTGTGAGAGATGGATCTAGCACTGTGTGCAGTGGTTCAAACTGCAGTCCTGGCTTGATCACAGAAATCAATTAAAACCAAAATAACCCGGTAATTTGCGTTTGGTGATGATGTGGCCTGTTCGTGTTGCTGTGGCGACCCCCCCCCCCCCCCCCACACACACACACACACACACAGTAATGGGCCCCTCTGCAGGACATTTATGCGAAAATCAGCCAGAGGAGCTGTGATGTCTGCCAGGTGGTGAGGACACTCCAGCTGAGCTCAGCCAAGCAGGAAGGAGAAGCCTTCAGCTAGGGAACATAGCCCTAACATAGTGTGTGTGTGTGTGTGTGTGTGTGTGTGTGTGTGTGTGTGTGTGTGTGTGTGTGTGCGTGCGTGCGTGCGTGTGTGTGTGTGTGTGTGTGCATAGTTTTAAAACCACTTCACATCAGATATACCTCTCAGGTAGGAGAGGGGTGAGGGCAGTGGGACATCTCTACAGCCTAGGAGGCTAGGTGACGGTAAGGCTGGGAGGGGGTGAGGGAGAGAGAGAGAGAGAGAGAGAGAGAGAGAGAGAGAGAGAGAGAGAGAGAGAGAGGGGAGACAGAGGTGGGCTGTCCTCTTGTTTTGTCCTAAGACCCCTTCAGACTACCCTTGAGTGGAATGAACGTGCTCAGCAGCTGAGAGATCCTCAGACCATCAGGCCCCAGCCACAGAGACAGACAGGCAGGCAGGCAGGCAGCAGATAGACAAACAGACAGATAGACAGGCAGCCAGGGAATTAGGCAGATAGACAGACAGAGAGGCAGGGAGACAGACAGACAAACAGACAGATAGACAGGCAGCCAGGGAGTTAGGCAGATAGACAGACAGAGAGGCAGGCAGGCAGACTGACAGACAGACAGACAGACAGAGAGTCAGGCAGGCAGGCAGGCAGACAGACAGACAGACAGAGCAACGGCGGACCAACGGGCGTACGGAGGACATACTCAATCTGTTCAAAATGACGATGAGTGAGGTGAGTTTGGGCCCTTTCTTTCTTCTATTTTAGTGCATCTTACAACAACATGTATGTGTTTAGAGGCTGAAAGGCCTTGATCTCTGCTATTAGATTTTAAGTCATATATTTTTTGGATGGATTATCAGGGAATAAAAAAATAAAAGGGAGTGTTTGTGAGATTGCAAAAGCGTTATTATGGCATTTAAAACAACAAGCCTTTGATTTTTCTTTTTTTTCTCAACATTTGTACAAAACTGAAGTTCACATGCCCACAGCAATAACATATGTGAGCACAACAGTAACATTTGCAGCATTTCCAGTT
>NC_137676.1:18080699-18103199 GCF_963989245.1 Nansenia antarctica | reverse complement strand
TCCGTCTGGGGCCCCCCAATGGATCACGGTATTATCAGTGTGTGTGTGTGTGTGTGTGTGTGTGTGTGTGTGTGTGAGTGTGTGTTTGTGTGTGTATGTGCGCACACAAGCGTGTGTGTATATGTGTGTGTGTGTGTGTGTGTGTGTGTATGTGCGCACACAAGCGTGTGTATTTGTGTGTGTGTGTGTGTGTGTGTCAGTTCTTCGCCATGTGTTGTACCTATGGTTTTCATAGTGGAAAATGAAATATAAGCAGATGTCATATGGACATCTAAGAACACTAGAAAAATACACCACATGTCATATCATGTTTGCATGATATCCCTCTATAGTAATACTCACATCTGGGTTTACTCTTCCTAATCTCTCTCATAGATTTCAGAGATGTCACCAGTTTCACCTTTTCTCTTCCCCTTCCTACCTTCCCCCCATATCCTCCCTCCATCCCTCCACTAATTCTCCCACCCTCCCTCCCTCCCTTCTTCTCTCTCTCTCTCTCTTTCCCCCTCTGTCTGTTGTGCGGGCGTCAGAGGGGTTAAGTTTGTTTGATTTGGGACGGGCCCGGTGTGGCCACCCCCCCTGCCCACCGCCCCCTGGCCCTGTGGGGGGGGGGGGGGGATTATGGCGTCACTTGGGGCCCCTGGGGGGGTGTTATAAAGCCCCCGTCAGGCCCTCTCCCCTCCGTCAGAGAGGCTAAAACGTCCACAGGACACTCCGTCTACCCCTGTCTCTATTCTAGAACCACCCTATCTAGCGTTGATGCACACCGACCTCTTGACAACCATACTGAGATCTCTCCACACCACACACCTATGTCTCTACGACAGGGAGGCAAGAGAGCTGAGTTGATTTAACCAACTTCGGTTCACGGTTGCATGCAGACCTCAGGGTGGATTCCTCTGTTGACTTTTTTTTAACTGTTTGGGGTATCAAGTCAGTCTGTTGTCTCTGAACTGATTCACTCAGTGAGAGAACGTTCCGGTCGGCCGAGCTAGCTGACTGCGAAAGGGGAATCGATTTTTTTATTTTTTTATCTGAAAAAGAGTGCAAAAAAGGAACCTTTGCTTTTTTCCACACAAACCCGGGAAGAACTTCAGTGATCAGCCAACATGTGGGAGTTCCGGTCCATGACGTTTTGGCGAGCGGTGTTCGCCGAGTTCTTTGGGACCATGTTCTTTGTGTTTTTCGGTATGGGCGCTGCCCTCCGCTGGACCTCTGGCCCTTACCACGTCCTGCATGTGGCTATGTGCTTCGGGCTGGCGGCTGCCACCCTCATCCAGTCCATCGGCCACATCAGCGGCGGCCACATTAACCCGGCCGTCACCTTCGCCTACCTGGTGGGCTCCCAGATGTCCCTGTTCAGGGCTGTCTTCTACATGGCCGCCCAGTGCCTGGGGGCCGTGGCTGGGGCCGCCGTGCTCTACGGGGTCACCCCCAACAACATGAGGGGCAACATGGCGCTCAACACGGTAAGGCTGCCCCCCCCCCCCCCCAGTCCAAGGCTGATCCGGGACCAGCTGACTAGGTCTGATTACTGCCCCTCAGTATCAGATCAAACTGCCACAAACAGCAACTCAACACTGTTGATGGGGCTTGATGAATGGAAGGTTTATGGGAAGGGTTGGTTACTAGAGTCAGCAGGGACAGCAGCCACAGACCAGCACCTGGCCTGGGTTATGTAGGGTACTTGAGGTCAGAGAGGTAGTGGATAATGCGGTGGAAATGGTCCATCATCTGGACACTGTGTTTACAGCGGATTCTATTTCCAGTTATGCTCACAGCTTATTAGAAAAAAGAGAAAAAAAAGAAAAAAGAACTAATCACCATTGAAGACATCTGATTAGGCTAACACCATAACACATTGTAACAGGGCAACACTACACTGGATTACTAAACTAAAACTGACATCATTCATGATTATTCATCATACAAACATTATTCATCATACAAACATTATTCATCACAGCTTCACATCAGTGCTCCTCTGAAAAATACCTTGGTCTCAGTAGGACCTCCCCTGCCAAAATTAATGGTTAATATTAGTAATTAATAATAATAATGAAAATAATAATAATAACAATAATAACAATAATAACAATAGAAATAATCATATTCATAATAACAATACTACTACTACTACTACTACTACTACTACTAATAATAATAATAATAATAATACATCTTGGCCGACAATCAAACACATAATATACAGTATATACTATATATATATATTTATTGTTTTATACATTCTTTAAGCTGTGCACAAAGGACCTCAAGCCTGACGCACTATACAGTAGTTTTTAGCTATTCAAATAAATAAAGTTAATTTAAACCCCCCCCCCCCAGACAGAATAGCGTTGAACCTGTGTTGTGTGTGCTAACCCCCCACAGCTGCAGCCTGGCATCAGCCTGGGCATGGGCACCACAGTGGAGGTGTTCCTGACCATGCAGCTGGTCGTGTGTATTTTCGCCGTGACCGACGAGAGGAGGAACGGACGCATGGGCTCCGCCGCCCTCTCCATCGGCTTCTCTGTTACCATTGGACACCTTATGGGGGTGAGGAACAACACACAGAAAGCACCTAACACACTCACAGAGGAATACACACACACACACACACATACACACGCACACACACACACACACACACACACACACATACACACACATACACACACGCACACATACACACACACACACACGCACACACATACACACACACACACACACGCACACACGCACACACACACACACACACACACATAGGTAAGCAACACACACGCAACACACACACACACACACACACACACGCACACACACACACGCAACACACACCTAACACACTCACAGAGGAATACACACACACACACACACACACACACACACATGGGTAAGCAACACACACACACACACACACACACACACACACACACACACACACACACACACTCACACAGTTGTATACAGATACACATGAAAAACGATACATATGTTGTAAAGTAAAACCTTTTCCATCCTGTGTGTTGTAGATGTACTACACCGGTGCTGGAATGAACCCTGCCAGGTCTTTCGCCCCTGCTGTGCTCTTCAGGAACTTTATCAACCACTGGGTAAGAAAGAACAATCTAGAACAGTCTAGAACAGGCTGCTTGGGGATGTCAAAGTTAGAACTCAGAGAACATTGTTGAAAAAAAAAAGATGGCTGCACCATACTGACAACAACTGTTACTAGTGTGGGTCATTGATAATGCTTACCTATGTGGGTGTGTGTGTGTTGTGGCAGGTGTACTGGGTGGGCCCAATGATTGGCGGTGCCATGGGCGCCCTTCTGTACGATTTCATGCTGTTCCCCCGCATGCGTGGTCTGTCCGAGCGTCTGGCCACACTGAAGGGCAGCCGACCCCCCGAGACTGAGACCCAGCAGGATACCCGCGGAGAGCCCATCGAGCTCAAGACGCAAGCCCTATAAACCTGCCCCAGCCTGGGGCCAGAGGGACGAGGGACAAGGCCCTGTGTCCGCCAACACCCACGCTGCCCCCCATCCCAACAACACTCGCACAGACTGATACCCAAACACTCCCATTTACATTTTAGTACACACACACACACAGACACACACAAACACACACACAGACACACACACACACACACACACAGACACAGGTTCACAACCTTCAACCTCAAGATACAACGTGACTCCTCTCCCTTGAAACCTCACCCTGTATCCTGACCTGGACATTGTGTTTGATAAGAGGCGACCAGTGCCTGCTCCAACTGCCCACTAGCTACCCCCCTTCTCCTCAGCAGAACCAAGTCTCCCCGCCCTCACACACCCACACAGACGAGAGGAGAGGAGTGGAGCGTGAGGATCCCGTGGAGACTTGGGGTTGTGGGACGTAGGTGGAGGGGAGGTGAGGGTGTCAGGGCAGGGTGAGGTTGAGGTGTAGGCAGGGGTATAGGTATGGTATGGGTGGGGTAAGAGGTGAGGGTAGGGGTAGGGGTGGGCGTTGGGCAGGTAATGGTAGGATACAAGGTTGGGGGGATGTAGATGGGGTAAGGGGTTGGGGGGTTGATAGAGGGGCAACACTGCAGGTTTGTAGTCGTATAGGGTTGAGTTAGACCGTGAAGATGGGCATGCTTTTCATTATTCATCAAGTTATCTCTCCATTTTTTTCAGTTTCATTTGTTTTCTGCACTTCAGACACAAGACGTGGATGTATGATACCATTAGATTTTACCAGGGTTTAATTTTTCAAATCACTTCATTTTATCTGTGTGTGTGTGTGTGTGTGTGTGTGTGCGTGTGTGTGCGCATGAGTGTGGGTGCTTCTACAGTATGTGCGTGAGAGTGTGTGAGTGAGAGTGAGTGAGTGAGTGCGTGTGTGCGTGTGTGCCTGTACGTGTGTGAGTGTGGTTGCAAGTGAGTGTGTATGTGTGTCTGTATGTGAATGTGTGTGTGATCGAGTTCAGATACAGTAATTTTTATTTTGTTTTATTTTCATTACCACTCTCCTGTTTGTATCATGATTATGTTTCATTTCGTTAACAATTTTTAAGACATTATCATTTCTCCTCCCCTCACTGTGGTATTTGCTATGATATTCATTTTTACACAATCCATCTGCTTTTTTGTTCTGAAAAAAACACACAATCCAACGGAAATGTTGTATCCCAGACTTTGAACCGGATCTGTTCCCTGCAGAATGGCTGTGTAAGCTTTACATTGAGTCTCCTTTTATTATTTGATCCTTACTGGGAGCACAAGGCAGTTTAAATCATATATAAATGAAAATAAACACAAAAACTTGATAGAAATCGTGTGTCTTGTGGTTTCTTTCCTGAGTGGAGCAATCCCATGAGCTACGTTGCCTTGCAGTAAATAACAATGGCCACAAGGTGGTGGTCTTTACAAACTTGTAACAGGGCATGTCCTGTTCAGTTCTTTGCACATTATCAGCTGATTCTGTTGTACACATTTATTGACTCACGAGCTAGGTAGGCCTACACCAATCTCACACAACAGGGGAAACTGCTGTAATAAACAAAATGGCTTTGGTTGGTTCAAGTGAAGTGTGTGAGGGGGAGAGGAAGGGGAGATAGAGTCAGGGAGTGGGAGGAGGTTGGGTGAGGCAGGTGACAGAGGGCTCGGGTGCGCCGCAGGTGTTACGGGTGTTGCGACACCCACCCCCCCACACACACACTTGCCAACCCTGCGTTAAGTGCAAGGCAGAGATAAACGCTAATTAAACGAAACTGAGTTCCCCATACATGATAACCTATTGGTCAAGATAGATTGCACGGCCATCCAGCCAATCACAGCCATTTGACCAAACCGCCAGGCAGGCCAGGGAAGAGTAAAACAGTATGGTGAAGTTACGTGCGTGTGTGGCGCAGAGGATGTTTGTATGTGGCACCTGCTCGTCTGTGTTGTGCTCTAACTAACAGATACCCGCCCTCAATTTGTTGTTGTTTACCCCTCTGGAAAAGGGTTATGGTTAATAACAAACCCTAAAGTACGTCGGCATAAGGCGGGGCACTTCTCAGAATAACAGGAGGGTTTCACTGTCTGAAGCACTTCGATGGCTGACCAAAACATCTGGTTGGGTCAGTGCTCCTTGTGTGCTTCTAAGTCTTAGGGGTCAAGGGTCAATCCATCACATTTCCATGGCTACTTCTCCTTCATTGCATGATGAAGCCAGTCTGGGGGGACAGGTGTGGGGAGGGGTGCTGAGGGGGTGTAGGGCTGTAGGGCTGGGGCATGAGATTGCTGTTGTAGGCCGAAAGGCTGGATAGAGGGGGGTAGGGGCAGACTGGGTAGGGCAGGGCAATGGGCTGAGAGGGGTCTCGCTCTGGGAGTGGAGAGGGGGATCCATTAGTGTAGGGAGAGGGAGAGGTGGGGAAGTCCTGTGGTCGGCTAGGGTGGGCAGGGGGAACTGAGGCTGATGGTGGTTGAGTTAGACCCGTTAGGACATACTCTGGAAGTTTGTAAATGTTTACTCGGCACAGGTGGGCTAGAAGTCGCTTCCTCTGGTAGTCGTCCATAAAGCTGTCTAGAGTGAGGTCCCCGTCCAGGAACGAGTCTGCCATGTTCTACAGGGACAGTAGAGCAGAGTTAGACTTACACCGTAAGCACACTCAAACAGCAAACAAGGAAGAATATGCCAGGCTTGGTGTGACCACATAGAGGACCAGTCTTATGGGAAGTTTGTGTGTGTGTGTGTGTGTGCGTGTGTGTGTGTGTGTGTGTGTGTGTGTGTGTGTGTGTGTCACCTCAGTTTCCTCTTCTATTTTGGCTCCCTCAGATTGTAGCAGAGCCAGGAGTGTGTCCAGAGAACTGTTCCCTGAGCTGTCGTCTGAGGAAGAGAGAAAAAAAAAAGAGAGAAAAAAAAATCACACACACACTGATCATCACAATTAGTATTTGATTTAGAAGGCCCAAGTGCTAACCAGAAATGACCACGTTGTTGTTAGGTGTGACTCTTGGCTACATTTAGCATACGCCTTTATCCGAAGCGGTCACCAGTCATAGCAGGAAAAAGTAATCTATGCACGGACCAGGGGTCATTGGCAGTCGTAATGCTAAAAGAAGGTATGCTATACCTCATTAGTAGAAGGTATGCTATACCTCCTTAGAAGCCTCATGTTTTCATGGCATATGGTGTGCCAGAGAGTTTCTCATTAATATTACATGGCAGACTCACTGTCCCATTTTCGTGTTGCTAAATTGAGATATGGGTTGTATAATGTAGATCTGTCAACCAGGTGAGATGGCATTTGTGAAAGATTTATTTCTTTCTTGTGTAAAGGCTCAGCAACTTTTGAGAATCTATAGACTATATCAAGACTATCTCAAGACTATATTATATAATAATAATATAATAGGAGGTGGTGGCACCCTCTCAATGATATTGGGTCTTTTCTTTGATACTAACCTCTGAACTAAATCTGTTATTAAAGAAATAAATACAGTAATAGCATGTCATGTTTATTTGCGTCCATCCATGACATTTTATTAAAATATTGTTCACTTATTGTAAATCTTCCACACTATGCACTTTAGGTGCATAATGGTCATTTTGATCGAATGGTAATTTACTGTACATTCATGGTACATTCCTTCTCAAAGGAAATATCTTGCAAATTCCCTCAGCCACTGTTACCCTAGACTATTGTTAACCCTAGACTATTGTATTTATTTTACAAGCACAACAATGCAAACAAACAATTAGATACATTATGTTTAACATAATGTTGTTTAATGTAATGTTAAAAATAATGTTGTCTGTCAATCCTTGCATTTTAGAGTGCTGCATGAATTTGAGAAGGGTTATATTTTCCCAGTCCCATCTAGCTGTCAAATCTAAATGTGCAATGTTGATTTATTTCCCCCACTTAGATTTGAGTCCCTTTTTAAAGAACTTACTGAAAGGTAATCAACCCTATGTCAAGGGAACATAACATGATATGTTATATGCATACATTTCACTGCAATTTCAATTTCACAAATGGACCCCTGCTGATGCATTATTGGATCTGTGTTAAGCTCAAAGTCAAAACCAACTCTATGTTACATTACAGTTATTATCTAGGTAGGACATAAGCATTTTCAGTTTGGAACAAGGGCACAGTGTACTGAAGTTGACTGTTAAGATCGCAACAAAAATAATGTTATAGCCATAACATGTATAACCACATGATGTCCCCAAAGATCACGTGATTTGAAGCCCTATTTTATCCTGCAGAGAGTGCCATCCATCAGTGACGCCATCTGACTGATTGGAGTTCAAAAACAATACATGGGGCATGACTCGCATGAGACATGACATAATAATAATAATAATAATAATAATAATAATAATAATAACTTCGCAAACGTTGCAGCTCAAAGTATTACTTAATTTCGAAGAAAAACAAATAAGTAGATTGATCCAATCAAAACAAGACAACCGAGTAACAGCCGTTAATGAAGTTTATTTTTTGAAAATTCCAATGGTCCAATGGTAAAAGAGAAAATATTGATTGATGGGGCTGAAAAATGTATGTGTACGAAATATAGCCAATTGGGTTAAAAGGGGGCGGGTTCTTTGACGCACCTATATATATATATATATATATATATATATATATATATATATATATATATATGTGTGTGAGCAGCCGTTATATTTGACCTATTTTGGACATTATTCATCGCAAGTGACAAAGCCAGTGAAACAGGATTGTGTAATCAGCTAGCTAGCAATAGGCATTATTCACTAACAAAAAAAAAAGTATTTCTGTCATACACAGTTATTACTTTGAATTCTCATCAATATGGTAAGTTTTACTAGCTAGCTAAGGAGTGAATTGTGTTTTTCAAAGTAGGTAGCTAGCTAGCCGGCTAGTAAGCAAGTCCAGTTTAGCTACTAGTGAACCATTGTCTTAACGAAGTAAATCGTTCTGTGGCAAATGAACGACATTGAATGCGAGATTGTGGTGTCTCAAAATCGATCTGTTTTTTTCTCCGTCTAGCGTGAATGCATCTCCATCCATGTCGGTCAGGCCGGAGTGCAGATCGGGAACGCCTGCTGGGAGCTGTACTGCCTGGAGCATGGGATCCAGCCCGACGGACAGATGCCGAGTGACAAAACCATCGGCGGGGGGGACGACTCCTTCAACACCTTCTTCAGCGAGACAGGCGCCGGAAAACACGTCCCTCGGACTGTGTTTGTGGATCTGGAACCAACTGTCGTTGGTATGGTTGAACAATTATGCACTTATTCTCAGAATAGTGAATCTGAATCTGACAGAATCTGCAAAAAATAATAATCGGTGAACTTTTTATTTCTAGTTCATGTGCATTGCAACCTAATGTTAGTTAGTTACAGGTGATTTTTAGCTAGCGATAACAATGCTAAACTAATGCTTAGCCAGCTAATGAGACCTAGTATGTGATGTACCAATGAAATGTTAATGCGCGAGCACGCTGTGATGTGTCTGCAGACGAGGTCCGCACGGGAACGTACCGGCAGCTTTTCCACCCGGAGCAGCTGATCACCGGTAAGGAGGATGCCGCTAACAACTACGCCCGAGGCCACTACACCATCGGTAAAGAGATCGTGGACCTGGTGCTGGACAGAGTTCGCAAGCTGGTTAGTGTTGTCCTGGTTTATTAACAATTGATTGTGGTATTGCGCTTTAAACCTGTTAAAGGCCTGATTCACAAACACCTCTGCCCTGTGATTTGACTGTCCCCAGTCGGACCAGTGCACTGGGCTGCAGGGCTTCCTCATCTTCCACAGCTTTGGCGGCGGAACTGGCTCAGGCTTTGCCTCTCTGCTCATGGAGAGGCTGTCAGTTGACTATGGCAAAAAATCTAAGCTGGAGTTTGCCATTTACCCTGCTCCTCAGGTATTGCAGTGCTTTGGGATCACCATTTCAGTAGATTATTTGATAAATTGCAGTAATTTATAATTTATTTATATTTCCTGGAATTAATATATCATGATCCGTAAGTAAACATTTTTGGGGGAGTATCTCTCTAAAAGTTATTTTCTCTACTCCTTTTGTATGTGTTCAGATCTCCACAGCAGTGGTGGAGCCCTACAACTCTATCCTGACCACCCACACTACACTGGAGCACTCGGACTGCGCTTTCATGGTCGACAATGAAGCCATCTACGACATCTGCCGCCGCAACCTGGACATTGAGCGGCCGACCTACACCAACCTCAACCGCCTTATCAGCCAGATCGTCTCCTCCATCACTGCCTCACTGCGCTTCGATGGAGCGCTCAATGTGGACCTCACCGAGTTCCAGACCAACCTGGTGCCTTACCCCCGCATCCACTTCCCGCTGGTCACCTACGCGCCTGTAATCTCAGCTGAGAAGGCCTACCATGAGCAGCTCTCTGTGGCAGAGATCACCAATGCCTGCTTTGAGCCCGCCAACCAGATGGTGAAGTGTGACCCGCGCCATGGGAAGTACATGGCCTGTTGCATGCTGTACCGTGGGGATGTAGTTCCCAAGGATGTCAACGCCGCCATTGCTACCATCAAGACCAAACGCACCATTCAGTTTGTGGACTGGTGTCCTACAGGCTTCAAGGTAACCACCCATTTGAAGCTCATGATTACTGCACACTGATTTTTATTCTCCCAAAAAGTGTTTTGTGTGCAAATTAATCATGATGCCCACTTGAAATAAAACAAATCATTTTGGTATATTTATTTACTGCAGTTGATCTGTCTTTTAACCATCACCTGAATTATTTTTGTCAAGTATGATTGTTGGTTTCTCAACTGCTTTCTTGTGCCCTTCCTGCAGGTGGGCATCAACTACCAGCCACCCACTGTGGTGCCAGGGGGAGACCTGGCCAAGGTGCAGAGGGCGGTGTGCATGCTTAGCAACACCACGGCCATCGCTGAAGCTTGGGCACGCCTTGATCACAAGTTTGACCTGATGTACGCCAAGCGTGCTTTTGTCCACTGGTATGTGGGCGAGGGCATGGAGGAGGGAGAGTTCTCAGAGGCCAGAGAGGATCTGGCAGCCCTGGAGAAGGACTATGAGGAGGTCGGAGTCGACTCTGTGGAGGGAGAAGCTGAGGAAGGGGACGAGTGACCCCACTCATTCAACACATTTTGCAGTGTTCTCTGCTGTTAATTATTAATAGGAGGTGGTGGCACCCTCTCAATGATATTTGGTCTTTTCTTTGATACTAACCTCTGAACTAAATCTGTTATTATAGAAATAAATACAGTATAGCATGTCATGTTTATTTGCGTCCATGACATTTTTATTAAAATATTGTTCACTTATTATAAGGAAGGGGATGAGTGACCCCACTCATTCAACACATTTTGCAGTGTTCTCTGCTGTTAATTATTAATAAAGTTCTGTTTTGTTCCCCCATATGTTATTTGTTATTTTTTAGCACGTAAAAAGTTTATGTTAAGTAGGTATTCAGCTTGGAGTTTATACTTAAAAACGTAATATATTATGTATATATCATAGTGTAATGACCTGTTTCTGTGATGGTGACAAAGAGGATAGGCCACAGAATGAAGAAAACATCTTTAAGGGCTTTTGAGTCTGGGATAGGCACTGACCATCCAGCTACAGAGGACCAACACACTGGTGACAGTTAAAAATGTTTTTATTGGTTAGCATTGAATGTGGGTAAATTAGTGAGCTCACACTTTTTTCTATAATTTATACATGAAGCAACTACCAAGGGGCTTGGATAATATCCCAATAGTTTTAACCCATTTCTTTATCTTAGAAAAATAAGCTGTGGCTGTTTTCATGTGTCCTTAATCAACAATGATAAGGATAAGGCAAACCTCTGGTTATAGGAGGGGCAGGGGTAGAGGTGCATGATTTAAGGATTATTTTGCTTAAAGAATACAAATGCCTATTAAACCAGGCCAGTTTTTACTTTTTACTGTCAAATTTAGTTGGAGGCACCTCAATCTTGCTCCCATTGTAGTGTGAGTGCTTTGTTCAGAGTCTGTTCTCTGAGATGTGCGGTCAGAAAACTTGCTCTCCGCCATCTAACCCACAGACAAACATTTCAATCACCTACTTACCGGCAGGTAAGTCACACAGTCATATGTGACCAATCTCAATATCCTTTAGAGTACACAATCAAAAGGTAAACAAACACATTTCATATTAATATATTCTTACATATCTTATTACTCAATGATATTTGGTCTTTTCTTTGATACTAACCTCTGAACTAAATCTGTTATTAAATAAATAAATACAGTATAGCATGTCATGTTTATTTGCGTCCATGACATTTTATTAAAATATTGTTCACTTATTGTAAATCTTCCACACTATGCACTTTAGGTGCATAATGGTCATTTGTTCGAATGGTAATTTACATTCATGGTACATTCCTTCTCAAAGGAAATATCTTGCAAATTCCCTCAGCCACTGTTTCACCCACATAATAACCCTAGACTATTGTATTTATTTTACAAGCACAACAATGCAAACAAACAATTAGATACATTATGTTCAACATAAATGTTGTTTTCTGCCAATCCTTGCATTTTAGAGTGCTGCATGAATTTGAGAAGGATTATATTTTCCCAGTCCCATCTAGCTGTCAAATCTAAATGATCATGTGAAATGTTGATTTATTTCCCCCACTTAGATTTGAGTTCCTTTTTAAAGAACTTACTGAAAGGCAATCAACCCTATGTCAAGGGAACATAACATGATATGTTATATGCATACATTTCACTGCAATTTCAATTTCACAAATGGACCCCTGCTGATGCATTATTGGATCTGTGTTAAGCTCAAAGTCAAAACCAACTCTATGTTACATTACAGTTATTATCTAGGTAGGACATAAGCATTTTCAGTTTGGAACAAGGGCACAGTGTACTGAAGTTGACTGTTAAGATCGCAACAAAAATAATGTTATAGCCATAACATGTATAACCACAAGATGTCCTCAAAGATCACGTGATTTTAAGCCCTATTTTATGCTGCAGAGAGTGCCATCCATCAGTGACGCCATCTGACTGATTGGAGTTCAAAAACAATACATGGGGCATGACTCGCATGAGACAAGATACATAATAATAATAATAATAATAATAATAATAATAATAACTTAAAGTATTACTTAATTTCGAAGAAAAACAAATAAGTAGATTGATCCAATCAAAACAAGACAACCGAGTAACAGCCGTTAATGAAGTTTATTTTTGAAAATTCAAATGGTCCAATGGTAAAAGAGAAAATATTGATTGATGGGACTGAACATTTTATTTGTACGAAATATAGCCAATTGGGTTAAAAGGGGGCGGGTTCTTTGACGCACCTATATATACTTGTGAGCAGCCGTTATATTTGACATATAACATTTGGCCATTATTCATCGCAAGAAGCAAAGCCAGTGAAACTGTATTGTGTAAATTAGCTAGCTAGCAACGCGAGATAGGCATTATTCACAAACTAAAAAAACGTATTTCTGTCAAACACAGTTATTACTTTGCATCCTCATCAACATGGTAAGTTTTACTAGCTAGCTAAGGAGTACATTGTCTTGTGGTTTTCAAAGTAGGTAAGCTAGCTAGCCGGCTAAGTCCAGTTTAGCTAGCTACTAGCCAGACATTGTCTTAACGAAGTAAATCGTTCTGTGGCAAATGAACGACATTGAATGCGAGATTGTGGTGTCTCAAAATCGATCTGGTTTTTTCTCCGTCTAGCGTGAATGCATCTCCATCCATGTCGGCCAGGCCGGAGTGCAGATCGGGAACGCCTGCTGGGAGCTGTACTGCCTGGAGCATGGGATCCAGCCCGACGGCCAGATGCCGAGTGACAAAACCATCGGCGGGGGGGACGACTCCTTCAACACCTTCTTCAGCGAGACAGGCGCCGGAAAACACGTCCCTCGGACTGTGTTTGTGGATCTGGAACCAACTGTCATTGGTATGGTTGAACAATTATGCACTTATTCTGCAACAAAAAAGTAATAATAATCGGTGAACTTTTTATTTCTAGTTCATGTGCATTGCAACCTAATGTTAATTAGTTACAGGTGATTTTTAGCTAGCCATAACAATGCTAAACTAATGATTAATCAGCTAATGAGACCTGGTATGTGATGGACCAATGAAATGTTAATGCGCGAGCACGCTGTGATGTGTCTGCAGACGAGGTCCGCACGGGAACGTACCGGCAGCTTTTCCACCCGGAGCAGCTGATCACCGGTAAGGAGGATGCCGCTAACAACTACGCCCGAGGCCACTACACCATCGGTAAAGAGATCGTGGACCTGGTGCTGGACAGAGTTCGCAAGCTGGTTAGTGTTGTCGTGGTTTATTAACAATTGATTGTGGTATTGCGCTTTAAACCCGTTAAAAGGCCTGATTCACAAACCCCCTCTGCCCTGTGATTTGACTGTTCCCAGTCGGACCGGTGCACCGGGCTGCAGGGCTTCCTCATCTTCCACAGCTTTGGCGGCGGAACTGGCTCAGGCTTTGCCTCTCTGCTCATGGAGAGGCTGTCAGTTGACTATGGCAAAAAATCTAAGCTGGAGTTTGCCATTTACCCTGCTCCTCTGGTATTGCAGTGCTTTGGGATCACCATTTCAGTAGATTATTTGATAAATTGTAGTCATTTATAATTAATTTATATTTCCTGAAATTAATATATCATGATCCGTAAGTAAAAAAATTGGAGGAGTATCTCTCTAAAAGTTATTTTCTCTACTCCTTTTGTATGTGTTCAGATTTCCACAGCAGTGGTGGAGCCCTACAACTCTATCCTGACCACCCACACTACACTGGAGCACTCTGACTGCGCTTTCATGGTCGACAATGAAGCCATCTACGACATCTGCCGCCGCAACCTGGACATTGAGCGGCCGACCTACACCAACCTCAACCGCCTTATCAGCCAGATCGTCTCCTCCATCACTGCCTCACTGCGCTTCGATGGAGCGCTCAATGTGGACCTCACCGAGTTCCAGACCAACCTGGTGCCTTACCCCCGCATCCACTTCCCGCTGGTCACCTACGCGCCTGTAATCTCAGCTGAGAAGGCCTACCATGAGCAGCTCTCTGTGGCAGAGATCACCAATGCCTGCTTTGAGCCCGCCAACCAGATGGTGAAGTGTGACCCGCGCCATGGGAAGTACATGGCCTGTTGCATGCTGTACCGTGGGGATGTAGTTCCCAAGGATGTCAACGCCGCCATTGCTACCATCAAGACCAAACGCACCATTCAGTTTGTGGACTGGTGTCCTACAGGCTTCAAGGTAAACACCCATTTGAAGCTCATGAATACTGCACACTGATTTTTATTCTCCCAAAAAGTGTTTTGTGTGCAAATTAATCATGATGCCCACTTGAAATAAAACAAATCATTTTGGTATATTTATTTACTGCAGTTGATCTGTCTTTTAACCATCACCTGAATTATTTTTGTCAAGTATGATTGTTGGTTTCTCAACTGCTTTCTTGTGCCCTTCCTGCAGGTGGGCATCAACTACCAGCCACCCACTGTGGTGCCAGGGGGAGACCTGGCCAAGGTGCAGAGGGCGGTGTGCATGCTTAGCAACACCACGGCCATCGCTGAAGCTTGGGCACGCCTTGATCACAAGTTTGACCTGATGTACGCCAAGCGTGCTTTTGTCCACTGGTATGTGGGCGAGGGCATGGAGGAGGGAGAGTTCTCAGAGGCCAGAGAGGATCTGGCAGCCCTGGAGAAGGACTATGAGGAGGTCGGAGTCGACTCTGTGGAGGGAGAAGCTGAGGAAGGGGACGAGTGACCCCACTCATTCAACACATTTTGCAGTGTTCTCTGCTGTTAATTATTAATAGGAGGTGGTGGCACCCTCTCAATGATATTTGGTCTTTTCTTTGATACTAACCTCTGAACTAAATCTGTTATTAAAGAAATAAATACAGTATAGCATGTCATGTTTATTTGCGTCCATGACATTTTTATTAAAATATTATTCACTTATTGTAAATCTTCCACACAGTGTGTTAATTATTAATAAAGTTCTGTTTTGTTCCCCCATATGTTATTTGTTATTTTTTATCACGTAAAACGTTTATGTTAAGTGGGTATTCAGCTTGGAGTTTATACTTAAAAACTTAATATATTATGTATATAGTGTAATGACCTGTTTCTGTGATGGTGACAAAGAGGATAGGCCACAGAATGAAGAAAAAATCTTTAAGGGCTTTTGAGTCTGGGATGGGCACTGACCATCCAGCTACAGAGGACCAACACACTGGTGACAGTTAAAACATGTTTTTATTGGTTAGCATTGAATGTGGGTAAATTAGTGAGCTCACTATTTTCTTCCATAATTTATACATGAAGCAACTACCAATGGACTTGGATAATATCCCAATAGTTTTAACCCATTTCTTTATCTTAGAAAAATGAGCTGTGGCTGTTTTCATGTGTCCTTAATCAACAATGATAAGGATATAAGGCAAACCTCTGGTTATAGAAGGGGCAGGGGTAGAGGTGCATGATTTAAAGAATACAAATGCCTATTAAACCAGGCCAGTTTTTACTGTCATATTCAGTTGGAGGCACCTCAATCTTGCTCCCATTGTAGTGTGAGTGCTTTGTTCAGAGTGTTCTCTGAGATGTGCAGTCCGAAAACTTGCTCTCCGCCATCTAACCCACAGACAAACATTTCAATCACCTACTTACCGGCAGGTAAGTCACACAGTCATAAGTGATTGGTCACAATGACCAATCTCAATATCCTTTAGAGTACACAATCAAAAGGTTTTCAATTTCATATTAATATATTCGTACATATCTAACTCAAAATATCTCTTACAGGTGTTTTTAAATCTAAACTCAACAACTCATTATGGCTCCAACAATGCAACAAAAGATTTGTGATATGGTAATTAGATAGTAACTTTGTACATTTGGGAATTAGATTAAATAATGTTGCAATCATATATTTTGTAAGAAGAATAAATATGTAATTTCACCCACTGGCACTGGTTTTGTATCTTGTGTATCATGGATGAATTAAGAATTAAGAGAATTATTATTCTTCGTGAAAAGCATGTTTTTTTTAACAGTCACTAAAAAGTCTACAGTCATTGGTATATGAATGCTGAATATAGTATCTTGGGGTGAAGGGTGTAGTGCTACAATGTACATTTTGAACTCAATATTATTTGCATTTTGGTGATGAAGAAAAAGTAGAAATGCATGGCATTCATTTTGGTATGCTGTGGAGACTGGAATGGGGGCCGAAGGCTGGGGGTTGCGATGCTCATGAGTCATGTCCCACCCAGCCCTAGAACCCGAACACTTTTAAAATCGCTGCTCCATCCCTGCTCTTGTTTACGAGTGATAAGAAATAATGCTGAATGCCTGTTTAGAGCACCAGATATCTCCTCCATGTCTTTCTCTTGCTGTTTTATACACACTACGTCTCCTTTTCTCCCTCTCCTTTAATTAATCAATCAATTTTATTTGTTTGCCACTTTTTACATAGACAAATGTCACAAAGTGCTTCACAGCTAAATAATATGAAACAATATAAACAATAAATACAATACAAACAATATGATCTGAGGTTTTATTGATGAGCCAGGTACACCAATCTGACAACAGGGGAAACTGCTGTAATAGTACAACTTCATTCTGTCTTTATTGCATTCAGGCTCCTATGAAGACAAACGGCCGTCCTCGGACATATCAGACCTCTGGGAGAACACAATAGCATCATGGTATCCTGTGGAGACAAGAGTATTGAGTGATTGCTTCAGCTCCTACCAGCCACTGCTTCTCTCACACACTTAGACATTTACTCTGATGCTGAAAGAGTACATTCATTTTCTCTCTCTCTCTCTCTCTCTCTCTCTCTCTCTCTCTCTCTCTCTCTCTCTCTCTCTCTCTCTCTCTCTCTCTCTCTCTCTCTCTCTCTCTCTCTCTCTCTCTCTCTCTCTCTCTCTCTCTCTCTCTCCCTCCCTCCCTCCCTCCCTCCCTCCCTCTCCCTCTCTAACTTTGTACCAGGGAATCAATCTGTGGGTTTATCATCTGAACGCCCTTAGGTGGCTTTTGCTCTGTCAACCACACTGACATTTAAATACGCAGGTTAGGTGGTAGATAATGCATATCTGACATGTCCAGCTGTTCAATGTCAGTGCAACTGGAGGAACTGAGATGAGTAGATACAGTTGAAGTTGGAAGTTTACATACACTTAGGTTGAGGTCATTAAAACACATTTTTGAACCACTCCACAGATTTCATGTTAACAAACTATAGTTTTGGCGAGTCGTTTTGGCAAATCTACTTTGTGCATGACCCAAGTCATTTTTCCAACAATTGTTTACAGACAGATTATTTCACTTATAATTCACTATATCACAATTCCAGTGGGTCAGAAGTTTACAATAAAAAAAAAATGATGTCATGGCTTTAGAAGCTTCTGATAATTTACATCATTTGAGTCAGTTGGAAGGAGTGTACCTGTGGATGTATTTTAAGGCCTACCTTCAAACTGGCTCTTTTCTTGACATCATGGTAAAATCAAAAGAAATCAGCCAAGACCTCAGACCTCTTTATGTGAATATATTGAGGCAACATCTCAAGACATCAGCCAGGAAGTTAAAGCTTGGTCGCGAAAGGTTTTCCAAATAGACAATGACCCCAAGCATAGTTGTGGCAAAAGGGCCACGATGGCCATCACAAAGCCCTGACCTCAATCCTATACGAATTCTGTGGGCAGAACTGAAAAAGCGTGTGCGAGCAAGGAGGCCTACAAACCTGACAGTTACACCAGTTCTGTCAGGAGGAATGGGCCAAAGATTATTCTACCAACTTATTGTGGGAAGCTTGTGGAAGGTTACCCGAAACGTTTCACCCAAGTTAAACAATTTAAGCAATACTACCAAATACTATGTGTATGTAAACTTACTGTATTATGAAATATGTCTGTGGCAGTTCCTCTTTCAGAGCATCGCGTGCAGGAGGTAAATCTGTCAGGTGCTAAATCTGACTGGCTTGGGGCGCTTAGGTGACATAACGGGTGAAGTGTCGACCATGTAACCGCAGGGTTCCCGGTTTGACTCCGGCCACGGACATATCCTGCATGTCATCCCTTCTCTCTTTCACCCATCCTTCCTGTCAAAATCTCTACTCTCTCTATCAATAAAAATAAAAATATGAGTGGGACTGCCCCACTCAGAAGAAATAACTTTTAAAAATTAATAAATCTGACTGGCTTCCTAAAGCGTCACCCAACTATTACTAACTTCAAGTAAACTAGTTGGTGGGAGGACATTTTGGGATAAACGGATACCTGACCTAACGGATACATCTCTGTGCTGTCTTCTTATGGTGGATATGTCAACTGGATCTCTCCGACCTGATGGCTTTGCTGTTTACTGAATGAATCCCCAGGGACCTCAACGGCTTGAAATGGTTTTCCAGCCTTTTGGCAAACATATTTACTATGGTAGCATCACATCTCTCATCTTCAACTTCAAAGAATATATTGCTTTAGAATTGTATATAAAAAATGGCCCAACTTCCTCCTGTCAATTGTGTTTATATATATCGTATGTTTTAATGTTGCTATTGTTTTATTCTGACCGAGTACACATTTTTTATTTGATTAAAGTGATTTTTTTATTGTTGTAAGTCGCTTTGGACAAAGGTGTCTGCTAAATGCCCTAAATGTAAAAAGCAAATGTAGGTGGTGATATTTAACAAACTGTGCTTGATTTCAATGACTTACAGTGTATCATGTCTGAGTGCCTACAATTTGTTTGATGTAGTATACTGCATAGTCTACAACTGTGTGTGTGTGTGTGTGTTTGTGTTTACGTGTGTGTTTGTAAAATGGCTAAGTATGGGCATGTGAAGGCTCCAGTTGACTGGGTTCCAGCTCACACTAGCCTCTGGTGTTTGAGCAATCTCTCTGTAGTCTCTGTAGCAGAGTCAAGGGTCAAGGCGATGGGTGTTTCCCACGTATAGTAGACACAGCAGCATTTTCTAACAGTTAGTAACTAGTTTTATTTGGTGAGAACTGATGGGCCCAAATTATGTGCAAAGCAGCTGCCTGCACAAGTAACATTTAAGTGAGTGGGTGGAAATCAAATCAGGTGCTTATGGAGACTCCTTAAAAGGTGATACTCTCCCTTCAAATACTGCTGAAACCTAACACACACACACACACACACACACACACACACACACACACACACACACACACACACACACACACACACACACACACACACACACAGAACCTGCAAATCAAATACTTCCCACCATATGTTAAATCCAAACACATGCACATGCACATCATCAACATCACATCTTTTGTTCGCAATAAAAATCGAGTCACTGTATTAACAAATTGCTTTTTTTTTTTAAATGATGCATATTACTCTTTTCTTGGTTGTATGGCTTTATTGTACACAAGTAAGGTGGTCGTGCACAGATAGGCTCCTATAGCAGCTCTGTACCCTGTACTGCAGCTGTGGATGACACAATGGGACAACTATACTGCTCTACAATGGGGGGACAACTATGACTCTCACAATGCTCTACAAAGGTCCTGGCACTGATTAATGCACATTAGACACTCAGTCAGATCACTTTCTCTGGTGGACAATAAAAGTATCTAAATATTGCAACAGCAAACAGCAGCTCTCCCCTCCCCCTCCCCCCCAGCCACAGCCTTCCTGTAATGTCTGCTTCTGTCCACGTCTGTGACAAGACAACAGCTACCCCAGCTGTTGCCAGGCTTTCAAACGGCCAACATTAAATATGGAAATATGTTCACGAAATGTCTTTCTTACCATGATTATCTTAGAATAACAATTATAGAAAAAGCATATGTTACAGTGTTGCCTACCTTATACATATTCATCCTATAAACCTATTACAATAATTGCATATTCAGTTAAATTGTGATTATCTCCATCTGTAATAACTTACCAGCAATGTATGAAATGAACGATGTCAATTGTAATAGGAGAACAGAACAGGACTGACGGACAGACAGGGAAATAATGTCAACATGGTCCACTGGAGGTACAGTGAGATTCTCTTGGATAACACAAGATGAGCCATGTACGGAGAGATTCTAAGGCCACGTCACATACAGAAAGGTATTCCTGAAGAAGTGGTCAATCGACCTTCATGAAGGTGAATGTTGACACTGTGCTTGCCTGTCCAGTGTTCAGTTCAGTACCTTGAAGTCATAGTCATAACTGCCTCTCACCATCGTTACCTGACACCTTCTCCTTCTCCTGCCTTCAAGGGCTGCTAGCTAACCCATCTCCTGCCTTAAGGGCTGCTAGCTAACCCATCTCCTGCCTTAAGGGCTGCTAGCTAACCCATCTCCTGACTTAAGGGCTGCTAGCTAACCCATCTCCTGACTTAAGGGCTGCTAGCTAACCCATCTCCTGCTAGCTGACCCATCTCCTGTCTTAAGGGTTGCTAGCTGACCCATCTCCTGCCTTAAGGGTTGCTAGCTGACCCATCTCCTGCCTTAAGGGCTGCTAGCTAACCCATCTCCTGTCTTAAGGGCTGCAAGCTAACCCATCTCCTGCCTTCAAGGGCTGCTAGCTGACCCATCTCCTGCTAGCTGACCCATCTCCTGCCTTAAGGGTTGCTAGCTGACCCATCTCCTGCCTTAAGGGCTGCTAGCTAACCCATCTCCTGCCTAAAGGGCTGCTAGCTGACCCATCTCCTGTCTAAAGGGCTGCTAGCTGACCCATCTCCCGCTACCTATCAGTGTGGGGGACTGACTGCTGCGGTAGGAATGTTCCAGAAGTGTTCCCTGTGCTAATATTCCGGTCACTCCATCCCATTTGGCATTTGACACGGAAAAGCGGTCACACCCCCTCGAACCCACACACGCACACACACATCAGTACTGTAGCAACAAACATTCATATCACCGCTGATGACAATAGCAATAGGTAACCATTTTCATGAACTATAATAATAATAACAATAATCGAATAATAACAATAGTAAATAGTAGAAAAAAAACATAAGGAAGTGTCGAGTGTGTTTTCACAAAGCCCTTTGGATCTTCACTCTTCCCTCGCATTATGAAGAGTCTCATCTCAATGATGTCACAGGTCATAGTGCAATAGTTCACCCTGTTCAGAGTCTCCATATATGGTATTATCAGTGCCCCCCCCCCCCCCTCCCCTCCCTGCCTCCCCCAGTGTAACCAACCCCAATCCCTCCCTCAGAGGCCTCTCTCACTGCATGCGGTCAGGCTGGTGGAGGGGATAGTGTAGGAAGGCTGTAGGGGGGGAGGCCACGCCGGCCAGGGAAGGGTGAAGGGGCGTCGGGGGTGTCGGGGGGGCGGTGAGAGTGGGGCCCGGGGTGGCGGGGGAATAGCTGTAGCTCAGGTAGCCGGCGGAGGGCGACGGAGAGGGGGTGTAGGGGTACTGCTCCAGCCCAGTGGAGGCGTAGTGGGCGTAGGCAGAGCTGTAGTCCAGGTAGGGCGAGGTGAGGGCCGCTGTGGGGCTGAGCTGGGACTGGAGCATCAGGCTGGGCTGCAGGTAGGCCTGGGGGTGGTACACGTACTGCTGGGCCAACCTGGACACACACACACACACACACACACACACACACACACAGAAAAACAGTTAGACACTATAGTACAGTGGGTACACTCCAACCTAGGAGCGTTGAGAAACATATTATACAACGGATAGATCCGGTCCATTGTCTCTAATGGTCAGTTTGCGTTCCAGCCGTGCTGATATCCATGATATACGCATAGCTAAATGGAATGTTGCCACATCTTTTCATATGACTCCGCATTTGTATACAGTATATTACCGTTATCAGAGTTACATTATTACCGTTGCTTAGCAACCGATAAACAACTGTTCAGCGTATGAATACACTTACAATAAAACATAGTTCCATTAAAATACATGAATTAAAAGTTTGTCTTGTCTTTCTTCTGTGAAATATAGATAGATAAATGTGGTAACCGTTGTATAAAAGCCTTATGGAACTC
>NC_137676.1:18073199-18075699 GCF_963989245.1 Nansenia antarctica | reverse complement strand
CTGACGAGGAGATTGTTCTAACGAATTTTTTTCGAATGAAAAACCCACAACACTCACAATGACAATAGCAACTTAGCTTAGCTTAGCTTAGTCGCGCAGTCTATTACACTGAGACAATGGCGCTTTCTGACTACATGGTGAGGTGATGACTGGGTGTGGTTTTGACACCGAGTTGAAATATATACGTGTACATCACGTACTATACATCATAACTGTACATCTCATATTGATTCTCATCTCATGTTTATTCACTTTTTAGATTCCTTTATTTATACTCACGGTAATAACTCATACTGTAATACCATGCACTGTCTATATATCATGTCTTTTGTCACTTAGACACTATCAGGTTACCGGTAGATGCCAAACTACGCTTCGTTGTGCAATGACAATAAAGTTGAATCTAATCTAATCTAATCTAATCTAAAAAAAATAGCTCAACTAGATCAACCGACTCCATGCTAAGTGACTAGCCTGTATCAGAGGGTGACGATATGAAGCAGGAAGCACTTGTGGTGTCCGTGATATTATTATTATCATTACTCAGTCGAGCAGAGTTGAGCACTTCTGCTTTAATTGTCCATTTCCTGTTCTAATCTGCTGGGCATCATTCATTCATTGAGAGGCTCATCTGAGTTAGCTGAAATTCCCTTAACACTCAATCATTATTATTATTATTACTATCATTGAATAATTGAGAGTTGGCGGTTGCAGTATTAATCGCCCTCTGAGCCTGTGGAAGTTAAATATGCCCCTCAGCAACCATATCGCTGTAGATATCTAGAGAACAGAGGGTGTGATTGGTCCAGACTGATAGCATAGGAAATTATACTACAGCATTATGTGTTTTATCAGATTGGCACCCGCACGCACACACACTCCATGCACACACACTCCACGCACACACACACTCCATGGACACACACACACACTCCATGGACACACACACACACTCCACGCACACCCACACACACCATGGACACACACACACTCCACGCACACCCACACACACTCCACGCACACACACACACACACACACACTCCACGCACGCACACGCACACTCCACGCACACACACACTCCACGCACGCATACACACACTCCACGCACACTACACACACTACACACACTACACACACACACACACACACACACACACACTACACACACACACTCCACGCACACTACACACACCCCACAACACACTTGGATTTTGCTGCTGATAATACCTCACTTCTTGTCGCCAATCAGGGCAATGAGAAATTCGGTTTCTGGGTCAAACCAGACGACTTGCCAGTGCTTCAATTTTGAAGTAGATCACCCAACTGTGCAACCTTGGGACTGAATAATCAAACACGCCTCATCTCTGACCCAATCATCGTTAGTTATGGGGCCCCAGTCTGCCACTTAGAAAGACTCTGAGGGTCTCAGAGCAAAGCTGACAGTCACTCTAGCAGAGAGTTTCATTAATGCTGTTGTTTCAACAGTGCTCTTTCTCACACACACACACACACACACACACACACACACACACACACAGCCCCTCGGACCGTTCGCCTATCCTTCACACACAGTCTGTTTACACAACAC
The DNA here is from genome assembly GCF_963989245.1 of Nansenia antarctica. Classification (NCBI taxonomy): domain Eukaryota; kingdom Metazoa; phylum Chordata; class Actinopteri; order Argentiniformes; family Microstomatidae; genus Nansenia; species Nansenia antarctica. The sequence continues at coordinate 18,074,110 of NC_137676.1, read as the reverse complement.
ACTCTCTACCTCTGGGAAAAGTGTGTGTGCGCGTGTGTGTGCGCGTGTGTGTGTGTGTGCACGTCTGTGTGTGTGCGTGTGCGTATATGTGTGTGTGTGTGTGTGTTTGTGTGTGTGTGTGTGAGTGTGTGCGTGTGTGCGTGTATGTGCGTGTGTGTGCGTGAGCATTCACGCGAGGGGTCAGAAGCGGTTTGACCATTGCCCCAGTGGTGTGCAGGTCAACCATGACAGAAAGTTAGAGTGGGACTTCTCTCTCACTAGCCTAATGGACCGGAGAGAGAGAGATGGGGGATGGAGAGAGAAAGAGAGGGAGAGGGAGAGGGAGAGAGAGAGAGAGAGAGAGAGAGAGAGAGAGAGACAAGAGGCATAGGCAGTGGCTAAGAATACACCCATGTCCAAATCTAGCCAAGTAGGGAGCCGCGGCAGTTAAGTGAAGCAGGTCAGCTACAATGTTCTCTGACTGGTGGAGAGCTGGGTGTTCTAGTGTACTGTTCTAGTCTACTGTTCGAGTGTACTGTTCTAGTGTACTGTTCTAGTGTACTGTTCGAGTGTACTGTTCTAGTGTACTGTTCTAGTCTACTGTTCTAGTGTACTGTTCTAGTGTACTGTTCTAGTGTACTGTTCTAGTGTACTGTTCTAATGTACTGTTCTAATGTACTGTTCTAGTGTACTGTTCTAGTGTACTGTTCTAGTGTACTGTTCTAGTGTACTGTTCTAATGTACTGTTCTAGTGTACTGTTCTAGTGTAGTGTTCTAGTGTAGTGTTCTAATGTACTGTTCTAATGTACTGTTCTGGTGTACTGTTCTAGTGTAGTGTTCTAGTGTACTGTTCTAGTGTAGTGTTCTAATGTACTGTTCTAATGTACTGTTCTAATGTACTGTTCTAGTGTACTGTTCTAGTGTACTGTTCT
>NC_137676.1:18058199-18070699 GCF_963989245.1 Nansenia antarctica | reverse complement strand
TGAACTGTGCCCACTGGTGGTTAACACACTGACAAGCCTGAGCCACATGGCCCTGCCTAAGGCACAAGGCTGTGTGTGTGTGTGTGTGTGTGTGTGTGTGTGTGTGTGTGTGTGCCATCAAGTGTGTGTGTGTGTGTGTGTGTGTGTGCCATCAAGTGTGTGTGTGTGTGTGTGTGTGTGTGTGTGTGTGCCATCAAGTGTGTGTGTGTGTGTGTGTGCCATCAAGTGTGTGTGTGTGTGTGCGTGAGTATGTGTGTGTGTGTGTATGTGCGTGTGCGTGCGTGAGTGAGTGTGTGTGTGTGTGTGTGCCATCAAGTGTGTGTGTGTGAGTGTCTGTGTGTGTGCGTGCGTGCGTGAGTATGTGTGTGTGTGTGTGTACGTGCGTGTGCGTGCGATTGTGTGTGTGCGTGTGTGTGTGTGTGTGTCTATGACCAACGTGGTGACTCACCTGTCTGAGGGCTGCGTGGCTTGGCTCCCAGGTAGGCTAGGTTGACGTTGGCCTTCCTGCCGTCGATGATGGGGTTGGGGTCTTTACACGCCCGATCTGCCGCCCCCCTGTCCATCATAGTCACCTGTTGGGACAATAACATAAATAGCATTAGTATTAACTCATATTGTGTAACTGAATTGTGTGTATTCACTTTGAGTGGAAGTACTACTGAAGGTTGTCTGATAAGCAGGCTAGGAGACACTGTACTTTGTGTGTGTGTGTGTATGTTTGTGTGTGTGTGTGCGTGTGTGTACAGTCATTTCAGTGTCAGATGAAGAACCCTTGGGAAACCCCTATGCCTTGCTGCCTGGTTGGACTCTGTCATAGGGGAACGTATGGGTCAATGTCATTCATAGCTCCCAGTTTTTCATTCTGTAGTGAGTGTTGGAAACAGCGAAGCCGTGGGAGGGAGACAGAGATGAGGGTGAGTGCTGACCTCAAGGATGGGGGGTCTCATGTCTCAGTGCTAATGTACGCGGTCGACTAATGAACGGCTGCCTCTGAAGCTAATGTGTGGGAGGGTGTCTCCTTGAAGGACAGAGGCCATCACAGCTGGAGAGGCCCTTGCAGGGCGTAGGCGGGGGCGGGGGGGGGGGAGGGGCGGGGGTGGTGGAAGGGCTCACATTTATTACAGTACACTGTAGGAGCAGTCAGAAGCGCCCTGCTGAGGCATGGTTGCCTTACATGAGTTCAACTCTGCTCCTCTGTGGCTCAGTAGGTAGAGCATGGCACTAACAATGCTTATGTTGTGGGTTCGATTTCCTCCGCCGGGACCATACTGAAAAATATTATGCACTCGCTGCAATGTAAGTGGCTTTGGATGAAAGCGTCAGCTGAACGGCATATTAACATGAGCAGGGGAAACTATATCAGCGTCCCTGGCGGAACGCACAGCCAAACATGGAAGTGTAAAGGCTGTTGCTTTCATTTCACAGCATCAGACTCTGGCGTCCTATGCGAACATGTACTGGATGATGGTATGATTGCTATGTTTCTGGAGGATAGTGTGGGAATGAGATCGCTATGGGAAGAAGTCAGGGGTGAAATGGAAAGACCAGAATGTGGTTGGATAACCTCTTCATGATCAGAGTATTAAAGAGCAGGGAAAATATGTATGCATTGCTTTCAGTGTCATGTTCGCCTCTGTCTCTATTTCTCTTTCTCTCCCTCTCTACACTCACTTTCCCTCTCCCCCCCCCCTCCTCCCACCTCCCCCTCTCTCTCTCATAACCATACACGGCTTGGCAGACGGGGGAGGTGTGGGAGGAAGTCAAAATGAAACTGCATGCTTTATCTCAGAACGCCAACTGACATGTCACACCTCTGTGACCAGCGGACTGCTTTCTGCTGACACACACACGCACACACACATACACACACACACACACACACACACACACACACACATACACACAAACCGACCATCCACCCATAAGAGAGAGGGGGGTGGGGGGGAATAGAGGGAGGTAGGGAGGAGAGAGAAAGAGAGAGGGTGGAGAGAGATAAAGAAACAGAGATAAAATGTGAGAGATCTACTGCTGTGTGTGTGTGTGTGTGTGTGTGTGTGTGTGTGTGTGTGTGTGTGTGTGTGCCTGTGTGTGTGTGCCTGTGTGTGTGCCTGTGTAGGGGTTGTTGTTATTCAGGGCTCAGGAGATAATTGATGTTACGCTTTTTACGGAATAATCTACTCATGCTTAAACATGTGACCGCCAACAGCACACACTGCACACACTTGTTGGATGGACAGAGTGGCTGTGTTACGCCCTATTAAGACCCCTGCTCTCTACAGATTATCTGGCAGCACATTCTGCAAGCAAGCCTGCTAGTATTTAAAACACTTCGTCTGAAAGGAAACAGCCAGTTTTTTCCCCCCCTTTTAAATCCACCTTGAAAAAGCCTACAGTAAATCATAACTGAAACTGTTGCGTGACTTTCATCATGGCCTAGTTGGTACACAAGATGGTAAGACAATAACAGTGCTTCTATTCACTTCTATTCAAAGTGGCAGTGGAAATAGTATGTGAAAGTATCCAATGGTAGGTAGCTGTACTAAGGGACCTATGCTGGTTACAATGTAGTAACTTTGTTACAAGGCTATTGGGACTCAATTCTCTAGAATAGGCCCTAAGCATGCTCTATGACGATTCAAATGTAAGATTTGAATCAATGGCTGAGCGTTGACTGTCCAAGTGTGTGGATTTGAATGTCTTATGGATGTTGCTATTTAGTTGTTCCTAACATAACCGACTTGCCCAAGGACACCTCGACACGTGGCCAGCCAGGGTTTCGAACCGCCTTGAGACAGACGCACTGCTGGTGTGCACAACATGGCTTCTATAAAGTATTTGCACTGCGTGACCCGCAGTAAACTTGGTTTTATCATCCGTCTTGGGTTTATCATCAATCTTACCCAGGTTACATCTCAGACTCTTAAGAGAAAATGAATAAACATGTCAGTGAGTTTAGCCCCAAAACTAAAAATACTGTCAAAATGGCACTAAAACCAAACGCCACTTTAAAGCTCACGAGAAACGCACAGACATCACATTATCTCCCGATTATAGTCTAATATAATAAAGAAAATGGGAAGCCGCGAAAGGATGAGCCACATAGACATGCCTACAGCCACAGACATGTCAGTTGTATAAGTGTGGGATCGCGTCTGGTATTGAAGAGGAACTTACAAAGCCGTATCCTCTCGATTTCCCGGTCTGCCTGTCCGTTATCACTACGGCCTCGTCAATATCCCCGAAGGTCTCGAAGTATTTCCGAAGGGACGCGTCGTTGGTGTGATACGGCAAACCGCCGACAAAGATCTTGGTGAAAGTAGTGTCTTTCTGAATGGTGGGATGCATTATTTCTACACCTCTGCCCACAAATGGACTCAAAAGCATTACTGCGCAGCTTCGGGGGTGATAAAGAAGACTATATTATGTTTACAGTCGCAGGTGGCAGAACTACTAACTTCTAACCAACAATTTTCTCGCCGTGAGTTAGGCTAGGCTTTCTTTGGGAGCACAGTAATGTGCTGTGTGCAATGATGCATTGGTTTACAAGCTCGCAGTCAGACTTGACAAAACCCCTGTCTTTATCGATATAATAGTTCTCTAATAAGACTTTGTTCTTTCATTCCATGTTTGAGTTATTTCCCATCCAGCGAAAGCGGTTAGCCTCCTGCAACGGTATCCCCTTGATAGGTCCACTCTGGTCTTGTTTTATCTATCCTCCGGAATAGAGAGGCTACCAGGCGCGTTTCAGACACGCCCACTCAGACACGCCCACTCTCCTTTGTCCAATCCGTGATCGGAGCGTCTTCCCTGTGAACTTTGTATCTGACGTCCCCTCAGCTCCACACCCCCCCTGGCTCCACCCTGCGCCCTGCTCACACACCTGTCTCCTTTGTCTTTCTGTAACACAAAGAAAAATACATCTGCTCGCAAATATATCGCCTTATTGAACGAATAGCCGCGGTCAGAATGGTCTACCTGGGCGCTAGTGATATAATACTGAGGTGCTTGCGCAAGTTATAGAATAAACGTATTGTATTTTTGGAGACAATAGATAGGTGAATCTTTTTCATCGTGAGTTTAGAGAAATATGATGTAACGTTCACCACGAGACCAACTCTGATGCCACAATTTGTAGGGTTCAAGAGTTCCTAACTAACCATAAAACATTTGTTTATTTCTTGTAATGTCTAACTTGATGGCTGCTGGAGACAGTAGCACACATCAAAGAGCCGGCAGGGCACCGGGCGAGAGGAAATTGGGAGACAAAAGCGCGCGCGGGGGGTGACCAGTCACAGGAGGGAGATGAAAGGCTGTTTGGAAGTGACCGTGCTCAACAATCGACGTCGCTCCTATCTTCAATATACTCCTCTCACTGTCTCTCTCTCTCTCTCTCTCTCTCTCTCTCTCTCTCTCTCTCTCTCTCTCTCTCTCTCTCTCTCTCTCTCTCTCTCTCTCTCTCTCTCTCTCTCTCTCTCTCTCTCTCTCTCTCTCTCTCTCTCTCTCTCTCTCTCTCTCTCTCTCTCTCTCTCTCTCTCTCACACACACACACGCACACGCACACACACACACACACACACACGCACACGCACACGCACACGCACACGCACACGCACACACACACACACACACACACACACACACACACACACACACACACACACACACACACACACACAGGCAAAGGTCATCATGGGTGACACATGTATCAACCCTGCATACCTAGGCTTACCTACCTAAATCTGTGGTATTTTAGGCCCTCTGAGACAAAGCATCAAAGCATAATAGATCATTAACATGGACAGTTAAGTTGGCAGGATTTTTTCTATATTGAAAGGAGGAGAGAAAAGTGATATATACTGTATATATATACATTTGCACCATATATATTTTAGACAGATGTTGTTCTTATCGTCCAACACACTATTGATGTTGGACCCCACGATTGCAGCAGTCAAAGGCCTTCAGAAGCTTTGATGTGTTTAAAGAATTCACCTCCTCACCTGTTACCCAGTTTGTACTGTAACAATTCACACCCATTCCACTGTTCCCCTCCCTCTCTCCTCATGTACCCCCTACCCCCCCTCTCTCTAGACACATGGCCTGTGACACCCCTCTTACCTCCTCTCTCACCTCTGAACCCCTGGTTCACGCAGACCCATGGTCTCCACGCATTATTTATACCCAGACGACAAGTGCCCCCCTATAACTAACTCTGCCCTGCGAGAGATTGTGCGAAAAACAGCAATGCTTGTACTAGATTTGCACCTAAAATAATGCTTTGTACCGAAGAAACGCATTTCCAGTCACCTTTATCACTTGAATTAATTGTTGCAAGCACAATTATGATTTGAAATTGACTTTGTCCATTAAGGGATTCCTTCTGGCCCCTGGGTTGTATAGACCGTGGTGTCGGGGGACTGGGATGACGTCCACTGTGCTGCTCCCTCTCAGACATTCAAGCCTCTCCAAGCATCAGGGTAGCATTCCTGAGCATTTTTTGGTACTCTACATTTGCTCGGTTTGTAGTGACGCCCTGATCAACAGTGTTTGTAATTGATTCCTATTAAGTAAGGTTATACATTATAAACAAATGTTACTATTACAGCACTCAAACTTATTTAATTCAATGTATCTTCTCTGGTTTTAATTTTTTTTATCAATTAGAATTTTTAAATACATTTTCTTTGACTTTTAAGTCCAGTTTGTGTCCAGTAGGATGTGTAGATCAGTGGAGAAAAATCCTTATTGAAGATGTTTTGATTGAAGTGATGTTCTAGTGACAGGAATAGACAGTTGTGTCAGCTCTATCATGTATATCTACATATGTATGCCTCTTCCTTAACTCTATACACTCAACTAAATAACAACTAACATGTTAGTGAGAGGTCAGCCATCTTAAATCTCCTGCTCCAAAACCCGACTTCCAGGCCAACTGTAACATCCATTGCTGTAGTGCACTAATCGAAGTCACACAATGGAAAACACAACTGACACACAATGTAATGTTTAAATAGAAATTTGTATTTACATCAATATTAACATCAAGAAACAAGTAAGAAAAAATGCAACAGTAATTTACATCCTGAAATGATGACTGTCTATTTTCCCCCCTTGTGTTACATCGTCTTCACCTCTCTTCATTTAAATCCGAGGACGCATCGAGAGGGATCCTTTTTTTCTTTAAAGCAAAGCACAGAAAACATTTCTCTTGAATATTCGGTAGATAATTATTTTTCATATTCTTCATCAAAACTGAAAATGTTAAATCCACTCTAGGCTATTCCATGACATAATGAAGTTGAACATGTACTTTAAGTCCATAAAAACAGCTTAGTCCATAAAACAAATCAAAACATTCTCCATTGTGTTAAAAGATAGCCATTGTCTTCAGCACTGCTACTGTAAATAGTTTAACATCTGTTGAGAACGTTGTGTATCCCAGGTTAAGTCTAAACAATGAGTGTCGTCTCTGAGTGGTCAATCTCATGAAATCACTATTTCCAGCTCCACATATCTACTGGCCATACATTGTAAGAGATACAAGCAAAAGCAATCACAAACAAAATTCAAATCAGCTCAGCAGAACCAGACTCATGTTTATACTATTCTGTATATGGAAATACATGTTTTAAATGCTAACATATTCTTATGTGTATGTTGTGCAAAGATAAATGCACACATGAATCCAACCATCTATGTTAAAAAACGCTTTCTAAGCACTGCAGAATGACAAAACACAAATCTTTGGATTGAGCATGAGGGTAGATTTCTCAAAAAGCTTCACGTAAAAATACAACAGAAATAAAGGCAAAAAAATCAAATGTCAACATGAAATCATGTAAAATGTCCAAAATCATCTTTAAGGACAAGACAAGAGAGATAGAGATTAATCACATTGAGGGAATCAACATTACCTCCCACTACCCAGGGTAGTCTCCCCCAATATTAACCAGCTCAGAATAAAATAATCCAAACAGAACAGAACAGAACATGATCAAGACAAGTCACTCAAAAACCTACACAGGAAAACTACGACCACAACCCAGCATCTGACCCTATGACCCCCCCGGGAGGGGAAGAGACCAAAGAGGAGCCATCTTGTGAATCTACAATGGCTCTGATTTGTCTATATAATGGATACGTCGATATCCGTATCACTGTCACTGACAGCGTTGTATGGAATTCTCAAGAAAGGAACTAGAGTCATTGGACTCCATTGAAACATGGGGTTCTGTCTGAGAACATCTACCCCGCACACTGGTACCACCTAGACCCCCGTACGCCTGACAACATCATCATCATCATCATCATCATCATCATCACCTGTCACATCTTGTATAGGCATCTTTTGAGTTTGTTAGCCTTTGTTAATAAAATAAATGAATACAAATGATAGGATCACACTAGCACCTCTACTTCTATGCAGATGTCATTGGAAAGGAGAAATGTACGATTTGAAGATCACAAAAGAAGGAAAAAAGTGCTTTCTGAGAGAACGAAAGTGGCAGTTTTAGCTTTTCTGAGAGAAACCAAACGAAAATGTTTTCAGTATTGATAAAAAGAAGGACCCCCTCCCTTTTCACCCATGTTTGAAGTACTGAAAATAAAAGCTGTTTTGACCTACGACAGAATAAGAAAATTATACTTTAAATATCAAGCCTTACAATCTGTGCAAAAACAGTATGTGACCTACAAAAGCATATATATTTATATATAATACATTTGAAGCATATTTACAATTTGTATTCACAGACAAAAGAAATAAATTCGGAACAAGACGTCGCATCTAATACTGCAGTACCTTCGCTTTGAGTAAATGATGCTTCATTTCGCCCTCAGAGGAAAGCCTAGATGAAGGATTATTGCTATAAATCTGCATAAACATACACTAAAATCTGGCTAACACTTTCTTTTACAGTGTGACTACTGTAGGAATCAATTCTTAATTAAGCCATTGGCAACAAATTGCTCTTATGTGGTAACCATTCCATTCGTTGGCGCTTAAAAGGCAACCAAGAGCACAACACTATTAATTTCTCCATAAAAAATACAATATACGTATGCCTTGATTTTAAAATGCTCATTTACATGTATGAATTGTAGTACAAATATGACGGGAATTGTGCACTTGTGAGAGGTCATCTCATATCAAGAACCGACTGCAAAATAATTCCAATTATGAATCTGCTTACGTCCCCATAGTCTCTACACACTGTAGAAGAAAGTGTTTTTTTATAAAATCTGTGCTTACTGCCTCACCATTGGTTACCCATTTATAACAATGATCATGGTTACCCTTGGTTACCCTTCTCCAATCAATAGTCCCCATCCTCAGAAAAGAAAACTAGAACACTCACAACAAATAAACAACACAGTTTTGCTGTTATGCATTAATTCTTGGGTAAAGGCCTCTATGACCACGAAATATTGCCACAATCCTTTCGACGACAGCCTTTCCATAAAGTGCAATTACAGCCAACTAGTATTTCTGTCGTACCTTAACCCAGCGCTCCCAGTGGGACCACTGTGTGTATATGGATGCTGACTTTCAACGACTAACTTCAGGGCCTGAAGAATTTCAGCAGGGCCTGATAGTCCTTCGTAATGGATGTTATACTTTTAAGGATGAATTCAGGGCATCGGGAAAACAAGGCTTTCATACACAGAGCTGGGTAACACTGTCTTTCTCCGATGACGGTCCAAAGCAGAGAGAGAGTTCAGGGTGAACAACACAGCACGATGGTGCGTCCCACCTAAGAGAGGAGGTCTTTTCATGTCTGTCTCTGTCCACCTGCCCGTTGTCTCCAGACCATTCTCGAGTGTGTGCCCACTTTCCATTGGTTTGGTCCAGTGAGTGAGGTGCGTCCAGAGTAGAAACACACACAACCCATAGAGAGGAATCTAATCAAACTACTTCAATGAAGTCTGATGGAGGAATTATACAGTTGTGCATATGTGTGTATGGTGTGTGTGTGTGTGTGTCTGTGTGTGTGTGTATGTGTGTATGTGTCTGATTTACATAGATGTATGTTTTTTCTCAGTCTGTTTTCCTCAGACCAACACAGGCCTCGAGTCCTAGAGAAACAGCACCCCCAGCTGGTGGGAGTATCACACTACACACACAGCCTTGTCCAACACCACACACTCGTCTGTCTCTCTGAACGGGCGTCACAGTGAGTCTGTTCCACCAGAAGCGCCGGTGTCTTCAGTTCAGCAATATTTCTGTGAGGTAAAGAAGAGAGGGGAAACAGGGTCAGTTGTGTGTGTGTGTGTGTGTGTGTTTGAGAGTGTGTGTTTGAGAGTGTGTGTGTGTGGGTGTGCGTGCGTGCGTGCGTGCGTGTGTGTGTGTGTGTGTGCGTGTGCGTGTGTGTGTGTGTGTGCGTGTGCGTGTGTGTGTGTGTGTGTGTTTGAGAGTGTGTGTTTGAGAGTGTGTGTGTGTGGGTGTGCGTGCGTGGCGTGCGTGCGTGTATATTTAAACAAACAAACAAAAATAAACATGGACGTCTATAGAAGTAAAAAAAAAAAACACACACAAACCAGTAGAGTGCTGTACACACCTGATCAGGCCCCATAGGCATGCGTCCCATCACCATGGGGTTCATGCCCATCTGACCCCCCATCTGACCCATGTGGCCCCCTCCTCCGCTGGAGGGCATCCCCCCGTTCATCATCATGCCCCCGTACTGCCCGGGGTTGCCCTGCTGGGCAAACTGCTGCTGCCCAGGGTTGCCCTGTTGGGCAAACTGCTGCTGGGGGTACGAGCTGGGGAGGGAAACGGAGAAGAGGGAAGGTTTAGTAGGTAACACACCTGCAGCGCCTATTAGTTAGGTAAGAATACTATTATTATTATCTTCTTTTTTTTTTAAGATCACTTAGAATGTCTGACAACTTCCAGTGCAACTCTAGGACGGACGGACGGACGGGCAGACAGACAGGCAGGCAGACAGACAGGCAGGCAGACAGACAGGCAGGCAGGCAGACAGGCAGACAAGACTCACAAGGCAGACAGACAGACTGGCAGACAGACAGACAAGGCAGCCAAGGCAGACAGACAGACAGACAGACAGGCAGACAGGCAGACAGGCAGACAGGCAGACAAGCAGACAAGGCAGACCTAAGTTTTACATGTTCATTCCACAGACTTGAGTGTCGGACATCTTGCTTTATTGAGTATCTCCGTGGTTACCCACCTGTTGCGGGCCATGCCTGCCTGCGACCACCCTTTCATGTCTGCACTCTGGTACATGGGGCCCCCCTGGGGGTGCTGTTGCATCATGGGGTTCTGAGGACCCAGGCGGCCAGACATCATAGCGTTGGGGGGGCTGCCGCTCGAAGGGCCGAACGAGGGGTCCCCCTGTTGGGCCATCCCTGGAGGAACAGATGATATTTAGCTGTTTAGCTGCACACGCACACACACACTTTCCTCCATCATCCATCCCTCCATCCCTGCCCTTTAGACAAGGAGGCGATACAGACAGACAGTACACACTCATCTCAGGCTCTGCGTAGGGCACCAAAACAGCCTAACGATCCTCCTAACATGAATGATTAATTAATTACTTAAACGAAGGCAAACTACTAACGCAATTATGCTTAGGGCACCCAAATGCCCAGCAGCGGCCCTGCAGACAAGACAAGACACGTCTCCATCTCTACAACCGCTGCTGCACACGACCTCGCCACTAGGGGGCAGCAACCCTCTGCTGACTCTGTGACTCACCGTAGCTGCCCCCGTAGCCAAACTGTTGAGGGCCGGGCTGGCCCATGCTGGGCCCTCCCATGGGCGCGTCCATGCCGCCGGGTGCCGTGACGTTGGGAGGGGGGCTGAACCCCCCCGCGGCGGCGGCGGCGGCTGCGGCCGCCTGCTGCTGCTGCTGCTGCATCAGCATCATCATGCGCTGCCTCCTCATCTGCATGGTGACCATCTCTCTGCTGCGCTGGGCCATCATCTGGGCGTTCAGGAAGCCGGGCTGTGGCGGGGGGGGGGGGGGGGGGCACAGGCAGACTGAGTGAGGTGTGTGTGTGCGTGTATATGTGAGTGTGAAGCCGGGCTGGGGCAGGGACAAACACACAGGCAGACAGAGTGTGTGTGTGTGTGTGTGTGTGTGTGTGTGGAGAGAGAGGGGGTTCTGGGTGTGAGGAAAGTCAGGCCGAACTGCCTTCCCAAAGAGTGTGTGTGTGTGTGTGTGTGTGTGTGTGTGTGTATATGTGTGTGTGGTGTGTGTGTATATGTGTGTGTGTGTGTGTGTATGTGTGTATATGTGTGTGTGGTGTGCGTGTATATGTGTGTGTGTGTGTGTGTGTGTATGTGTGTATATGTGTGTGTGGTGTGCGTGTATGTGCATGTGTGTGTGTATATGTGAGTGTGTCTGTGTATATGTGTGTGTGTGTGTGTGTGTGTGTATGTGTGTGAGTGTGTATATGTGTGTGTGGTGTGCGTGTATGTGCATGTGTGTGTGTATATGTGAGTGTATATGTGTGTGTGGTGTGCGTGTATGTGCATGTGTGTGTGTATATGTGAGTGTGTCTGTGTATATGTGAGTGTGTGTGTGTATATGTGAGTGTGTGTGTGTATATGTGAGTGTGTCTGTGTATATGTGTGTGCGTGTGTGTGTGTGTGTGTATGTGTGTGAGTGTGTGTGTGTGTGTGTGTGTGTGTGTGTGTGTTTGTGTCTGTGTATATGTGAGTGTGTGCGTGTATATGTGAGTGTGTGTGTATGCTAAAAAGGACCAGAGACACCTACCTGCGCCCCCATGCCAGGCTGCATCCCCGGGCGCATGGCAGGGTTCATGGCAGGGCCTCCTCCTCCAGGACTCTCCATCTTCATGGCCATGCCCTGCCGGGTCTGACTCATAAACTGAGGAGGGAGGGGGAGCCGCGTCAGTGTGGAGAGGGGCTGTTACATAGCACAGCACGTGGTTAGTCTGTGTGTGTGTGTGTGTGTGTGTGTGTGTCCTGCAGCCTCTATGTAAGTAAGTAAGTAAGTAAGTAAGTAAAGCTTTATTTATATAGCACCTTTCATACAAGAAATGCAGCTCAAAGTGCTTTACAACAGGAATAAGAACATAAAGTGAATATAATAAAAACATATACAAGCACAGAATGAATATACAGTATATGTAATGACAGAGTGATCTTTGATCGCCAACGACATCCTTGTTAAAAGGGAAACGAAAGTGAAAGCGTCATCGTGGTTTATTGGATGTAGGTGGATTAACGCTGCCTCCGCTGTACAGTATATATACCTGCTGGCCCTGCAGTCTCTGCTGCAGCTGCAGCCTCATGGGCTTGGTGGCGCTCATCATCCTGGGCCTCATCATGTTGGCGCGGGGGTGACCCATGCCCCCCATGCCCCCCATCCCGGGGAAGCTGCCCCCCCCCTGGCCCATCTGGGAGAGCATGGGGCCGAAGCCCCCCTGCTGGGGCTGGCCGTGCATGGGCCCCCCCCCGCCGTAGGCCGACTGCATGGCCATGGAGGGGGGCGCCCCCGGGTAGCCCC
>NC_137676.1:18040699-18048199 GCF_963989245.1 Nansenia antarctica | reverse complement strand
TGTCACCTAAGAGGCGTGAGGTTGGACTTAACACTTTGTTAGTGTCACACATTGTGTGTATGAGTGTGAGTGTGTGTGTGTGTGTGTGTTTGTGTGTGTGTTTGTGTGAGAGAAAGTGTGTGTGTGTGTGTGTGTGAATGTGAGTGAGTGTAAATGTGATAATGTGTGTGTGTGTGTGTGTGTGTGTGAGAGTGTGCGTGTGTGTTTGTGTGCGCGGCGTGTGAGTGTGTATATGTCAGAGTGTGTGTGTGTGTGTGCACTCGTGTGTGTGTCTGGGAGTCGGTACCTTCCCCCTCCTCTATCATGGCCTTGGGCTGGGTCAGGGCGAAGCACTGCATGGTCTCGTAGCGCGGCCCCCCCGGCCCCCCCTCCTCCACAGACCCGTGGCCGTGGCCGAACTTGACCAGCATGCGGCAGGTGAACGTGTGGCTCTTCTGCCGCGGTGCCTCACCCCCCCAGGACACGCCGTTCACTAGGGACGACCAAACACATACATCAATTCACACATTCTAACAATACATCAATACACACAGTCCCCTTTATTGCACATAACATTTTTATGGATTGGAGTTGTTACAATTGCTTTAGCTGTGTAGTTTTATTAAGTTAATAAAACGTGAATAGCTGCAATTGAAATATGTTGAATGAAAACATTGTTGATGTGTTGAATACTTATTTCCCCCACTGCATATATATTCATGCATGCACACACACACACACACACACACACACACACACACACACACACACACACACACACACACACACACACACATATATATATACACACATTCCCCTTTATTGCACATAACTTTTTTATGGATTGGAGTTGTTACAATTGCTTTAGCTGTGTAGTTTTATTAAGTTAATAAAACGTGAATAGCTGCAATTGAAATATGTTGAATGAAAACATTGTTGATGTGTTGAATACTTATTTCCCCTACTGCCTATATATTCATGCATGCATGCATACAGATATACCCATCTACAGACAAAAACTACATACGGTATGCCTAAAGACACACACACACACACACACACACACACACACACAAATATGAGCTGGCTGTTATAGTGTAAGAAAAACTGTGTCATCAAGAACATTGTTGTGTGTGTGTGCATGTGTGTGTGTGAGCGTGTGTGTGCGTGCGTGCGTGTGCGCACGAGTGCGTGTGTAAGTCATCGAAGTCAGCCAGATGATCCTTGCCCTGCCTACCTCTACCCTATTTCCCGCGTTTTTAATGTAAGAGCAGAAGTGTCCTCTCCCGTTCTGATTGCTGGCTAAATGGACCATGGGATTAATGTAGCAGAGGTGTCGATTTCCAATATCCCTTCAGCTCTGCACCGCGGCCGGGCCAGCACCAGGGACACGCAGCCATCTATCCTCGTTTGGGGAGGGTGACTCCTCATCACAGCACACAGGCACTGGGGGGGGGTATGGGGGGGTGGGGGGTCACCTTCACAGGGAAGAGGAGAGGGGTGGTGGTGGTGGTGGTGGTGGTGGGGGGGGGGGGGGTTGGGTGAACTTCAGAGAGAGAGAGAGAGAGAGAGATCCGAGTCTCCCTCAAGGTCTGTCTGAAGCCTTATCAAGCCAGAGGCCTTGAGTCTGTCTGCCTGTCTGACTTTCCCTACAGAGCTGGTGGAGGAGGAGGGGAGGAGGGGAGGTTAGTCTGTGGTACGGGGGGGTGGGCCTGGGGGGCCCTAACTGATACTGAGAGGTGATTTAACCAGGTTTTTGGAGGCTTCTACGTCTGGCTGCTAGGGCTGACATTTCCCCTCAGACTCAATTAGCCAGCGGTGGGGCCAGACAGCAGGGTCGACTCTGGTACAAAACACACAAGCTGTGTGTGTGTGTGTCTGTGTCTGTGTGTGTGTGTGTGTGTGTGTGCGTGTGTGCGTGTGCGTGTGTGCGTGTCTGTGTGTGTGTGTGTGTGTGTGCGCGCGTGTGTGTGTGTGTGTGCGCCCACTAAACCCTAGTTGGCATGGTCAGCGGTCATCCCGCTGGAATGTGCAGAGTGTGCGGATTTCATTCACAGAGCACACACACACACACACACACACACACACACACACACACACACACACACAGACACACAGACACACAGAGATAATGACGGAGGGAGGGGGGGAAGAGTGAGAGAGGACTGGAGTGAGAGAAGAGAGGAGTGAGAGAGAGAGAGAGAAACGGAGCGAGTGAGAGAGAGAGGAGTGAGAGAGAGAGAAACGGAGTGGAGTGAAAAAAAAAAAAGAAACACTTAGCGCCCACCATATCACTCAACATGTTCACTTCTATTACCTATTAATGAGCTTGAGAAAAAGAGAGAGAGAGAGAGAGAGGGGGGGAGAGAGAGAGAGAGAGAGAGAGAGAGGGAGAGAGAGGGAGAGAGCGAGATATGGAGGAGAGAGAGGGAGTAAGAAAGAAAAAAGAAAGGGGAGGGGGAGATGAGAGAGATAGGTGGGGGTGGGGGGTGGGGAGAGGGTGAGTGAGAGTGTGTCGGTGACACTTTGGAGCTGCTGCCTAGGAACACGGCTGTGGAGTTAATCGGGTGGCAGGTTCACTCCAGCACATTTATCCATAATTAATCAGCTTTATAAATAGACGGTTTGTAGTGTGTGTACACACACACACACACACACACACACACACACACACACCCACAGACAGACATAGGCCTCCTCACCCCAACTGTGTCTGTCACTCTGAAACTCTCTCTCACGCGCACACGCACACACGCACACACACCCACACACATACGCACACATACGCACACATACGCACACATACGCACACATACGCACACACACACACACACACACACACACACACACCCACCTCTACACTTAAACAGTTTTTGTCGCTCTGAAACTCTCTCCCACGTGCACACACACACATACACACATGCACGCACGCACGCACACACACACGCACACACCTCTACACTTAAACTCTGTTTGTCGCTCTGTAACTCTCTCCCACGTGCACACACACACACACATACATACACGCATGCACGCACGCACACACGCACACACCTCTACACTTAAACTCTGTTTGTCGCTCTGAAACTCTCTCCCACGTGCACACACACCCACACACGCACACGCACACACACACACACACCTCTACTCTAAAATCTGTATGTCGCTCTCTCTCACTCAAACATGCCTTTTCACCTAAACTGCGTTTGTCACTTTGAAACACACACACAACACACACACACTCAACACACACAACACACAGAAAGAGAATTATTTAAGCACGGGGAAGTGCGGAGGTGCATTATTCAGTGGTGAGTAGTTTCCAGATGGCAGCCATGGGATGTGAGTAGAGCAGAGGTCTGTTTTACACTGTCTGGACCACTGAGTGTGACTGACAGCTCAGCTACGCTCTGCCTGCTTAGCACCGTGTGTGTGCTCCTGTGTGTACGCTCCTGTGTGTGTGTGTTTGTTCAGGTGGGACTGAGTGTGTGTGTGTGAGTGTGTGTGTGTGTGTGTGTGTGTGTGTAAGCTCCTGAGTGATTGTGTGTGTGTGTGTGTGTGTGTGTGTGTACATGCATGTGTGCACCAGGAGGGCTGTCTTGCACTTGAACAGGTTCCTGAGGAACTCCTCATTATTGTGAGGAAGACAAGAAGGGAAATAAAATAATGGGTTGAATGTGACTGTGAAAGATTGGGACTATGAGTGTGTGTGTGTGTGTGTGTGTGTGTGTGTGTGTGTTTAATCACTTCTCTTCAGGATGTTTTATCTGAAACACCTCCCTATCCTCCTCTAGCAGGATATTGAGAGTGTATGCTTAATTGTGAGAGTTTGTTTGTTTGTGTGTGTGTGTGTGTGCATGTGTGTCTCACCGTTGGTCTTGGGCAGGTTCTTGTGGAACTCCTCCCTATCCTCCTCATGGAGGATGTTGTACACACTGGTGTTGATGAGCTCGTCCTGTTTGTACTGCAGGTACTGGGTGACGTTGTCAGACACAAACACGATGCTGCCCTCCCGGTTCACCACAAACAGGAACCCATCCAGGGCCTGGAGGTAGGGAGGGGGGGGTCAGAGGTCAAACCAACAGCCAACAGAGCCACCTCAGCCAGCCGAGGGATATCATATAAGCCATTTAGTAGCTGACAGTGTTTTCCAAAGCGACTTACATTGCAGTGAGTGCAGACATTTCTCAGTATATATGGACCCAGAGGAAAACAAATCAAAAGTCTAAGCATTGTTAGTGCCATACTCTACCAACTGAGCCACATAGGACCACGGACTAGAGTGGACTAGACTGTACCATAGTGGATTAGAGAGGACTAGAACCAGGGACTAGAGTGGACTAGAGGGGACTAGAACCAAGGACTAGAGCCAGGGACTAGAACCAGGGACTAGAGGGAACTAGAGCCAGGGACCAGAGCCAGGGACTAGAGGGAACTAGAGCCAGGGATTAGAGCCAGGGACTAGAGGGAACTAGAGCCAGGGACCAGAGCCAGGGACTAGAGGGAACTAGAGCCAGGGACTAGAACCAGGGACTAGAGCCAGGACTAGAGCCAGGGACTAGAGCCAGGGACTAGAGGGAACTAGAGCCAGGGACTAGAGGGAACTAGAGCCAGGGATTAGAGCCAGGGACTAGAGGGAACTAGAGCCAGGGACTAGAGCCAGGGACTAGGGGGAACTAGAGCCAGGGACTAGAGCCAGGGACTAGAGGGAACTAGAGCCAGGGACTAGAGCCAGGGACTAGAGCCAGGGACTAGAGCCAAGGACTAGAGGGAACTAGAGCCAGGGACTAGAGCCAGGGACTAGAGGGGACTAGAGCCAGGAACTAGAGCCAGGGACTAGAGCGAGGGACTAGAGCCAGGGACTAGAGCCAGGGACTCACCTGCAGTAGGAGCGGCCCCAGGTGGTCCTTGTCGATGACTCCCTGTCCCGTGGACGACACGTCTGACTTCTGGACGTCGTCATCGTTGGAGGCCTTCCCTGGAGCAGGAGGAGGAGGAGGAGGAGGAGGAGGAAGAAGAGGCGGAGGAGGAGGAGAGGAAGAGGAGGAGGAGAAGGAAGAAGAAGAGGAGGGTCAGATCCTGCCTCCCAACCACCTCACAGTACAATCAAAACATAACCAAAACCATCTCCAGTGGAACTGTTTGAGGAGATATAGAACCGGAGAGGGAAGAAACCCTGACACACCAACTGCCTCAGCGGATCTAACAAAGAACCTTGTAAACAACAGAGATGTTCCCTCCTCTCATTGGTCACCACGGCCACCAGGGGGCAGCGCTTCTCAACCTTCCCTGTAGAAACGGAAAGGTGAGGGGGGGGAGAGAGACGTTCTGCAGGTTTCTGAGTAGTATCCCATTAGATGTGAAGGGCTGTGTGTGTGTGTGTGTGTGTGTGTGTGTGTGTGCATCTGTGGTGCAGGTGGTGCAACCTTCCTCATGCTTTATATTCAGTGTGAGACCTCGGAGGGACTGCCAGTCAGGCTGACACACACACACACACACACACACACACGCACACACGCACACACGCACACACACCAGACACACACACACACATACACACACACACACACTCAGAAACACACCAGACACACACGCACACACACATGCACACGCACACACACACACACACACACACACACACACACGCACGCACACGCACACGCACACGCACACGCACACGCACACACACCAGAGACACACACACACAGCCCAGCCCAGCCCAGCCATATTAATGCAGGACTGAGAGACTGTCTGGAGCAGCCTAACAGGAATCATTCCATCTGATTAGGTCCCAGGGGCAGCGATACCAACACAAAGAAACACACACACACACACACACACACACACACACACACACACACACACCAGCCCTCTGCTGCCCGCCACCGCCGGCGCCCACAAGGTAGAGGGGGAGAGAGAGAGAGGGAAGGAGTGAGGGAGGGAAGACAGATAGAGAGAGACAGAGAGAGAGAGAGTTCTGCTCCACTGGTTCACTCAATGTTACAAAGCGAAGAGCAACCTGAGGATGCTGCACTTTATCCTACTGCAACACAGACAGACAGGCAGGCAGACAGACAGGCAGGCAGGCAGACAGGCAGACAGGCAGACAGGCAGGCAGACAGGCAGACAGGCAGACAGGCAGACAGGCAGGCAGGCAGGCAGGCAGGCAGGCAGGCAGACAGGCAGGCAGGCAGGCAGGCAGGCAGGCAGACAGGCAGGCAGGCAGGCAGGCAGGCAGGCAGGCAGACAGGCAGACAGACAGGCAGGCAGACAGGCAGACAGGCAGACAGGCAGACAGGCAGACAGGCAGGCAGGCAGACAGGCAGACAGCCAGGTTTGGTAGACACCACATGGAAAGCAACCACACCAAAAAAAAGAGGAGGGAAAATGAATACATGAGAAGGTGAGGAGATGGAAAGACAAATAAGAGTGAGAGAGATACAGAATGATAAAAGGTGAAAGGGGGAAAGCAAGAGGAGGAAGAGAGCAGGGGGGGCTGGGGGAGGTGTGTGTGTGTGTGGGGGGGGGGGGTTAAAAGTGAAAGTAGTGCACCCAATGTCACTTTCTGTTTCACTTCCTGTAACTATGGCAACCGAGTCAGGACCAGCTGTACCCTCTTCCCCTTCCTGTTGATGGGGTGGAGGGTGGGGGGAAGTGTGGGGGGGGGGGGGGGGTGGAGGATGGTGGGGGGAAGGTGGAGGGTGGGGGGAAGGTGGAGGGTGGGTGGGTGGAGGGTGGGGGAAGGTGGAGGTTGGGGGGAAGGTGGAGGGTGGGTGGGTGGGGGGTGGGGGAAGGTGGAGGGTGGGGGGAAGGTGACTGACAGCCTGACAGCAGTAGCGGCTAAACACAACCTCCCTGTGGCTCCAGGTAGAAAGCTGCTCTCCCTCAGGCACTGACCTGGGACCAGCTCTTCCTCCCCCACCTGAACCAGGACTGACCTGACCTCAGAGCGGGTTCTGAAGGCCAGGGAACCCATGTAATAGGAACCCGTCCTGGGAAGTCCCAGCCCAGACCGGGGCCAGAGAAAGAGAGAGACGACTAACACTAAACCAGTCCACTGAAATCACACAACCGCTGGCGAGGCCAGAACACAGCTGGCCAATGATATTATGCACACCAAGCCAGAGCCAGAGCCAAAGCCCCCAACCCCCCCCCCTCCCCTGCCCCCCCCCCCCCCCCCATCCCCAAAACCAACTAACATAAACAGCCAAAAGCTGTGAAATAGTATGATGACTGAGCGATCCGTCCTTGCACCTGGACCCTAAGAGAGAGGGAGTCACATGTGTGTGTGTGTGTGTGTGTGTTGTTCTGCCCCCCCCCCCCCCCCTCCCACTCTGAGAGCCAGCTGCTGTAGGAGCCTCAGCCCGGGCCGCAGCCCTCAGACAGACCTGCTCTATCTGCCCTCAGCCCCGCCAGGCGCCTGGCCCAGCACGGAGCCAGCTGCAAGGCTAACCCACTCCTACACACACACGCACACGCACGCATACACACACGCATATACACACACACACACCCGCCAGC
>NC_137676.1:18038587-18040499 GCF_963989245.1 Nansenia antarctica | reverse complement strand
CTCCAGCGTTGCATTTCAACCACATGTTTGTATGCCTCCACTCCTGACAACAACATTAGCATTAATGGAGAAGGCGCCTCTCAGAAACGTAGCTGTGGAAGAGGCTGTCACACGGTAAAGTCAAGCAGCTTTCCTCTTAAGACACTTTGCCACTCCTTCCCTCCCTCCATCCGTGTTTCCTTCAGATCTATCAGTCTCTTTAGTCTCTCCCGGGAGTACATCCTCCTTCAGGTCTGTCTGTCTCTGTCTGTGACTGCGTGTCTGTCTGTGTCTTCATGTCTGTCTGTCTGTCTTGTGTCTGCATGTCTGTCTGTCTGTGTCTGCATGTCTGTCTGTCTGTCTGTGTCTGCATGTCTGTCTCTGTGTCTGCAGTCTGTCTGTCTCTGTGTCTGTCTGTGTCTGCATGTCTGTCTGTCTGTCTGTCTGTGTCTGCATGTCTGTCTGTCTGTGTCTGCATGTCTGTCTGTCTCTGTGTCCGTCTGTGTCTTTGTCCGTCTTTGTCCGTCTGTCTGTCTGTCTGTCTGTCTGTCTCTGTAGTCTGTTTGTCTGTCTGTCTGCAGTCTGTGTCCGCCTGTCTCTGTGTCTGTGTGTCTGTTGCTCATCTTAGCAGGCAAGTGTAACCTTTCCGTTTTCTAACAAAACCTGCCACTCCAAGGAGGAGAGCAGGAGGAGGAGGAGGAGGAGAAGTGGCTCCGAACTTGTAGAGCTTAAGGAAAGTGTTTGACTGAAGCGCTGTGGTCCTCCTCCACTGTGAGCCTGCCTGCCTGCCTGCCTGCCTGCCTGCCTGCCTATTGATGGAGCGTCCTCAAAGAGCGCGGCCTAATTGCAGAGTGAATGAGGTGGCTCCAGAGAATGGTTGATTAGGAGGGCTGCTGAATGCCCCAGGGAAATGGGTCACCTCCAGTCTTTTTTTTTCGGTGCTGGGAGAAAGTCAATTACACGCCACGGGTATAGGGGGGGGCCTGGTGGCACAGTGCCTGGGACAGATACAACGCCACAGCAGGGGGGAGGGGGCGGGGGCGGAGAGAGAGAGAGAGAGAGCGACAGACAGAGACAGAGAGAGAGAGAGAGTGTGAGAGTGAGAGTGAGGGAGGGGACCGTCAAACCAGGGTTGAGCGCAGCGACACGAGGCAACTCTCTGAACCCCCCCCCCTCCACCACAGCCCCCCCCGACCCCTCCGCCCCCCCCCCCCCCCCACAACACACACACCCCATCCCATCTCATCCAGGTCTGCATACACACACACACACACACACACACACACAGTGGTCCGGTCCCCAGCGCTGTGATCGCTGAGCCGTTCTACTGCCACCCTGTCGGCTGGCCGGTTCATTATGGACCGTTATTGACTTGGTAGGTGATCCATCAGCGACCGCTTGTTAATCAGCCAGGTGGATAGTCTGCCCTGCTGCTGCTGCTGCTGCACCCTGGAGGTCTATTATCTGTGGGGGGGGGGGTGGGGGGGGGGGCGGGGGGCGGGGGTGTCCACCCTCCTTTCATATTCTTATGAGACTTTTCTCCAGCCAGTAGAAATGATTGAGGGGTAGGTAACACCGTCAGAAAGGTGGAGACAGCACAGAACCCTATCTGGCCAACCTCTGGCTATATCAGGTCAGGCTCATACTAGGGGGCGCTTTACGCAAAGCTGATATGATGCACAGCAGCTTGGCTTTGACATGCTCTGGCTAGCTAGTCTGTGTGTGTGTGTGTGTGTGTGTGTGTGTGTGTGTGTGTGTGTGTATATGGGTGGTGTGTGTGTATGTGTGTGTGTGTGTGTGTGTGTGTGTGTGTATGTATATGGGTGGTGTGTGTATGTGTGTGTGTGTGTGTGTGTGTGTGTGCTCCTGCCAGTATGGTGTTTTGCGAGGCGCCAACATGGTAATATACCGGCTGTGTGTCTGCTGAGAAAAT
>NC_137676.1:18028587-18033587 GCF_963989245.1 Nansenia antarctica | reverse complement strand
CTGACTGTCGAGGAGCTGGTAGGTCACAGGTGAAGGCTGAGGATCAGTGTGTGTGTGTGTGTGTGTGTGTGTGTGTGTGTGTGTGTGTGCGTGTGCGTGTGTGCAGGGTTACAGGTGGAGCCAGTGTGGTATGATATTGTGGTGCAACAGACAGACAGACAGACCCAAAAAGAGACAGCAGAAAGTGTTGGTCTGTACACGGCCGTGCCGGCACACGCATCTGCCGCTTTAAGAGAAGCTCCCCGAGCAGAGCCAATGTCTGGAGCGAGCTAGCTACATTTGAATGGCAGCCAACGATACACTGTGCATATACACACACTCTCCCACTGTGCACATACACACCTATCCCACTGTGCACATACACACACTAACTACAACCGCACCCATTCTGTTTTTCTGAGAACTCGTTCTATTCTTTCACCCTTGTTAGAATCTCTCTCTCTCCCCCCCCTCTCTCTCGTTCCCTCCCCTCTCTCCTTCTCTCACCCTGTTCCTCCCCCACCCTCTCTCTCCCTCCCTCCCTCTCTCATCCACTCTCTACCCCCATCCTCCCTCTGCCTACCTCCCCCCCCGCCTCCCCCTCCCTCTCAATGTGTTTGTGTCTTTCTCTCTCCTTCCCTCTATGGCTCAGAATAAGGGACAGTGTTGTCTGCATTAGCCTGCACACACAAACAGCCCAGTAGGGTCTACACTGTGTGAGTGAACTCTGTGTGACTCCCGCTTAGCTTAGCCTCCCCAACAAAACCAGTACTTACTCTCCAGCAGAATAGCAGCCAAAACCACATCTTGGCACCTAGCCTCCCCTTAAACAAATCAGACCACAGAGGCTAATAAAAGACTGAATCCACAGCCTAGGAGAGAGAGGGGTACCAGAGAGGGGGAAGGCATTCTCAAACCCCCTCAAGCCCCGCCCCTAGTTATTAAAAAAAAACAGGGGGAAAAAAAACTGACTGACTTTCAATTCAAACACAAGACAAAGCTGTCTCTCTCTCCACTGCACCCTTCATATCTCAGACTGTTGAGAAAATGAAGCCCAACATTTTGGGAACAAATTGTCTTAATCCGATGATTTCCCTCTAATAGCCCAGTTCAGTGTGAACAAATTGCCACTGGGCAGCAAACACAAAAGATACAGGTGTGAAGCCTCCGTCTCTGGACCAATCACAGGAGCCGTCCGGCGTCCGGTTAGTACTCAGAAACTCAGGGTGAGGAGGAGAAGACTTAGACATCGGACAGTGCTAGGGGCGAGGGATACGGACATTTTAAGGCCCCAACTTCGACCAGCTGCTCAGGGTGTGCCCGCTGAAGTCTGCCACCAAAACGGCCAATTTACATATTCAAAAAAAGGAAATAGACCTTAGCATGACTCATCCCTTCCAAGCACCCAGTGCAAAACCCCACCGTGCACGACCATGAAGTGATTCACTGTGAGGACCTGATGAAAACCAAAACGTTCACCAGAGTCCTCGTCCACCCCCCCTCCCCCCCCCCTCCCCAAAGGTCACTGGACTGGAAACATATGCAATGTGTATAGGGCAACAACAGTGTTTACCTCACCAAACCCAAGCACAGCCATGTGTTGAGCATTTGCACATTTCTAACGCCTGCACTGTTGAAAAGGGAGGGAGGGAGGGAAGGGAAGGGGAGGGGGGCGGGGGAGAGAGTGAAAAAGAGAGGCCATTTTCCACATTTACCATGCTGATCTCTGCTGTCTGAGGGAGAAATGCCAAGGCTTCAGAGCCTCAGGAGAGGGGAGAGAGAGAGAGAGAGAGAGAGAGGCGAGAGAGAGTGTGTGTGAGAGAGAGAGAGAGAGAGAGAGAGAGAGAGCGAGAGAGAGTGTGTGTGAGAGTGAGAGAGAGAGTGCGAGAGAGGGAGGAGGGGAAGAGGGAGGAAAGGAGAGGGGGACTATAGAAGGGACACATTCCTGTGTGTTAGGGCTGCCTGTAAAGTTGCGCAGAAGCTACAAGCAGACCTGAGATAAGATAAGGACAGAAAAAACACACATGCCCTCATCAGTCACCTTCAGCTGAACCCAGCAGAACAACAAGAGAGTGTGAGCTACGTGTGGAACAAGTATGTGCGTGTGTGTGTGTGTGTAGTGTGTGTGTGTGTGTGTGTGTGTGTGTGTAGTGTGTGTGTGTAGTGTGTGCGTAGTGTGTGTGTGTGTGTGTGTGTGTGTGTGTGTGTGTAGTGTGTGTGTGTGTGTGTGTAGTGTGTAGTGTGTGCGTGTGTGGTAACACACGGAGAAATCTCAGGGACGGAAAAAGTTCTAAACATTAAACAAACAGCACCTTCCATTAAAGCACGAGATGTAGAAACGTTGACAACTATTCTGAACAATACAGTATAGCCTATTCTGAGAGAACCATCCAATGCTCCATGGACCATGGCTCTGGTGTCTGGCCTGAATTATTATGAATAATAATAATAATAACAATAATAATCATAATAAAAAATGTCATTTAGCTGACGCTTTTACAGTGAGTTCCATTGCAGCGAGTGCCTAAATTGATGGTCCCCGTTGGGGAATCGAACCCGCAACCGTTAAACGTTGTTAGCGCAACGCTCTACCAACTGAGAGGACCACAGAGGAC
Source organism: Nansenia antarctica (assembly GCF_963989245.1). NCBI lineage: Eukaryota > Metazoa > Chordata > Actinopteri > Argentiniformes > Microstomatidae > Nansenia > Nansenia antarctica. The sequence goes on along the minus strand of NC_137676.1, from coordinate 18,030,993 downwards.
CATAACAAGTAGAACAATAGTGCTGTGCAGTAGGCCTACATTAAACCTTTAAAACATTTCCATCCACACATAATCAGGTAAACGTGTCACATATGGCTTTGCCTCCTGAATGCACAATGGAGGATAATAGAGAAATATGAGGGGAGAGTTAGAGAGAGAGGGGGGGGGGGTGAATGCTTCGAGGGAATGCCTTAGTTAACTAAAATGGACCGAAAAATTGAAAATTATACCCCTCCTGGAGGAAATGACACAGTACCCGAACATTCTGGTGGCCCTATCTGTAATGTAATTAAACGTGGAGGAGGCAGACGGATGTTAGATATCTCTATGGGATAAGGAAGAGGAGTGGAGAGGGGAGGAGGGAGGAGTAGAGATGAGGGGAGGGGAGGGAGGAGAAGTGATGAGGGAGGAGGGAAGAGGGGGAGGACAGAAGAGGAGTGGAGAGGGAAAGAGAGGGAGGGAGGGAGGAGTGGAGAGGGGGAGGAGGAGAGAAGAGATGAGGAGGGAGCAGAGAAGCGGGGGAGGATGGAAGAGGGATGGAGAGGGGGAGGAGGGAGGAGTAGAGGGGGGGTGAGGGGTGGAGAGAAGAGATGAGGAGGGAGAAGAGAAGAGAGGGGGAGGACAGAAGAGGAGTGGAGAGAGAAGGAAAGAAAAAGGGGGAGGGATGGAAGAGTGGAGGGAGGAGTAGAGAGGGGGATAGGAGAAAAGAGATGAGGAGGGAGGAGAGAAGAGGGGAGGAGAGATGAGGAAGGAGGAGAGAAGAGGGGGATGACAGAAGAGGAGTGGAGGAGAGAGAGAGAGAGAGGGGGGACACAGGAGGCCACTCAGACCTCATTACTGTAATAGGTCAATCAATAAGCCCCTCCCCCCCTGCCGCCCCCCCCCCCATCCCCCCCAAGCCTGCCTTGATGGTCACTCTGCTGCCACGGCAACAAGAGAGAAACTGCCACATCGCTCACTCATCTCTCCATCTTTGTTTTCTCTCTCTCACACTAACACTAATCCTTCACATGAACAGTACTACATAAACACACATCTGCCTCCTCTCAGTAACCCACCATCATCCCCCCCCCCGCCCTTATTTGAGAGAGGGGCATCAGAGAGAAACAAGGAGATTCGCTTGCTTACTAGCTTAATACAAAGATCCAAAAAGTGCAGTTAAAAAAAAAGATACGTAAACTAAAAAAGGCTGCACCTATCGGAAGGGATTAAATGCAGCATCCTGCTCCGGCTCCTACATCTCGACGTTCACAGATGAACTCTTTACAGAAGGACAGAACACAGGAAAGGTGACGTCCAGCCAGTGTGATGCGATCTGACAGGAGGGTCTATGGATCTCAGGGTGGAGCTGACGGGAGGGACGGGTTCCCTTTCCAATGACCGGGCGTGCTGGTGCTGTTCTCCCTCTGGCCTACACCGCCCAGACACACAGACAGACAGACAGACAGAGACAGAGACAGAGACAGAGACAGAGACAGACAGAGACAGAGACAGAGACAGAGACAGAGACAGAGACAGAGAGACAGACACACACACACACAGACAGACAGACAGACAGACACACAGACACACAGACAGACACGGACACACAGACAGACACGGACACACAGACAGACACGGACACACACACACACACACACACACACACACACACAGACACGGACACACAGACAGACACGGACACACACACACACACACACACACACACACACACACACACAGTCCTCTGTGGCTCAGTTGATAGAGCATGGCGCTAACAAAGCTTAGGTTGTGGATGATTCAATTCCTCTGGGACCATATATACTGCAATGTAAGTCGCTTTGGAAAAAAGCGTCAGCTAAATGGCATATATTATTATATTATACTGTGTGTGTGTATTTTTTATTACACACACACACACACAGTGTGTGGCTGGGTCTGGTCAGGTGTGTGTGGGTCTGGGGTCTGGTCAGGTGTGTGTGGGTCTGGGTCTGGTCAGGTGTGTGTGGGTCTGGGTCTGGTCAGGTGTGTGTGTGGTCTGGGTCTGGGTCTGGTCAGGTGTGTGTGGGTCTGGGTCTGGTCAGGTGTGTGTGGGTCTGGGTCTGGTCAGGTGTGTGTGGGTCTGGGTCTGGTCAGGTGTGTGTGGGTCTGGGTCTGGTCAGGTGTGTGTGGGGTCTGGGTCTGGTCAGGTGTGTGTGGGTCTGGGTCTGGTCAGGTGTGTGTGGGTCTGGGTCTGGTCAGGTGTGTGTGTGGTCTGGGTCTGGGTCTGGTCAGGTGTGTGTGGGTCTGGGTCTGGTCAGGTGTGTGTGGGTCTGGGTCTGGTCAAGTGTGTGTGGTCTGGGTCTGGTCAGGTGTGTGTGGGTCTGGGTCTGGTCAAGCAGCAGGTCCATGTTAGCTCTGGGCTCCAGTGACACTCCACACCCTCAA
>NC_137676.1:18013587-18023587 GCF_963989245.1 Nansenia antarctica | reverse complement strand
TCAGAGAGAGAGGGAGGGAGGGAGGGAGGGAGGATGGGAGGGAGGGAGGGAGGGAGGATGGGAGGAGGGAGGGAGGGGAAAAGGGAGGAGGGAGGCTGGGGAGGGAGGGGAGGAGGGAGGGAGACTGGGAGGGAGGCTGGGGAGGGAGGGGAGAGAGGGAGGGAGGCTGGGAGGGAGGGAGGAAGGCTGGAGAGAGAGAGGGAGGCTGGAGAGAGAGAGGGAGGCTGGGAGAGAGAGAGAGAGAGAGAGAGGAGGGCTGGAGAGAGAGAGAGGCTGGAGAGAGAGAGAGAGAGAGAGAGAGAGAGAGAGAGAGAGAGAGAGGGGAGGCTGGAGAGAGAGAGAGGGAGGCTGGAGAGAGAGAGAGAGGCTGGAGAGAGAGAAGGAGGCTGGAGAGAGAGAGAGGGGGAGGCTGGAGAGAGAGAGAGAGAGAGAGAGAGAGGGAGGCTGGAGAGAGAGAGAGAGGAGGCTGGAGAGAGAGAGAGAGGGAGGCTGGAGAGAGAGAGAGAGGGAGGCTGGAGAGAGAGAGAGAGGGAGGCTGGAGAGAGAGAGAGAGAGAGGGAGGCTGGAGAGAGAGAGAGAGGGAGGCTGGAGAGAGAGAGAGGAGGCTGGAGAGAGAGAGAGAGGCTGGAGAGAGAGAAGGAGGCTGGAGAGAGAGAGAGAGGCTGGAGAGAGAGAGAGAGGGAGGCTGGAGAGAGAGAGAGGGAGGCTGGAGAGAGAGAGAGAGAGGGAGGCTGGAGAGAGAGAGAGAGGGAGGCTGGAGAGAGAGAGAGAGGGAGGCTGGAGAGAGAGAGAGAGAGAGGGAGGCTGGAGAGAGAGAGAGAGGGAGGCTGGAGAGAGAGAGAGAGGGAGGCTAGAGAGAGAGAGAGAGGGAGAGAGGGAGGCTGGAGAGAGAGAGAGAGGGAGGCTAGAGAGAGAGAGAGAGGGAGAGAGAGGGAGGCTAGAGAGAGAGAGAGAGGGAGGCTAGAGAGAGAGAGAGAGAGAGAGAGAGAGGGAGGCTGGAGAGAGAGAGAGAGGGAGAGAGGGAGGCTGGAGAGAGAGAGAGAGGGAGGCTAGAGAGAGAGAGAGAGGGAGAGAGAGGGAGGCTAGAGAGAGAGAGAGAGAGAGGGAGGCTAGAGAGAGAGAGAGAGAGAGAGAGAGAGAGAGGGAGGCTGGAGAGAGAGAGAGAGGGAGGCTGGAGAGAGAGAGAGAGGGAGGCTGGAGAGAGAGAGAGAGGGAGGCTGGAGAGAGAGAGAGGGAGGCTGGAGAGAGAGAGAGGGAGGCTGGAGAGAGAGAGAGAGGGAGGCTGGAGAGAGAGAGAGAGGGAGGCTAGAGAGAGAGAGAGAGGGAGAGAGGGAGGCTGGAGAGAGAGAGAGGGAGGCTAGAGAGAGAGAGAGGGAGAGAGAGGGAGGCTAGAGAGAGAGAGAGAGGGAGGCTAGAGAGAGAGAGAGAGAGAGAGAGAGAGAGAGGGAGGCTGGAGAGAGAGAGAGGGAGAGAGGGAGGCTAGAGAGAGAGAGAGAGAGAGAGGGAGGGAGGGAGGCTGGAGAGAGAGAGAGAGAGAGAGGGAGGGAGGCTGGAGAGAGAGAGAGGGAGGCTGGAGAGAGAGAGAGAGAGAGAGGGAGGCTAGAGAGAGAGAGAGAGAGGGAGGCTGGAGAGGGTCAACACTGCAAGATCAACAAGCCTTCAGGGGCGAAACAACAATGCGTGCCATACTATTGACACACACACACACACAGACACACACAGACACACACACACACAGACAGACACACACACAGACACACACAGACACACACACACACACAGACACACACACACACACACACACACACACACACAGCCATGGCCAGTGTGTACACGTTCTCCTCCTGGTTGATCAAAACACACACTGAACAACAACCGCAGAGGCACGCCCATATCTCTATGCAGAGCAGTCACTGCTGAATGGTGTGTGTGTGCGTGTGCGTGTGCGTACTGTGTGTACATGTGTGTGTGTGTGTGTGTGTGTGTGTGTACTGTGCGTGTGTACTGTGTGTACATGTGTGTGTGTGTACGTGTGTGTAGTGTGTGCTGTGCGTGTACTGTGTACTGTGCGTGTGTGTATGTGTGTGTGTGTGTGTGTGTGTGTGAAGGGGAAGGAGGCTGCAGTTAAATCATAGTCTCAGCGAGGGGAAGAGGAGGGGCGGCTTGGCAAATAGAGTGAGCGGAGAAATGCACACAGACTGGGAAGAGCCGGGAATGGCGGGGAGGAGGGGGCATGAAGACAGGAGTATGCTCTGTGTGTGTGTGTGTGTGTGTGTGTGTGTGTGTGTGTGTGTGCGTGTGTGTGTGTGTGTGTGTCTGCGATTAATTAATGACCATGGTTACAGAAGGAGCTCCCTGTTGTTTCATTCTCTCTACATCAGCATCTCAATCCCCCCCATCCACCTCACAGCTGACAGTGATAGTCAGCCTCACACGCACGTGCACGCACACGCGCACACGCACACGCACTACTGTATATGCCTCTTGAACACAGAGCAGAGTAAAGTGTAAATGAAGTAAATACGTGAAGGTTTGGAGGGTTTCTAAAATGTTTGTGGTGGGTGGCGGAGTGCCTTGTTGTCATGTCCTTAGTAACCAACCAGCCTTGTTGTCATGTCCTTAGTAACCAACCAGCCTTTTTGTCATGTCCTTAGTAACCACCCTTGTTGTCATGTCCTTAGTAACCGACCAGCCTTGTTGTCATGTCCTTAGTAACCAACCTTGTTGTCATGTCCTTAGTAACCAACCTTGTTGTCATGTCCTTAGTAACCAAATCAAATCAAATCAAAATCAAATCCAATTTTATTTGTACATTTCTTACAAGATGCAACTCAATGCGCTTCACATACTGACAGAGCCGCAAGCAGGCAAAAGTAAAAACCTGTACACTGTGTAGCCAGGAAAATTCCCTTGCAGCCCTCTACTCATAGAGCGACTACTAACCAGTTTGCCTACCAGCACCCAGCGGTGGACCCCGACACGTCCTTAGTAACCAGCCTTGTTGTCATGTCCTTAGTAACCAGCCTTGTTGTCATGTCCTTAGTAACCAGCCTTGTTGTCATGTCCTTAGTAACCAACCGGCCTTGTTGTCATGTCCTTAGTAACGAACCAGCCTTGTTGTCATGTCCTTAGTAACCAGCCTTGTTGCCATGTCCTCAGTAACCAGCCTTGTTGTCATGTCCTTAGTAACCAACCAGGGGGCCATTCCACTAAAGGTGGCTTAGTATATCGGCGATTGAAAGAAATCAGGCGATCAGGCAACTCGGGATTGGAATTCAAGCCTCAGGTGATTCCTCGAACGAGGATCAGCCTTGTGTCATCAGTGTTCACAGAAGACAGGCTTACAAATCTGCGATATGGGCGCGTGCACGCAGACATAAAGAGCCCCGAAGAGTCGATCTGTCGAAATGAAGATACTCCACTCTGCAGGGGTCCTACATTTGCGCAGCATTCCGAATGATTGATTTTAATGAAGACGGAAAAATAAGATGTCAGTGCAATACTGCCGCAATTAACAAGGCGAGGGAAATGGTTTGGCAAGAAATTGCTGACCGATTAAATGCGTAGGTCATACTAGCCCCAGTTATTGTTATATGTTCATATTTTAATAAATGAATATTACTACTGTGGTGATACCAGCAGCAGGCTACAAACCGTCATATCGCCACAATGGCCTAGTGGTATCGACCGCTGCCACAGGATTTATTCATCATTTTTAGACGTGGTTCGAATCCCTCTTCGGACACACTTTTTACTGCATTTCGTTGTCTGAATCTAATCTAAAATCTCATCTAAAAAAGTATGTAGGCTATAAAATTATGGTGCAGGCTAATTTACAAGAACTGACACGATTACAATGGTGTTTGAAGCCTTTGCATGAAATCTTCGGTTAAATGTAAAAAAATAAAATAATAATCACTTAGTCAAGTCTCGAACTCGCAACCTTTGGAACTCCAGCTGGCTGCCTTAACCACTGCGCCAACCAGACCGCTGTGATAACAGCAATGCAAGTTGATAGACATACCTATTCATTTTATTTTATTTTTTACACTTTTTAATTTATGTATCCATCGATCTATCTATCTATTACACTTTCAAAATATCTAGTTATCTATCACACAATCAAACTATCTATCGATCGATCACACTTTCAAATTATCTATCTATCACACAGTCAAACTATCTAATCTATCTATCTCGTGTGAAGTGGGAACTAATATTTCCTAAAAGACACATGAGGAACTGTCGTTCGGGGTTTAGTTTCCGCCTGTGAGCCTTTTTTGACGCACGTATTACTATAGCCAGTGTCGCGACCAGGCTAATTATATCTGACTCAGAAGGAGCTCAACCAAGCAGCGAATTATTTGAGCCACATTGATGGAACCGAACGCAAGCTAACATTATCGAGGCTTAGAACTTTATCGAGATTCGTGGAATAGCCCCCAGCCTTGTTGTCATGTCCTTAGTAACCAACCGGCCTTGTTGTCATGACCTTAGTAACCAACCGGCATTGTTGTCATGTCCTTAGTAACCAGCCTTGTTGTCATGTCCTTAGTAACCAACCGGCCTTGTTGTCATGTCCTTAGTAACCGACCAGGGCCATATTCCACTAAAGGTGGCTTAATATAGCGGCGCTATAATTAAATGCGGCGCTCAGGGAACTCGAGATTGGATTTCAAGCCTCAGGTGATTCCTCGAATGAGGATCAGCCTTGTGTCATCAGTGTTCACAGAAGACAGGCTTACAAATCTTCGATATGGGCGCGTGCACGCAGACATACGCAGCCCAGAAGAGTCGATCTGTCGAAATGAAGATACTCCACTCTGCAGGGGTACTACATTTGCGCAGCATTCCGAAATATTGATTTTTTATGAAGACGGAAAAATAAGATGTAAAATAGTGCAATACTGCCGCAATTAACAAGGCGAGGGAAATGGTTTGGCAAGAAATTGCTGACCGATTAAATGCGTAGGTCATACTAGCCCCAGTTATTGTTATATGTTCATATTTTAATAAATGAATATTTACTACTGTGGTGATATCAGCAGCAGGCTACAAACCGTCATATCGCCACAATGGCCTAGTGGTATCGACCGCTGCCATAGGATTTATTCGTCATTTTATATCGGTGGTTCAAATCCCTCTTCAGGCGCACTTTTTACTGCATTTCGTTGTCTGAATCTAATCTAGAATCTCATCTAAAAAAGTATTGTAGGCTATAAAATTATGGTGCAGGCTAATTTACAAGAACTGACACGATTACAATGGTGTTTGAAACCTTTGCATGAAATCTTCGGTTAAATGTAAAAAAAAAAAAAATGAATGACTTAGTCAAGTCTCGAACTCGCAACCTTTGGCACTCGAGTCCGCAGCCTTAACCACTACGCCAGGCAGACCGCTGTGTAACGGCAATGCAAGTTGTGACAATTACTTTTTTTTTTTTACACTCTTTTCTTTATTGATCTATCGATCTCTATCACACTTTCAAAATATCAAGTTATCTATCACACAATCAAACTATCTATCGATCGATCACACTTTCAAAATATCAAATTATCTATCTATCACACAGTCAAACTATCTAATCTATCTATCTCATGTGAAGTGGGAACTAATATTTCCTAAAAGACACATGAGGAACTTTCGTTCAGGGTTTAGTTTCCGCCTGTGAGCCTTTTTTGACGCACGGATGACTATAGCCTGTGTTTTAGCCTGGTCGGGACCAGGCTAATTATATCTGACTCAGAAGGAGCTCAACCAAGCAGCGAATTATTTGAGCCACATTGATGGCACCGAACGCAAGCTAACATTTTCGAGGCTTAGAACTTTATCGAGGCTTAGAACTTTATCGAGCTTTGTGGAATAGGGCCCAGCCTTGTTGTCATGTCCTTAGTAACCGACCAGCCTTGTTGTCATGTCCTTAGTAACCGACCAGCCTTGTTGCCATGTCCTTAGTAACCAGCCTTGTTGTCATGTCCTTAGGTTAGCATTCGTAAATTCGCTCTGGAATCTGATCAGCACTCATGGAATGCCTCTTGTCCAATCAAATTACTTTGTCCCTTTATGACGTTGAACCCAGTGTGCGCTCCGGCGCTCTCAGAGAGAACTTACGAACGCAGCCTTAGTAACCAACCTGCCTTGTTGCCTTCATGGCTAGGCTGGAAAATGGTGGCCATGCAAGGAACCTAAACTAGGCTCTCTGTGGCTCAGTTGGTAGAGCATGGTGCTAACAACACTTAGGTTGTGGGTTCGATTCCCGCTGGGACCGGATATATACGTATATACTGAGAAATGTATGCACTGACTGCAATGTAAGTCGCTTTGGATAAAAGCGTCAGCTAAATGGCATATTTTATATATTATATTATGTCGTGAGTGAGAGGAGACTATGCTCTATAGTTACAGGTGACAGGAGACTACGTGGATGACCTATTCTGAGGTAAAAAAAAAAGTGAATTTCGCCGAAAGGTGACAGGTTTGCGCCCCCTGTCTACAGTTCCAGCAGAGAGGAGGCTAGGCAGCGGCTCTACGACACACAGGTGGCTCTCTCACCCAGCAGAGGGGTTGAGGGACAGAGGCCATTTCTACAACCCTCCTCTCAGGGTGAGGTGTGTGCTTTCACAGCCCCCCCCCCCTCTACTTAAAACAGTGATGCACTGACAGAGCTGTCCCAGAGACAGATCAGCTTACGGCTCCCTTTCTCTCATAGGGCTTTAAGTGGCGGGGGGACTCATCCCTCTTTACACACGCTCAGTGCTTCTTTCTGTCTTTTTCTCCCTCCTTCGTTGTTACGGGAGAGCTGGGGTGAGGGAGAGTGTCAGTGGGGGGTGTTTTGTGTCGCTCGGTGTCGAGTTCTGGGGTGAAGGAGGGAGTGTGGGATGAGGATTGGGGAGGAGGGGGTTTCAGGGACAGGTAATGCTAATGCTGTCCCTGGCCCCTGTCCTGCTGTCCCTGGCCCCTGTCCTGCTGTCCCAATACCCTGAGGACAGACTTGATCAGTGATCACCATCACCACCATAAGATGCACATGTGGACTGTAAGAGATGGTGTGTGTGTGTGTGTGTGTGTGTGTGTGTGTGAAGGGAAGCCTGGATGTAGATGCTTGGAAGCTTCCCTGGTGTTCCACTGTATCCATGCTGAGCTGCGCACACACACACACACATACACACACACACACACACACACACACACGTTCTGACTATTCTTCTGAGCAAACACCATCTGACACACACACACAAACACAAACACGCACACTTACACACTTAAGAAATCTGAAAGCTTCGTTGACAGGCATGCCTGAGCAGTCGCACCTTTAGCTGCCAAAATAAAGAGGTGTTTAGCCTCACCCTGAGGGAGGGGGGGGGGGGGGGTAGGGTTACCTCAGCTGGTAGGGTTACATCGTAAAACGGCCTGTTTGAAAAACACTTTCATTTTAACAATGTCAACTGCATCACCCATTCTCCTGTCCCTTTCTAGCTCCAGGCTCCAGCCCCTTCCCTGGCCCTAAACTCAAGAGCTCCTCCCCTCCTTCCCCCACCCCCCCTCCTACCCCTCCTCCTCCCCTTCTCCCCCTCCCTCTCTGTTCCCTCCAGCCCTCTTCCCTTCGAAGAAAAGTAGATTAAAGTGCGGAGCACTTGTGGATCGTGTCCCTCACCCTGTGGTCAGTGGCTTGGCTTTGTTCTGTCAGCGAGTGTAAGCTGCACACACTGTACACACACACACACACAGTACACACACACACACACACACACACACACAGTACACACACACACATACGCCACCTTTTGCACTGTTCTCTAGCTCGAGGCAGGGAGCGCCACCGCAGCCCGGTTCTTGGTGCAGCTTAAATGTGTCATGGCAACAAGGTTAAATACAGAGGCGGAGGCACAAATGAGTGGTGGTTAGTCAGGGGGGTCAAATCCTGTCAGATCCAAACACTTGATCCAGATGCCACCTGCCTGTGACTGGTTCTGGTTCTGGTTCCGCCACGGCGAGGTCTGAGATGACGGGCCCTCTGGCACCTGTCAGTCATCCGTGGTACTGGTGTTAGCCTTGCTAAAAAGAAGGCCATCTCTGTCAAATACTACCCGAGAGTGTGTGTGTGTGTGTGTGTGTGTGTGTGTGTGTGTGTGCTTGTGTGTGTGTGCGCGTGTACGTGAGACAGCATACAGGGATTTAAAGCTGAGCGTTTAAAAAGGATGTTGTGGGGGGCGCGGTGGGGTAGGGGGGGGGCAGCATGGCCTCCTTCATTTCCCTGGGTAATAAATCGCCCTCCAAGGACAGTGTGTGATGCTGCCAACAGCTGCTCACACTCACACACACACACACACACACACACACACAACCGGCACACGGAGATAAGAGGAAGCATACACCATCTAATGTGTAAACGACAACAAAAATGGTTGTGCCCACCCCCCCAAAAAAACTGGTAAGGGGTACATACACACACACTGTATTTCACCTGGGCACAGACTCAATTAACTTGACTTCTCTTCTATAAATCCTTACTTGGATGATCAGAGCTCATAGCTCTCCCTAGGGGCTGGTGAGTGGCAGGTTGGAGAGGTCAGTAGAGACTGGAAGTCTCCGCTTTAAGGCTGAACACCAGTGACCAGAACAAAAGGTCAAACCACATCCACAGCCTGCAGGTAAATTATTGATGAGGTTTTTTTGTGTTTTTTTTTTTCTTTTCTTTGGACCTCTGTTCCCCTTCTCCACCTCTCTCCGTGTGCTCTTGCTGAGTTCTCTCCCTCTCCGTCTCCCTCTCCCTCTCCCTCTCTCTCTTTCCCTTTCTCCCTCTCCCTCTCCCTCTCCCTCTTTCACACTCTCTCTCTCTCTCTCTCTTTCCCTTTCTCCCTCTCTCTTGAAGTGATGGAGTTATTTTTAGCCCTGAGAGAGGGAGGGAGATCGTGCTGGGCTAGCACATACTCTCCACAAGGGCTTTCTGGAGATCTGTCAGAGAAGTGTGAGTTAAAAAAAAAAAAAAAAACGGTTTACTTTACGGTTAATGTACGTGAGTGTGTGTGTGTGTGTGTGTGTGTGTGTGTGTGTGTGTGTGTGTGTGTGTGTGTGTGCGCGCGTGTGTGTGTGTGTGTGTGTCCATATGGACCATGCTGTGTGTTATATACACAGTTCAAGTCAGGGTACGTGCTATTCGATTAAGGGCAAAGGCATCCCCCTCGGTGCTGTGTTCTGTGTGCTGTACCATCCTGCTGTGGTCTGCTTTGCTCGCCACATTGCAATGTATGTGAAGCACGGGGTTGAACACGTTTTACTGTACCCTATGCTGTAATAGCAGCAGCACCACTGTAGCTCTGTCTGCCTGTGTCCATCCCTCCCCTTCTCCACTGCATCACTGTCCCCATCTGTTTCCATCCCTCCCTCCCTCCCTCCCCCTCTCTTTCCCTTCCCTACTGACTGTGTGTCTCTGTGTTCCTCTCTGCCTTTATCCATCCCTCCCCTGCCTATCCCTCACTACCTTCTTTCAGTCCATCCCTCCCTCCCTCTCTTTCTCCCTCCTCTCTGCCAATCCCTCCCGAAGTACACTGTCGCCATGTCCCCCACTGCCTCTATCCATCCCTCCTCTGTCCATCCCTCGCTACCTTCTTTAAGTCGATCCCTCCCTCCCGCCCTCCTCTCTGTATCCCTTCCTCCTTCTCTGCCTCTATCCATCTCTCCCCCATCCCTCTGTACATCTCTCTCTACCTCCTCTCTGTCTATCCGTTTATCCATCCATCCCTCCCTCCCTCCCTCCCTATCTACCTCCTCCAGCAGTGCCAGCTCATGTAGCTGCGTGTTCTTGGGAGGGAGGGAGGAAGGGAGGGAGGGAGGGAGGGAGGGAGGGAGGGAGGGCTGCATTCTCCACAAGCCATTTCACCTGGACCCACCAGGCCTGACTGCCTCTGTGCCTCCGCAGCCTCAACAGTGGGCGATGCCTCCATGTATACAATACTCTGGCCCCGACACAGCCCAGGGAGAGACTGGCAGGGGGGGGGGC
>NC_137676.1:18006087-18008587 GCF_963989245.1 Nansenia antarctica | reverse complement strand
ACTCACTCCTGTGCTCTCACCCATACGTGGAACCTGCACTCACACACAAAAGAAAGAGAGCAACTCCAGAACCATGCAGATAGATAAGATAGGCTTACATAGAGTCCAAAGTGTTGGTCATTTTGACATCCCTCCAGAAGAGATTGGTTGCAAAGCAAAAAAACAGGCTTGAGGATGAGATCTTTAAAAACCTCTCTCTCTCTCTCTGAGTCAACAAACACTGAGGATCATGGGTAAACTATTGAGAGGTCCACTGAGTGATTTCATCATCTTTTCCAATTAAAAGACAATAGTGAAAGGAGATAGGAGGGATAGATGAGGACAACCAGGAGGAAGACAGGCAACTGATAGCTGACAGCCGTGCAGTCCCTCTGGAAACAGCAGAGTCCTGGAGGAGGCGTGGAGCTGGAAGGAGAGCGCAGGGTGAACGACACTGAATCACGTCCAACAAAGTCCATCTGGAAACCATTCCAGTGTAGCTAGTGTCAGACCCACCCGACTGCACAACACCCGCATGGGACAATGTCACCCGCTTAACACATACACTCATCCCAAAACAAACAAACACACACACACACACACACACACACACCAAAACAAACACACACACACACATATCCCAAAACAAACACACACACACACATCCCAAAACAAACACAAACACACACACACACACACACACACGCCCACCCACACACACACACGCCCTAACAAACACACATGGACACACACACACAAATAATGTATACTCCCAAATACATACAAAAAAAGCACATACACACTCAAAATCCTCTCACCTCGGCCACATAAGAGCAGACTTAACTTATTTAGCCAGAGTGCTAAGACTTAGGCCTAGAAGGGATTAAGACTTAGAATGAAATTAATTATGAGTAATGAAAAAGAGAGGAGAAGGAGGAGGAGGGCAATGGAAAGCAAGAGAAATGACAGGTACAGGGGAAGAAGAGTGAGAGTGAGTGAGTGAGTGAGCGAGCAAAAGAAAGAGAGACAGGCAGAAAAATGGAGCAAAAATAATGACAGGTACAGTATGAGTGAAAGAAAGAGAGAAAGAGAGAGAATGACAGGTACAAGTGAGAAAGAGAAAGGCAGGTATGAGTGAGAGTGAGAAAAAGTGTGAGAGAGTGTGTGAGAGAGAGAGCGAGAGAGAGAGAGAGAGAGAGAGAGAGAGAGAGAGAGAGAGAGACACTTGGCATTCCTCTCACAGCAGAGACAGCTCTCAGAAAAGAAGGAACCTGAGGACATGGGCTGCACAGAGGCAAATAAACGGAGAGAATCCTCTCCTCCCCCCTCCCTCTCTCTCTCTCCAGCCGCCCCCTCTCTCTCCCTCTCCCCCCAGCCCCCTCCTCTCTTTCCAGTCAGTTATATATTTTATTTCTCTCTCTCTCTCTCTCTCTCTCTGAACTAGCTACTTGAAACTGCCGGTCCTGCCCTTGCACAAGTGTTCGCACTAAAACCAGTTTACCAGGAAACAGTCGCTCTAACACACCTGACTGGACAACCTGGTCTTTCGTTTCAACCCTCCTTTCTGCAGGAGCTCTCCTCAAACACTCCCTACACCTCAGACCCTACCCTAGCGAAGAGGGCAAGCTGCAAACCGAAAGTTGTTTTTTTGTTAGTTTTTTTAAAGAAAAGATTTTTTTTTTTTTTTTTTTGTCAGTAGACGACCGTACTGCTGGCTTTGGTAAATGACACGGCAGTGGAGCAACAAGTTGTCTTTCCTCACGACCGGCCAGCCAGCCAGCCAGCCAAGCAGGGAGCAGACCTGCGCTGCGTTATGAAACCTTAGTTAACTTCCTGCGCAGCAGACGACAGCGTCAACTGTAACTGTGGCGTATCAGTCACATCTCTCCCTGCACTCACCTCACTACTTACTGTGTCTGAGAAGGACCTTGGCTGGGGGGCGAGCTGAATAGTGTGTGTGTGTGTGTGTGTGTCTATAAAAATGGAAGTGGTTGCTTGAGTGTAATTTAAGAGCATTAAAACACAATGTGTGTGTGTGTGTGTGTGTGTGTGTGTGTTTGTGTGTGTTTTTTCTTTTGTGTGTGAGAGTGTGTGTGTGTGTGTGCGGTGAGCTGTGCAGCCACGACTAAGCTGTATTGGAGATTATAGATCCAAGTGCCAGGATGACCCCAAAAGCCTATCCTTAGGGCATACTGCCCGATAGTCAAAACAACAACAACAAAAGACAAATCAGGCATCAGGAGAGCCACCTCTCTCCGGTATTGAGAATACTAAATGAAGGGAAATGAGTGACACAGAAGGTTCCCGCTCTCCCCTCCTCCACAGAGTGAAGTCAATGAGAGGCACAGAAGATTAATTCATGTTTAACACATTCTGACACATGGGACAAGGGGGGCCCCTCAACAACAACAGGACAACAGTTCAGCTCATACTGCAGAGAGAGAGAGAGGGAGAGAGAGAGAGAGAGAGAGAGAGGGGAGAGAGAGAGAGGGGGGGGGGGGAGAGAGAGAGAGAGAGAGAG
>NC_137676.1:17998587-18003587 GCF_963989245.1 Nansenia antarctica | reverse complement strand
ACGTTCTCTCTCTTCCCATCAAGTAAAAAATAAATCTTACCCTAAAGTTCCGGAGGTCCAAACGGGAGAGGGGAGACTTCTTTTACTGTTTTGCGGTAATGACAATTTAATAGCCGCTATCAGTCAACTTTCATACACGGCGCGCGCGCTGTTCGGCAAAATGCATGACCTTGCAATCCCGCAACATAAAATAAATAATCACTTTTTTCTTCCTTCGCTGTCAAAATAAACGAGCATGCAATAGCCCCTACTACTGTTACTCTACGTAGAGTAGCCTGGAGTGGAAAAAAGAAGTCTGGGCATTTCCGTCCGTACTGACCGGGGGGGGACACAATGCCGTTGTGCGCAAAACCGAATAACTTGAAAGAACGCGTCAAATCAATCCCGAGGAAAAACCCACCAAGATATCTGTCATTTCTCTGTAAGGCGCACCAAATGTCTTCTTTTCCCTATTAACTCTCCGCCATCTTCGGCACTGAGTTTGTTTAAATGGGATACACTCCCGAAGCGCAAGAAGCCAGCTTGTGGTTGAGCGACGGGATTTCTGGGTAAAGTAGTTTGATCACATTGAACACCGCCTCTGCCAGATACACAAGACCTCCCGGAAACGGACTACAACTACATGTCTGCCCCCAAGAGGTGGACTCGGGCTCCTGTGTAGACTGGCTGACAGCGGCGATATTAGAGCAGAAAAATGCCACGGTGTTTATTTTTAGTTAACCTGAAGAGCACTCGAAAAGCAAACAGTGGACTTGTTGTGTGCGAAAGCCTGTAATAGACTTCCTAGTTGGCCATTCTTCCTCGAACGTGCTGCTATGTTCACACAGAAGGGTGTGGCATGGATATCAGGGAAATATTTGTAGGCTTTTTAAAACAATATAACATATCTTTATTATAGTCGGGTGACAATTAATAATCCCAGATCGTGGTCGTGATTGGGCTGTCAGTCAAATGCTGTGATCACAAAAACATCTGCACACCACTGAATTTGGTTATTTCTTTTAACATGATGGATTTAATCACCTGTTTCATGTTCTATCAAATCAGGTAGCCTATCTGAGATGTTCCCATTTCCCAAACACTATCCTAGAGGTGTCAGTTAATTACATTATTCCATGGATGTATACAATAATAAATACTCCTCAACATTAACATGTCTCCAATCAGATTTTTCCACATCTCCACAGCATATTTATAAAAACCGCTTTATCCTAATAATATTTTCTGGAGCTGGAGAGGGTTCTGTGGTTTGGGTCTGTATCTGGGGGAACTGGCACCTCCAGGCCACTATCTCTTATAGATGAGGCCCATATGTGTCCTCCATATGGGTGCGCTGGCAGGGTCAGCATGGAGCAGTTGCGTCAGGCTTGTGGACTAGGGCATCGTCAGCTCTGCACCTGTACCCCTGCCAACATGAGCTGAGGTAGATAGCACCAAACCTGTCACCATGGTGATACCGGGCAGGCAGGCAGGCAGGCAGGCAGACAGACAAACACACACACACACGTACATACATACACACACACACACACACACACACACACAGGCAGAGTGAAGGATAGGGTAGAGTTTCAGCTGGAGGGGGTAAAAAGAGAGATGGAATGATAGCAAAGACTAAAGAGCGCAGAGAAGACAGATATATTGACAGCAGGGTGAGCAGGGAGGGAGAGAGGGAGGGAAATGGCAGATAGAGAGAGAAAGAGATGGAGGAGGAGGAGGCTGAGGGAGAGGGTGTAATGAGAAAGATGGGTGTTTATGAACAATGTAAGCTGGCAGCATGACGAGAACATAAAGAGTGATAGTAAACACTAGGTAGAGAGAGTGACTCAGAGGGTGAGAGAGAGAGTGTCTGAGAGAGCGAGAGAGAGAGAGAGAGAGAGTGTGTGTGTCTGGGAGGGAGAGAGAGAGTGTCTGGGAAGGATAGAGAGTGTCTGGGAGAGAGAGAGAGAGAGAGAGATAATGGAAGGGAGGGAGAGAGAGAGACTGGGAGGGAGAGAGAGAGTGTCTGGGAGGGAGAGAAAGAGAGAGAGAGTGGAAGGGAGGGAGAGAGAGAGAGTGTGTCTAAGAAGGAGAGAGAGAGTGTCTGGGAGGGAGAGAGAGAGTGTCAGAGAGAGAGAGACTGGGAGGGAGAGAGAGATAGAGAGAGTGGAAGAGAGGGAGAGAGAGAGTGTGTCTGGGAGGGAGAGAGAGAATGGAAGGGAGGGAGAGCGAGAGACTGGGAGGGAGAGAGAGAGTGTCTGGGAGGGAGAGAAAGAGAGAGAGATAATGGAAGGGAGGGAGAGAGGGAGACTGGGAGGGAGAGAGAGAGTGTCTGGGAGGGAGAGAAAGAGAGAGAGAGTGGAAGGGAGGGAGAGAGAGAGAGTGTGTCTAAGAAGGAGAGAGAGAGTGTCTGGGAGGGAGAGAGAGAGTGTCAGAGAGAGAGAGACTGGGAGGGAGAGAGAGATAGAGAGAGTGGAAGAGAGGGAGAGAGAGAGTGTGTCTGGGAGGGAGAGAGAGAATGGAAGGGAGGGAGAGCGAGAGACTGGGAGGGAGAGAGAGAGTGTCTGGGAGGGAGAGAAAGAGAGAGAGAGTGGAAGAGAGGGAGAGAGAGTGTCTGGGAGGGAGAGAAAGAGAGAGAGTGGAAGAGAGGGAGAGAGAGAGTGTGTCTGGGAGGGAGAGAAAGAGAGAGAGAGTGGAAGAGAGGGAGAGAGAGAGTGTGTCTGGGAGGGAGAGAAAGAGAGAGAGAGTGGAAGAGAGGGAGAGAGAGAGTGTGTCTGGGAGGGAGAGAGAGAATGGAAGGGAGGGAGAGCGAGAGACTGGGAGGGAGAGAGAGAGTGTCTGGGAGGGAGAGAAAGAGAGAGAGAGTGGAAGAGAGGGAGAGAGAGAGAGTGTCTGGGAGGGAGAGAAAGAGAGAGCGAGTGGAAGGGAGGGAGAGAGAGACTGTGTCTGGGAGGGAGAAAGAGAGGGTCTGGGAGGGAGAGAGAGAGGGTCTGGGAGGGAGAGAGAGACTGGGAGGGAGGGAGAGAGAGAGGGTCTGGGAGGAGAGAGAGAGACTGGGAGGGAGGGAGAGAGAGAGAGACTTGGAGGGAGAGAGAGAGTGGCTGGGAGGGAGAGAGAGAGAGACTGGGAGTAAGTAAGTAAGTAAGTAAATTTTATTTATAAAGCACCTTTCAAAACAGAGTTACAAAGTGCTGTACAGTGGACATCACATAAAAACAATCAGGTAAAAACAAGTTAGCACAAGGCACATAAGGGCATAAGAGCAATAAAACAACAAGAGATAAAACAAAACAGTGACCTATAGAACTGGGTCAGGTGAAAATATCATAAAATAAAGTGCAAACGAAACAGGTGTGTTTTTAACAAGTTCTTAAAACAGTTAATAGATTGAGCATTTTTTATCGACACTGGGAGGGCGTTCCACAGTGTGGGAGCCACTACTACAAAAGCTCGGTCACCCTTGGTTCTGAGGTTGGTCGAGGGTATGACCAGAAGGCCCTTGTCCGAGGACCTGAGAGATCTCACATTGGGCTTTGCCTGTAATAACTCTGAGATATAGAGAGGGGCCAGCCCGTGTAATGCCTTATAAGTTATTAAAAGGATTTTAAAATCAATTCTGGATTTCACGGGTAGCCAGTGAAGAGCAGCCAAAACCGGGGTTATATGAGCTCTGCGATATGTATTAGTGAGAATTCTGGCAGCTGTGTTTTGTACTAATTGTAGTCGGTTTATAGAAGAGCGGCTGAGGATAGAGTAGAGTCCGTTACAGTAGTCTAGACGTGAGGAGATAAATGCGTGCATGATTTTTTCGAGGTCTTGAGAAGTAAGGATTGGTTTGATTTTTGCGATATTGCGAAGATGGTAGAAACATGACTGTGTGACCTTTTTTACATGGTATTCAAAATTCAAGTGGCTATCAAAAAAGACTCCCAGATTTTTGGCGGTGTTACTTACATTGGATGCCAATGAACCGAGGGACCGCCGAATTTCATTCGAGGTACTCTCAGGGCCTATAACTAGTATCTCAGTTTTATCTGGATTTAACTGTAGGAAGTTTTGTGCCATCCAATTATTTATTCCAGCAATACAGTCATGTAAGATGGTGAGTTTGCTGAGATCACTTGGTTTAAAAGAAACATATAATTGCGTATCATCTGCATAACAGTGATAGGATATGCCATCAAAACTATTAATAAGAGCACCAAGGGGTAACATGTAGAGGGAGAACAGGATTGGACCAAGGATTGAACCCTGGGGGACCCCACAGGCCAAGGGAGATGTGGAGGAGACATAGCTGTCGATAGCGACAGCCACACTTCTCCCTGACAGATAGGACGAAAACCATTTCAGAGCTACCCCATCTAAACCCACCCACTGTTGGAGCCTATTTAAAAGGATGTCGTGGTCAATAGTGTCAAATGCTGCGCTTAGGTCAAGCAGCAGCAGCACTGAGCACTCACCGACATCAGCCCTCATAATGATGTCACTCGACACTCTAAGAAGTGCAGTCTCGGTGCTGTGCTTCTGACGGAAGCCAGACTGAAATTTATCAAACAACTTGTTATTGTCAAGAAATTTTAAAAGTTGGTTACAAACAACTTTTTCCAGGACCTTCGAAATGAATGGGAGTTTGGAGATTGGCCGGTAATTACTGTGGACTAGAGGATCAAGGCCTGTTTTTTTCAGGAGAGGTTGGATGATGGCATGTTTGAAATGATCAGGCACACACCCAGAGGATATGGAACTGTTAATAATAGACAAAATATAGGGACTGAGGCTATTGAAGACAGCTTTTAAAAGTGAGGTTGGGATAGTGTCAACAGGACTAGAGGAGGGGTTCATGAGTGAGATAATTGGGGTAAGATCATCTAAGGAGATAATGTTGAACTGGCGTAACGAGGGAGCTGGAGGAGGCTGGTCGACAATGATGATGTTTGGGGGTGTTATCTTGGATCTTATATTGTTAACTTTATCTAGAAAAAATGATAAGAATAGTTCACAGTCATTATCAGAGTAGACAG
>NC_137676.1:17991087-17993587 GCF_963989245.1 Nansenia antarctica | reverse complement strand
TTACGAATTACCTGCCTGATCCGACGCAGTAGATGAATACACATGATTGTGCAATGTGCGCGCATCTTATCATAAAACACCATCAGAACTGTTCCACAAGAGACTATAAACGTGCTGGAGGGCTAATCAAGCCATAACCACAGTTACCCATCTTAACCAAGCAGAACAGAGACTACTCAGGACTAAGACTACTCAGGGCTACTCAGGACTGAGACTGGTCTAAACAAACACATGAATGAATGAATGGTCTTTATTGTCATTAATACAGTACAGGTACCATACAACGACATTTGGGAGGGGGGGGCTCCCCTGGTGCTAGGAAAAAAATTACTAAAAACAAGAAGGGAAAAGAGCTGGTTTACATAAATAAAGGCTATATACACTATCCACTATACTATACTATACAAATAAAACACTGTGCTGTACTCTATGCTATGCTATAAATATCCTAACATTTCCTATCTCTGAACCTTATGTACACGAGGGTTGTCATATTGCACATAGTATTATTGCACATTCATTTAAAGTGTCGCAGTTTGCAGGTTTGAAATGTTCACAGTTGTGTTTCAGTATTGCACTTGATTACAATCTAGTAGCTGCCATCAAATTGTCTAGATTGTCCAGGGCCTAGAACCTAGGTCTTTGCTGTGTTTAGGGCCTGAATGGCCCTAGGGTAGAAGCTGAGCTTCAGTCTATTTGTCCTTGCGGACACATGTGATCCTACTAGTGCTGTCAGCTGGCCATGCAGCTGGATGCAGCCCCCCATTGTGTGTGTCTGTGTGTCTGTGTGTGTCTGTGTGTGAGTGAGTGTGTAAACATTCTGTGCCAGAGCTTGTTGGAGCCCAGCTGCATGGATATGATATGATGACACACACACACAACGACCCAACCACCCCCCCCCCCCCCCCACACACACACACAGGAGGCTGCAATCCGTAACTGGACCCTCTAAATCAAAAACTGTACATACTTGTTGTTTTGTCCCCCCGCCCGAACTACCCATTGTACATATTATATGTCTGTCCCCCTGCCCGAACTACCCACTGTACATACTTTGTGTTTTGTCCCCCGCCCCCACCTGTGGTGTATGTCCCCACCTGTCCTACCCGCTGTACATACCTTATGTTTTGTTATATTGTTATTCCCATGATGGATGTATGTTTATCTTGTAGATAGTAATAGTTATTTGTCTGTATTATCTTGTAGATAGTACTAGTTTTTTTGTCGGTCTTACATGTAACGATGAATTGAGAATCAAGGACCCCAATTGAAATAAGCCAGTGGCTTTCTTGGGTTTTTATCCTGTTAGTTGACCTTGTATGTAATATGTACTTTCATGTACCTACTTCTGCAAATCTTCTAATAAAGTTTTCAATCAATCAATCAAACACCAAGGGACCAAGTAATGAACAATGTATTGTAGTAATGCATAAATAAAGCAGTTGTTCTCCCCATGTTTCTGTAGGGTTCTGGTATCTGTCTGCAGTGTGAATTGACTCCAGACACGTCTCTGAGATGTAAGAAGCCACTATGTCTACTCTTCTTCCTCACTGGCTTGTTTGAATGACATCTCAGAGTCGGTGACATGTGTTTGCGAAAACTCTCCCCAAACAGCCACAGGCAAACTTTCAATGACTAGAAGAACACAACGACAGCTGTACTGTAATGTATCCCAATGCAGGAAAATGAAAAATGACAGTCTACAGCTCCCAGAGAGATAACAAGTGCGTTAACTTGGCTTGTTTACACACAAGGAGAACCTTCCTTCCCTTGAGGCATTGGACTGTTTTAAACACTTCTGTGAAGGAACTAGGAGCAAGTGGTATGTGTGTATGTTGTATTTCATTCATGACTGTGTCAAACCTCTCCAAACCTCTCCGCTCACTAATCCCAACCATCAACAGTTCATTGTTTGTCTTCACTGTGATTGGTCCCCTGCTAATTAGTCCAGGTGACCCCAATTAGTTGATGACTCACGCCATAGTATAAAACAGGTGTGTTTTACACTGGTTCAGGAGAGTTGTTGTCAAGCACTTTAGCGGTCCATTGTTTTAACCTGAAGAAAAAAAAGTTGTGCTTTAAGATATTTATTCTCAGTGTGTTTTTGATGCCTTTATGTACACAAGGCAACTGCCAGTGTTGACACATACACACACACACACACACACACACACACACACACACGCACACACACACACGATACACACACACGCGATGAACACACAAGTATAAATAAAGCTCTGTTTCCAGCCGAGCAAAGCCGGATCTAGAAAACAACCCACTTCTCAGAAATGGTATAATCACAAGGCTGATGGGTCGGAACGGGAGAGGAGGAGGGGGAGGAGGGGGAGAGGGAGGGGAGGGTGTAAAAAAAAAAAAAAAAGTTCAAGCCCAGAGATTCACTGTGGCAGACTGAAGCCTGGTACACACATAAAGATTTTCTCAATCTTAACAGATGTTTTATCTGACAGACACCCCACACATGAAGATAAAAAGTCAT
>NC_137676.1:17873587-17986087 GCF_963989245.1 Nansenia antarctica | reverse complement strand
ATGTAGATTAGAACAAGGTTGACAAATCAGTGCATAGGAAGGGGAGAAGCGGTGCGATGGTGCCTCAATCCGCACTTGAACATAACAAGTTATTATCAGCAGGAGGGCAGCAATGGCAATGTCAAAAAATCTGTTGAAAGGTACAGCACGCACCCCTGCTGGATGACTGACATCTTTCCTCCTGATTCTTCCAAAGGGGGGTCATAAATTGCGGGGGAATGTTCACACTATAATGAGTGTTTACTGGAATTGCAATGTTTTTTCTGTCATCGCTTTCTTGAGTTTCTAAATAGAGCAACAACTGAACTCCTCAACGTCAAAAGAAACAAATCGCACACTGTGAAAGGGTCTGCATCACTCAGGATAATCAACAAAGGCTTTATTCAAACATGAAATAAAAACAAAACAACGGAAATCACAAGGATTTGCATAAATACATACAGTCCAAAGCATTTCAGAGACAACAACCTTTAAAAAGGAATATATCGCAACATCTATAGGCGAGCAGTGGAATAACAGATCAAAACAAAGACAGTGCAATATGAAATAAAATCATAAAATGAAATAACTTAAAAGTCCTGTGTACCTGCTGCGAAAGCAGTAATGCATCTGTTTAGATCAAGTGCATTAATGGTTGTTGCCCCCAAGTAGAGGCTGGTTGATGCAGCCACCGCAGGTGTATTTGGATGTTGTACTGCATCTGCACTTTGCCACCTTTACAAGAGACCAAACGATCATATTCTGACAAACATAGGGGTCGAATTGACCCTATGGTGCTTCACAACAGTGTTTAAAGTGTTTCTGTGAGGATTAAAGGGAACGTTTCCTGGACGGCTGACTGGTCTTACTTTGACCCTTGCACAGTGAGGTTTATTCACAGAACGGGCCGATGTGTAGACTAACCTTCACTGTAACCTACACCTTGTCAGGATGTTATACAGGGGTGCCTAGGCCTTCGTCTGAAATAAGTCATCTGAAAAGAGTCAACTCATTAGAACATGTCCGTAGGATACACCTTGGGACAACAAGAACACAAAGAAACTAAACAGGATCCTTGCTGATCAAACATTAGCTTTGCTACCTACCTAGCGACGTGGATAGCTGTCGTTTCGTAGTATTTCACTAGCATAACTATGGTCTGTTACGGTGATTACAACATTAGATCTCTAACTGAAGTAGCTATAGAGCTATAGTGCTTTCTGAGTATTGTCATATGACAGTGGGGTTTTGTTCACCTTATTTAAATGATCAACTATAGTTGTCAACTATGAAAACATTTTCTTTCTCACACTGAAATATGAGCCCACAATTACAATGAAGCAGGCTTGTTTTTTTCCCCCATGTATAAAAACAAGTTATATACCATAAGGATGCAAAATAATATTCACAAACTGTATATTTGTGTGCTGAATAACAGTGACTAACAGTTCTTTCAACTCTATAAAAATAGCTTAAAAATCTGACAGGTATTTTTAGTACAGTGTAGCATTAGATTAATGTAGATTTCTTTTTCTTTTTCTTTTACATCAGAGACAGTAAAGTAACAGGCTGGTATAAAAGTCCTCTGCCCACCCTTTCCTCCTACGACACTGCCACATACAGACCAAACACACAATAAAAGTCTTCCACACTCAAGAGCTGACGACCGAGAAATAAAAGTCCTCATCTGCTGCCTGCCCGGCCGAAACCACACAAGCTATCAGACGGGACCTCTCTTTACTCCGATCAATCTGCAGAGAGTAGACTTAAGTCTTCCCAGCAAGGGGCAGAACATGCACAGTGGTTCAAGCAGGACTAGTGACTCGGCCCAGTGGTGAACACAACAGCATCGGGTCTATAATAACATAATGTGACACAACATCCAACTGGCAATGTCAAAATCACTGGAAAGGTGGAGCAAGAAGACCCCTTCACCCCACATTTGGCAAACGGAAGTCACAATCTCTTTCACACAGGGAAGGGGGAGAGTGGGAAAAGGGGGTGTACCGTACTGTAGGCATCCAGTAACAAATACTTTATAAAACATACTCACTTACAACTCACACGTTTTTTTCTTATTACAAAAGCCTTTTTTAAAGAAACAAACAAAACTAAAAACAAAAAGGAGAGGATTTAAAAATAAACAGAACGGAGGGAGTAGTTAAAGAGGTTATTTTGTATTCCGTGCCACAAGGGCAATCACTTTTTTTTCCAGAAGAAAGCAAAGACACACAAAAGCATGACTCACGCAGAGCCTTCAATTCACTTCCACACAAACATACACTAGGCATTAACACGACACACACACACACACACACGACTCATGCAGAGCCTTCACTTCACTTCCACACAAACATACACTAGGCATTAACACGACACACACACACACACACGACACACACGACACACACGACACACACGACACACACACACACACACACACACACACACACCAATAGAAAAACAAGGTCAACAGAGAAGGCAAACAGAACAGAAAGTTGAGGACAATTTCACGGCTTTTGTGCCACTACCATTTTAAGGACACTTGAAGGAGGAGTGTATCGTTTGGGTTGACTAAAAGCATTTTTTGCTTTGTACCTCTTGTCTGTGCTGGTTACAGAGTTTTTACAGAGCATGATATATATATATATATATATATATATATATATATATATATAAAAAACATAATATGACAGAAATAAATAACTCAAACCTCTTGCAGCAGATGTGAAAAGGCCACTGAGTGCTTGTGGGAGAGATAGAGGCAAACTCAACAGCACAGTCAAGACCTGACCAGAACTATTTAGCCTCCAATCTCTGGTATTGGGTTGTCTCATTGGAACGTCGAGCTGGACTCAAGACTGCAACTTGAACGTATAATTGTTTGGCATGGTTTGATCCACTGAGACTATCGCACCGAGACTGAAAAAAGAAAGAAAGAAAGAAAAGAAGACATTTCAACTGATCTCTTGCAGAAACTTTCCATTGATATCTACGCATTATGTACACGTCATGTCTTGCTCTGCGTGTACACAGCACAGTGTGTGGAGCCTGGGGGGTTTATCCTTACGCAGTCTCCTCACCTGGAATAGCCTCAGAGTAGACCAGTCTCAGAGTAGACCAGTCCAAGATGAAACACAGAAACAGCTAACAAACAGTGCCTTCAATCCCCTAATATAATGGATTTCATATAGCAGAGGCAAGTCACAATAACTGCAGTGAATTGAATTGACACAAGAGGGTAAGTACAAAGGGCCCTATTCAATCAAACCTGGTAATGGGTTTCTGGGGATAAATAAAATGAAATGTGTTTTGCACTTTACTTGATTTCACACAGTTTATCGTTACTTTATATAACATTAATCTAGATTAATACAATCTTGCAATGAATGTATGAATAATGTTTTTGGGCTTGTCCCAGTAACCTGGTTTAGAGAGTTGGAGAATAGGGCCCTGGATCTGGTTGCCATTAAGTCGGTACAGATCAGGGGAGGCTGGTGGAGGTACAAATCACAGCAGAACATGTGTGTATGTTTGATACCATTCCTCATTCCATTCCATGCATTAAAATGATCCCGTCCTCCGATTTCTGCCTCTGTCAGCCTCCCCTGGTACAGATCCTTGTTCTCTCCACAAAGGACACTTTTGGATTAACTGACTATCCAGTTAAAGCATTTAAGGAGTCTACCCTGCCCAGCCCTACATCCCATCTGCAGACAGAAGAACTGAACGATAGACATATTCTGGTCATATACAGACACCAGAAACCCACATAACTATTAAAACGAGGGCTCTGACCCAAAGAGACGGTTCAAATAAGGTTTCGTTTTGTGGTTGTTTTGGGGGAACGGTAGATACTTTTTTTGTTTTTTTTCCTTTCTTTCTTTTTGTTTTTTCTTTAAATTGAGAAAAGACAAATGTCACATTGTGATTAGCCCCCCTCACTCAGTTCTCTTCCTGTCTCGATCTCTACGATGCTTTGGCTTTCCTCTCCCGAGGTGACGTCTTCTCCTCAGGCTTCACCACACCGTTGGCAGCACCTCCTGATAAAATATCAAAAACAACATGGATTCATTTTTAATTTTTTACCATTTAGCACACAGACGCTTTTATCCAAAGCGACTTACAATTAGAGATTATAGGGACAGTCTCCCTGGAGTAACTTAGGGCTAAGTGCCTTACTCAAGGGCACACTAGTGGTGGTGTTTGCCGGCAGGATTTGAACTCACAACCTTCTGATCACGCACTCCTCACTATCCACTAAGGCCACCACTAATACATTACATTACATACTATACATTTTTGCATTGACTAGAGGTGACCAATCAGAAGGGGGCAATGGTGGTGAACTCACCCCGGGCTAGTTCCTTCTTTTGGGGCTTGCTCTTTGGACTAACAGCCTTCTTCTTGGAGGCCTGGTTCTGGCTGTGCTCCCTCCACTTCTTTAGCTGGAAGTTGATGAACTTCCACATCATCCAGGCCTGCGTCAGACAAACGGCTGCCAGGCAGGTCATCCTGAGACGCAGGGACACAGACTGGAGTTAGGACCGGCCATAAGCATTTACAGCCAGGCTTCCGTTTTGGTGACTGACGAGATTGATTGATATTCTGAAATGGTATTTCAGGTTTTAGGAACACTAGGGTCTCCTCAAACACCCCATCAGGGTTTGAGGATGAGGATGAGGATGGGAGAGAGAGAGGGAGGGATGGCAGGACAGGTAAGAGTTAACGGAGTCTTGCCTGACTGTGAGCACATTGAAGTTGCCCTCGGCAAGGGAGAATCCTTGGTGCTCAGTGCGCGGCAGTCCGAATCCAAAAGTCAGAACAGAGAGGGTGAGAGTGAGGAGGCGAGCGATGACAAAAAGTAGTGCCCACAGCGTGAAACTGGAGAGAGAGAGAGAGAGAGAGAAAAAAAAAAAAAGAGTTACAGTCACCATGGAAACAACAGTGACATGAGCTCATGCGAGGCACCTTGCCAACCGTTATAGGTTATTCAAATCAATCAGTACGCTCAGATCTGGAAGGCAAAAACCCCCAACCCCGACTCGATCATACATGTTTTGTGTCAAAGGAAGGTGAGGATGATGAAATCTGCTGTAGTGAGAAAAGCCTCCAGTGATAACCTGCTTCCGAGGCTCCATCTGGATGCAGCTGTTAGTACCACTTCCATTTGGTTATGTCCGACATCCACATCATCCATCATTCATCGACTCAGTTCATCAACATCAACTCAATCCCCACTGCATAAATAATATATATATATTGACTTATCTGCACACTACCTGATTACTTGAACACTACTTGAACTCCCTATACTGCTTCATATCTGTACTATTGCATACTGCCTATTGTATTTTGTATGATATTGCATCATCTCATTGTAACCGCCACAGCATTTTTTGCACCACCTGACTACTACTTGAACTTCCTTGAACTTCTTGTACTTGAACTTCCGGGACTGTATCATCTTGTAGTGGTTTTATATTATGTTATACTGAGAAATGTGAGTAAGGCGAAGCTAACACTCAAGGAAGGCCCATTTCCTTCCTGTAAGGTGTGAGCCAAGATCTGTGGCGCAGTGAACAATTCGGACTATAGACAGGGCCCATAACTTATGTAATCACAGATTTGTATAATATGATTGGTTCCCAATAATGGTGACCTCATGACCAAGGATAGTTCTATAAATATGAGTCCCACCATTGTTGGGGGCTTGCTTTTTGCTTCCTGCATGCTTCTTTGCTGCTGCGCTCATGTAACCATTGGCTTAATAAAAGGCATCTTTGGAGACAATTGATCTAAGCTCTTTGTGCTTTGTAAGGTCTACTAAAACTATTAAGAATCAATTATATCCACAACAATCTCATTGTAACCTGCACAGCATTTTGCACAAACTGTTCTCCTGCAGTACGACTGGTCCTGCTGTAGTACAACTACATCACTTTATTACCTTATTCTACTTTTTATTTTTATTAATTACCTTACTTTTTACTTTAGTCTATTATTGTTGATTTTGTATTCTGCTGCAATGCCAATGTCGAAGAACATGAACCTAAGAATTTGACTCTGTGTACCCGTACATTAGATTGATTCTGATTCTGATTCTAGGTAGACAGGTGAAGGGGTGAAGGTTGGTACTGTATATGGTGCACACATTACGTACCCCTTCTGCTTGTTCTCGTCGCTGAAGTAGAAGAGGCGTGAGGCGTGGAACAGGAGCTCCACCAGGTAGTGAGGCACCAGCAGCACCAGGCCCAGCCTGTGGAGGCTACGCACGCAGGAAACAGGTCAGCGCCAAACATTACATTTTAATATCACTTTTTTTTCAGAGTGGGGCAGTCCCACTCGTATTTTTTATTGACAGAGACAGTATAGATTATGACAGGAAGGATGGGTGAGAGAGAGAAGGGATGACAAGCAGAATCGAACCGGGAACCCTGCGGTTACATGGTCAACGCTTAACCCACTAAGCCACCTAAGCGCCCCACATTTGACTATTACTACTTACTGAGGCTATTCGCCAATAGTCCTGAGTGAAATTGCGTTTCCTTCCCTAGACTGCTGTGGACTCGAGACTGCTGTCAATCATGCCCACCGATCAGGAAGAAACAGTTGCCTTTACCCAGCAAATCTTTTCAGATCAGTGGTTTTTAAAGGAGAGAGGGTGAGCAGAGGGGAAGTAATACAATTCCATTGGGTCATGGTTGAGAGGAGGTCACTTGAAGATGTAATACTATGATACTGCACTTTTCCATGTGGGTTTAGTAGATTATTATGCTTGTTCTGTCAGACCTGACCTGTATAGAAGTTCATCTTTAAGGGGGACCGGGGGCATTTAAGGACAAAAGCAAGTATTATTTGTCTCTCGTCTTATTTGTCTCTTACAACTATTGTCTTATTTGTCCCACTTGCCTCTTATAACTGTTGACACTTTATTGATCTTGCCTTATTAACCTTCTGCTACGTTATTTCTCTTGTCGCTGCAATATCGTGGAACGGAAGCGTAATAATTTTACTCTCTTATACTTGTATAATGGGATGTAACAATAAACTTGAAACTTGGAAGTACATTTAGAGGTTTATGCAGGGCTCGACATTAAGGCTTGTCCGCTTGTCCGGGACAAGTACATTTTATGTTTGGACAAGTGGACTTCCTCCTGCAGTTGTCCGATGGACAAGTCAAAACAAAAAAAAAAAAGAAATCAATATGTATTAATATCTGCAAACATTAATTCCTCCTTCCGATCTGAATAGTAAAAAAAAATAGCAATCAAAGCGATGCCGCGCCTCATTCTGGCTATTTCAGTCTCTCGTAGTTCGTTATCGTCATAGTTCGTAAATTCGCTCAGAGCGCCAGAGCGCACACTGCGTTCAATGTCATAAAGAGACCAAGTAATTTGATTGGACAAAAGGCATTCCATGAGTGCTGATCAGATTCCAGAGCGAGTTTACGAACGCAGCCATAGTGTTGTGGGTCTCCTGTCACTAGTGCCATTCACGTGAACATGCGCATATTCGCTTCTTCTCAATGCCGCTTATTTTCATGTAGTTCGATGCGATCGTATATTTTAGGTTTGAAGTTTTAAGTTTTAAGACCAGCACATCGCAATACGAACTTCAGAATGACACTAATGATAGATTTCTCAATTTGAATATAGGATACTATCCAAAGGCTAGCAAATAAGATTGCTTCCATTGGGGAGGGACTGTAGTTACAAACATTTTTTGTAAATATTCCTAGATATTCATCCCTTTTGTGGCCAATCTTAATCTAAAAGGGTTAGGGTAATCACTGATTACCCCTACGTTTTTAAATAATTACAAAATATTGTTTAATGAATACATTTGAAAATTAAGATACATCATTATCAAATCAATAGTAGTCAAATGTGTTATTTGCATACACATACACTCACTGGCCACTTCATTAGGCACACCTTGGGGTTGGACCCCCTCTTTTGCCTTCAGAACTGCCTTAATTCTTCGTGGCATAGATTCAACAAGGTGCTGGAAACATTCCTCAGAGATTTTGGTCCATATTGACACTATAATATCACGCAACAGCCCGTCTGGCACAAACAACCATGCCAGGTTCAAAGTCACTTAAATCACCTTTATTTCCCATTCTGATGCTGGTTTTGAACTTCAGCAGATCGTCTTGACCATGTCTACATGCCTAAATGCATTGAGTTGCTGCCACATGATTGGCTGATTAGGTATTTGCGTTAACAAGCAGTTGAAAAGGTGTACCTAATGAAGTGGCCGGTGAGAGTATCATATATTATTATTCATATTATTGCTTTTTCAAAATCTTTGGATTTGGACAAGTAACTTGAGCTCTACGACAAGTAAAAGATAAGTTCACTTGTCCGAAGGACAAGTACCTGAAAAAGCTTAATGTCAAGCCCTGCAACAACCCCCCCACTCTGAGCACCAACTCTTTCTGGGATGTTGCATAACTGGATAGATTTAGCTGCTGCATACCCTCCTTATGACATAGTTAGAATACCTGCTTGGAAGACATCATTGTCTTGTCAAGCTAAATCAGGTCATTACCTCACACACTCACCAGGCTGGTGGAGATAGAAATCGGAGGACGGATAGCATTCATCATTCCATTCTGTGCATTAAAATGAGCCTGTCCTCCGATTTCAAAATTACATTACAATCGTTCCCCGATTTCTACCTCCACCAGCCTCCCATGCAACTCAGACACCTCTCTGAGCTGACAGGAACACCCAGATACCCAGAACCCTCTGCCATGCCAAACCCTGCTCCTCTCTAATCAGCCCACTGGACAGACAGACACACACACACACACACACACACACACACACTCACTCACTCACTCACTTTAAGACGTAGGCACCAGTGATGTGGACGACGTAAAGGCAAATGTAATAGAGCTGGCGTGGAATGTCCTCCTGGAAAACAAGAGCAGGACACAAACTTTATTAGTAACAGCTGTTGATATCAAATGGATTTGTAACACTACATACAGTCAAACAGCTACAGTATCACAGATTATATAGCATGAGTCAAGTGTCAGTCATACCATGTTTATTACATGACAGACATGTCATCTTTAGGACCAAACTACAGTGTATTGACCCTTTACCTTTCGTACTTTCTGGAAGTACAGCTCAGGGAGGGCATGGAGCCAGTAGGCGATTTGGCAAATGTAGAAGAACTTCACCTGAAAGCTGCACAGGGGACAGGTTAAACACAGGCAGAGCAGAGGAAATGGAACAGAGGTTTCACTGTATGATATGTAGAAGATATGGTAGTGATGGAGACGGTTGTTGACCACATGTAAATAGAAACATGTTACGAAATAAATAAAGGTCCCCCTATTCAACTCATGAGGGCCCCAACCATAACCCTTTTTCAGCAATACATATGTCTTGCTGGGTATGCATTCATATGAAATCTATCTACAAAGATATAAGCCAACTTGTCACATGATGCAAAATGGAGAAAGAGGGTTAAATTTAGCACTGCTTTTCTAGCTCAAGTAAAACATCACATTCTGAATAAATATTTCAGAGGAACCTGACTCGAACATGAAGCTAATGAAAGGGCAGCCCACTCCCGCGTGCATTACATAAGGTACAATGCACCCTGAGAAGTGAAGTCATTTCCAGCATGTCAATTCCAAAAGCTAAAGGTTATCACGAACACTTGTGGGGAAACTCATGTGTTCTAGAACATTCGGGCACTCCAGGCGAGAACACCTAATTTGGCGAGCGCTCTAATTTCGACAGAGCAAACTGAGATACGATTGGGAACAATGAACGAGTAAGCTGAAGGCATAAAAATGAATGTATAAATCCTTACTTACACCATGTGGGTGTGCGGGTAGTCGTCCCATAAGAAAGTAGGATTGGTTGCAAATTCCTCCTAATAGATCAAAAGAAAAAACTGCGTCAGCCAAAGCACCAATACGGGGTCGCTCTTGTCCTCACTGTTCTTTGGCTCCTGGGCAGTACGGCTTTGGCCTCTTACCGCTGTTAGGATGCTGCAACCCCACAGGAAGGAGAACATGTAGAAGGCAGCAAGCTGGCCGGATTCGTTGAACTTGCTGTGTTTGGTTTTCGACAAGTGCAACCGCCGATTCATTTTCTGAAATAAAAACAGATGAGAGAACATGAAGCATGCTGCGTGATCAAAACACTTCAAACGATGAGATAACGGTCTGTTATCGTCGGTTGAAGGGTTGCGTAAGAGGGAAATGGATGGAAGGGACGACATTTTGACAAGCTGAGAGGGTGAGGAGGATGAGACTGATGAG
This sequence comes from Nansenia antarctica, assembly GCF_963989245.1. Lineage (NCBI taxonomy): Eukaryota > Metazoa > Chordata > Actinopteri > Argentiniformes > Microstomatidae > Nansenia > Nansenia antarctica. Next base: position 17,975,817 of record NC_137676.1, on the reverse strand, counting down.
GGCAACGCCACCTGACCTTGTGTTATGACTCATGGTGAGCTGAAAAAGACAGCAGGGGAGATAGACTCTCTTTTCTCTCTCCCTCCCTCCCTCTCAAACACTAGTAACTACAATGTGCATGTATATATAGTATATACAACAGTAGTATAATGTAGTATATACTACAGAGTGCATATATATATATAAACATTTATTTGCATGTTTTCTCTCTCTCACACACACACACATACATACACACACACACACACACACACAGATTTGCATTTCAAATGCTATTGTGCTTGCAGTCTGTGCCAGGGCGGTGACCAAAACACTCACATCAAGAATGTATTCCTGTATCAAGGCGTGGAGTATAACACCAATGAGCAGATAGAAGAACACGGTGGCCACGTCTTTGGGGCCGTACTGGTAAAGGTTCACTGGCTCCGTCCTCTCATCTGGAGTAAAAGAAAAATAGAGGAGTAAAAGAAAAGTGATCAATGGCTTTCAACGGCAGAGGTGACACTGGCCGTATATCAATGATCTTATCTTTTCAAGACTGTTAAGACATTGCTTTCTTGTGGTGTGATAGACCTCCTAAAGAAGACACTTACCGAGAGTTTGAGTTACATTGTATTGGACAGTGATGAACATGATGGCAAACTTGGCTGTCACCTGCAACAGAGGGATGGTGACAGAGAGGAATCTATGAGCAAAATGGTTGTGAGTGAGTGACAGCAAGACAAGTCGGTAGCCTAATTCACCCGTTATAGCTAAATGCCTTTTTTGTGTGTGTGTGTGTGTGTGTGTGTGTGTGTGTGTGTGTGAGCATGGTTGCTTTCAATGGTCTGGTGTCCCATGAGATCTATATTTATGGCTCTTGATTGGGGGCTTGTCTGACAGATTGGAAGTGGAGTTAGCTTGCAAGTCAACTCAGTTGTGGCTATCTGGTTTCATTACCAGAACGAAGCTGGCAAACTTAGCGTGCCATGCCATCTCAGCAATACAACACACAAAACAACATAGCTAGATAACATCACTCAAGGCGAGCACAGGAACATGACGTGTGGTGACAGCTCTGCAGAAGACTTGGTAGGGACGATCGTTCACTGCGATCGTATACTTGCAAGCATCTGACCGATGCATGCATTTTGCTAACCAACTATATATGCAATATTGTTAGCTGTCGTGCTAGCAGTCGGCCTCCCTCCCTCCCTCCCTCCCTTCCTTCCTTGGCAATCGGTGTGACACATGAGAAGGGGGAGCCAGCCCCCCTGTGTTGCTGTCACAGCCCTAGCTGAGCCCGCTAGCTATACTTCATACGACACCGACGGGTTTTCTAATCTAATAGCAAAAAACTATCATAAAACAACACTTTTTCCCAGAGTCTCGACAACAACGTTACCTCGAACATCAAGCCCAGGAGGATGATCATCGCCACGCACGAGACCATATCCGCGTGGTTCTGGATCACGAACTCGTGGCTGAGCACCGGCGGGGTCTTGGTCTTCTTTCGGAAACCCATGGCTGCTGACCGACCGACACACACAGACACAGATCCTCTCTCTCTCCCTGGTTGAACACACAGATCCTCTCTCTCTCCCTCCCTGGTGCACTTCACTCACTCCGATCGTTGTCCCCCCTTTACTTTCACTCTCAGATGACAACCCCTCCGCTTGTGTCCCCCTCCTCCACCACCGCTGCTGCGAGTCAATTGTTTAGATTGCTGCTCTCATGATCATGTGTTTAAAAAAAATATTGTAAAACAAATAAGAAGAAGATGCATCAAACACAACACACACCACGCAGTTTCAGTCAGATGTCCCCTCCTCCTCCTCCCAGACACTTCCTACAAACCCCCATTCATGATCAACCTCCCTGGGCTTTGACGTAGCTGGAGTGATCCCGCCTCCATCAGGGATAGGATGTTTAACTTATGATTGACACCAGGCTGAACATATCAAGTCGTGACGTTAGAATTATAAGCCAGGTTCTATCTCAATTTTTGTCAAAATTGAGTTTTTTTTTACATAATCTGATCCATTAGGTGTTTATTAATGCCTGTGTGGTGTTATTTTTAAAATGTTGACATTTTTGAGTTAGTAATTAATAAAATACAAAGGTTCCATCTCACAAAACATAATGGAATGTAAACACTTTGACGCTCAATATCTCTGAACTGCCCTAAACGGAGATAGAACCGTATAATTCTAAACGGAGATAGAACCTTATCATTCTAAACTCACCAAGTGGAAACTACAGTAAAGCCGTGGGTTAGTTGAAGGGGGGGGCGGGGCGTCTTTTAGCATCAGCTAAAGGGTGCGTTCGTTAAATACGCTCTGGAAATCGGACTCACGGAACGCCCTCTCGTCCAATCAAATTACTCGGTCGCTTTACGACGTTGAACCCCAGTGTTGCGCTCCGGCGCTCTCAGAGCGAGTTGGCGAACGCAGCCCAAGTCATCAAAGGCATCAAATACAATTCGAGGAAACATCAGCGGCGCTTTGACACTTTCTTCAAGCCGTTACATTGTGTCCTGTCCGATACATTGTCCCGCTATATCCTGATTTGTTTTGGTACGTATTTGGGTTGAGAGCTTCTCCGTTGGTGTTAGTTTGAGAGAGTACGTTTAGCAGAAACACATCAAATTACGTTACACAGATACGTTACGTCCTAGTTGCTAAGCTAGCTAGCTAGCAAGCAAATGTCAGACTCCCGTCCACGCAACACAGCTTGGAAGCCCCAATGTGTCCTCCGTGTTTATTACTGGGTGTATGAGTCACTAGCACTATCCAGCTAATCTGTCAACACCATTGTCACAGACAGGGGGTGAACATTATTATCTGTCATTTGCTCTGTGGTTATGCTCAATTATGTGTGTTACAATTTTGCTGCTGCCAACCATCTCTATAGCTACACTGCCAACAACAGCAAAATGAGTAATTCTCACTCATCTTTCACCTCAAACCCTCAGAGCCCAGACAGACCTCAGTCCCGACCTGAGCCCCCCTGGGTGTATTCGGTGAGGTGAGACGTTGTAGCCCTACATTAACTGAAGTAAGATAACATGCCCCCTCCTTGTCCACATGGCAGACCTGTCTCATTCTGAACGAGCTACACTTTCACTTTGCTTTCCATCCTCCCGAACAGGCCCCCCGAGGGTGTCATGACACTATAGGCTCATCCAACTATATAATAATTATAATTCATTATTTTGGTTAACTGTCACCTGTCAATACTTATTTGTACGATGACTTTATGCCTTCCCCAACCTCTAACTGTTCCGTGATCAGTTTGTGTGGCGTATACACCACAAGGTCCCATTTAACAGCAGTTCTTCTCTTTATCCACTAGAGGGCAGCATTGCATGGCTTTTGAGTGGTGTTATGAAACCAAGGGGCCTCTGGTTCGTCAGGCCTCACTCACCACCAAATAGGCTGCACACAAAAACCCCTTCGTTCTTATCTGGTTCACAACAACATGTAGTCCTTTGTCTTCACGGTTCTATGTATTCACATGGCCACATTATAGCACAGTTTAATGGTGCTTCAAGTTACAAGCACAGTAGTATACATCATTATTTTTCACCTCTTTGTTGGGAGTATGACCTACTTCAATTCACAGACCTTGTGCTAGACATGTGCTGCTAGACAGTTATTGTGAATTATTTAGAATTTTCACAAAGCACATGATGCAGTCAGGAGGTTGTTTGTAGCGTACGTACGCGCACACACACACACACACACACACACACACACACACACACACACACACACACACACACACACACACACACACAACCTGTTCTGTTCAGGTCTTTCATTACAAATTGCCCTGCTTTTACACACAATTTTGCTCTACCACATTTCACTTGGAGCATTAATAATGGACTAGCATTTTGCTAATTAATTAGGGCATGTCCCTCTACGCCGATAGCTCATCTCAGGAAAGACAAAGATCTACACTGCCCCATGTGAGCTAATACTAGGAGTGTATAGCCTATAACAATTAGTTACTTCTTGTTTTAATGGTTAATTTTAGAAAAAACATACCTATTTTTTCCTGCTATTGAAAAATATTGTCCATTCAGTGTAATTACACTTAGAAATGTTTTTTCTGCCTTTTTTAGGCTATAGCTAGTCTTTTTATTTTAAATTATACATTTGAATTTAGCTGTAACCAGATAAAAGGAGTTGTATAAATATACTGTAAAAACAAGCCCTTTAAATAGGCCTTTGTATTGAATCTACTTTGTACAGTACTGTAACTTATTTCCGTTTAAATTATTTCCTCTTTCTATTTAATCTGGACATCTGTTTTGTTGTTCATTGATTTGCTACATTATTGTTTTAAATATATTTTCAACTGATTCTCAGTGACATATTTACTGGCGTTCACAAAAAATTATAGTACAGTTGTATGTCCATCGCTGTCCTCGTTTTGGTGAAAAAAGTAGCCTATGTGCCCTCTCTATCCGCTGAAGACGGTTGAGAGGGAAGGAGGGAGGGGTTTAGACAAAGGCCCTACACAAAAAAATGGAGGCTTGAGAGCAGAGCAGCCCTGGTGTCCTGTTTTTCATTTTCTACATGCTCTCAGTTCTGCTACATAACCCTTGAAAATAAAAGAACTGGCAGCAGATGCAACCTTAGGTAACTATATGACCTTGCTATGTGGGTTCTTTTTACGTCAAAGAGATTGTTAAATGTGTTATTTTGTGATTTGGGCCTAGCGTTCTCTCTCTTTTTTCTCTCCCTGTCTCTCTCCCGCACTCAGAGCTGCTCCTGCTTGTGCTGAACAAAGATAATTACTCAGGAAACGCTTCGGCCAATCGCATGCAGCCTTACATCCTGCCTGTGAGAAAGGGGCCAGTCAGGGCCCGGCTTACATCAGACGGGCCTGATCGCCTTGCCTGAAGAGCGGAGCCTTCCCCAGCTGAGGGCTGAGAGTGCCCTCCATGTTTTATAAGTGTTGACATAACAGTGTGTCAGGCAGCCATGCATCCACAGAGGTAAGCCCTGTCTCTTTATCTCAACTCTGATTACAACATTCCTTCCTCCTTGTGTTCTTTGTTGTGACTGTTTCTGTGTTAATATGAATGTGAATACCTGAAATCACAGTTTGCTTCCCCCACAAGGAGGAGGGGTTGGGGGTTGGGGGTGGGGGTGGGGGAGGCCTGGCAGGCCCTATGCTCCACAGAGCTGGGGTGGGGGGTTGGGTAAAGACTCTCACCCCTGCCTCCTCCCTGTGGCCATGCTGTAGTGCAGAGAGAGAGTGGACCATGGCAAATCCTTTTCTTTCTTTTTTTCTTCTTCTTCTTTCTTTTCTTTTTTATTATGCTAAATAGTGTGTGAGATACATTGAAAAGGCCACCTCTTATCTTCTCTCTGCTGCTGCTCTGACCTGGTTCTGTGGTGGGAAGGCGGTTGGGGGAGGGGGGGGGATGGGTGGCATAGGAGGAGGAGGAGGAGGAGGAGGGGAGGGGGTAGAAGAGGAGCAGTGGAGGGGGAGCAGTTATGTACCCTTTGTAAGCAGATTGCCTTCGTTGTTGTGGTCTCTTGTGTGCCATGCCAGGCCACAGAATGGACGCAGGGGCAACAGATGTGCCTGTTGGGAGGACTGTGGGGGGGCTCCAGGAAGGGGTTGATGGTTAACTGAACACTGGTTGCATGTAACGTGAGGTCTGGGAGGACAGACAAGAGGGGAGGGTAAATAGAATATTGTGGAGATGTCAGAATTGTCTTCAGATTTCCGATTCTGTATTTCTTCTTTTACCTATTGACATCGTCTCAAACGAGTCAGTGACTTGGCGCGGGTAGCCGGGACAAAGCATTTTAATTACAGTTCTTTCTCTCAGTCAGCTCCCCTCCGCACCGTCTTGTGAGTTCATCCAGTTCATCCTAACCGGTAAAGCGTTTGTCTGAGGGGGGGGGGGGAAATCTTAAAATTGTACTCCGTTCGTTTCAACATTTCTTTTCTTCCTTCCCACAATGCCTAGATGGAAGGAGGTTTTTGAGGCTCCTTGTATATAGGGGTCTCAGTTTACGGCCCAAGGCAGGCCCTCCGTTTACAGGCTGGTGCTACGTTTGCTGAAAAGCACTCCATCGTAAAAGGGCTTCCTCTACACAGTCAGCACCTCAAGCAGCAGCCATTTTGTGTTCCGAGCTCCTCAGGGGGAAAGTCCTGTCTGCTGCCCTTCTGCAAACCAAACTGCCTCTTAGAGAAGCACTACTACTTTAGTGATTTTCGCTAGTGTGTCTTTTAGATGCGCCTGGTGGGGTGTTTGGCTTTAACTCCATTCTAATGTGTCTGTTTGTGAGCTTGTTTTCTCTCTCTCTCTCTCTCCCCCGTGGCACTTGCTCATGGCCTCTCACCTATTTTTAGCTGCAGACAAAAACACCATTGATCTGCTACTTCAATTAAAAACCAGGTTTGACGGTTTTGAAACGGTTCGGTTAAGAAATTCCTTTTCACTTTTTTGTTGTTATCGTTGCAAAACATAACCCAGTGACAAACAGAATGGATTTTCTCTGCTTCTTTGCAATTGAATCTGAGTTGTTTGGCTCAAAGTGTTTAGTCCTGGTGGTTATGCCATGCACACCATCAGCTTCCTCTTTTACTGTGGTTAAAGGTTACTCCCAGGGACAAAACCGGAACTTAACCAACAGCCAAGTATTAAATAAGCTCGTATTCATTCAACACACATTAGGTGAAGTTGGAGTATCAGACTGTTTGTCCGTGGTAATGTATCATGAATCTAGTGGCAGGTTATCTTTAGGAGATCATCAGTGGCTGTCCACTGACATAGCTGAGGCAATGCTACTTGTAAACTGGACACCACAGCTCCAAGGGGGTTGGTCGGCAGGTCAGTAATTTACTGCTCACAGTATTAAAAAAACACGTCCAAGAGGCTGTTTAAAATCTCCCCCAACAGTTCATTCAGTCATGCCCCAAAACAGATACGCTTGTACTGAGGAAATGTACACTGTCTTAATGCAGGGGAAATCTCTGCATTGCAGCAGAAATGTTTTTTAAGAGGGAAGCTTGCTCACAGTGATCCGTGTGGCATACCACAGCCGACCAATCCTGTTCCGCCTCTGCAGATCCTCCAACCAATTACAGCAGCAGCCGAGGTTAAAGATTGACAATCGCAGTGAGAGCGGCAGGGAGAGCAAGGGCCTTCTGGAAAATTCCACAGCCATCTTTGTTTCATCCTTCTCAGCCCAATGTAAAAACCAGGCTGAAGGATTTCCTTACATATTCTGTGCTTTTAAACAAGGTATGCTATAAATGTAAATTATCTATGTTGAAGAAGAACATGTTGTTGGTTAAGCAATAAGGATAAAAAAAGGAATTATGTTGGTAATGGACTGTGTAGATTTCTTTTGTGCAGTGATTACAATGTAAAATGTTGACAAATCTCTGGAACTTCCAATGTTGACATGGCCTAAAATAACAGAATTTATATTATTTTAAAGGGTGGACAGTTAGGTACTGTAAACCTAATAACAGAGGAAAAAACAGAGGTTGATATGTGATCTAATTTGTGTGGGTGTGGGTGTGGGTGTGTCTGTGACTGGCCATTTCCCTCAGTGGCAATCCTCTCTAGATGGAAAGATAGGGACTTTATTGATCCCCAAGGGGAAATAAAGGTGTTACAGCAGCTCACAAACAACAACAACAACAACAAAATAAAGTGACAATAGAATAAAATAAAGAGTCAGAGGCTTCAGGTGGGCCGGTTGTTTGTCTGTCAACAACAGCAACACTGATCCTCTGTGGATTAAAGGCGGTGCTACCAGCACAACCATACAGAACAGAACAGTCCTGTTCTGATGGCAGCACCCTCACACCACAACAGTATAGCAGGGATTCTGTTTTGAAGCCCTCACCCCCTCTGTAGGAGCTCATTCAACGCACCGGTGTGTCTTTATATACATACAGCAGCATATCCTCCTTAAAGACAAACATAACAGCTCGTCGGATTGTGTCTTTATTCCCCCCACAGTGCGTCTCTCTCTCCTTCTCACACTGACTGAACTGTAGCTTTTATTATTCTACGTGCGCACACAGTGAAGGGGCGAAAAAACTGAGGACGAGGTAAAACAGATAAGACTGATCTTCTATTAACCGGCTTTCTCCTCTCCCTGTGTGTCCCTCTCTCTGTACCCCGGGCCGCACCGGTTGTCGGGTTTAACAGTGTGTTGTTGGCGTTGTTTTTGATGTTGCAACCGTAATCTCGACGGATCTCTCCTGGTTCTCCTGTTTTGGATGTGCCAGAGCCTGCGTTCTGAGCCCTAGTGTGGGGGATGGGGGAGAGGGGGGAGGGGAGCAGCAGCAGCAGCAAGCTGTGGCCTCCGTTTTCTGTGATGAGAAAACCCTGCTCGTCTCTCTCAGGAGTGGATTCTCAAGGCACAGTCAGTGTGGTGTGTTTTTTTTTCCCCCCTCTCTCCTTCCACCCGGCTTTCCTTACAGGGAGAGGGTTGTTGTTTGTCAATGTCCTCCCATGTTCTCTTATGGAATATTCCTCCATGAGCCCCCGATGATGAAGATTATTTTTGCTTCTATCTGCTCTTGTATGGTTTTGGCAGGCTTGTGGAATGCGGCTCCTGATCTCCTGAAAATGCCCTCTGGAAGAACACATTTTAGGATAACAATGTCTTGTTGAGCCAGAAGCTGAAGGATCAGGTGGTTATTCTCTGACTTTGGCTGCTCTGTACGTAGGAGGCCTGTGTTTTATATATTTTTTAGATAATAATAAAGAGTGTGATCCATGGTGCCTCACGCAGGGGCTGGGTACACAGTGAGTGCTGGGGGAGCATACGTAGCAGTGTGGGGGGGTTGCTAACGTTATCTCTCTTTCATGTGGGCCACGCACGGTGTCTCTGTCCGGAACAGGAAGGCCTCGGAGGGGTTAATCCGTTAGCATGTTTAAACAAGACTGTCACAGGCTGGCTGGCTTCTTTCTTTTTCTTTTTTTCTTTTTCTTTTCTTGTTTATCTTGTTGTGCGACCTTCTACTTTCTTCTCATTATCCAAACGACCTGACTCATCATGGATGATGTCTGCGTGTGTCAGTTGGTGATGATGTATATAGTGCTGCTTGTTTATGTACAGAATGTTACAAAGAAATAGTTAAGATTGGGATCTCATCTGTCTTTGGGGCTGCAGCGGGGATCACGGATTGACTGCATTGTTAAGAATGAGGTTTGACTACGAATGTCTCTGATTTGCTTTGATGACTAGGACATCACGGTTTATAGGGCAGGTTTTACCGGGTCAGTAGGTTTAGCGATCGGTCTCTTTTACAGTTGTGCTCAAGCTTGAGTGCGTCCAGATGAGAGACACCCAGAGTCAGAAGGACTCTCCTTTCTCTGCTACTGTTTGTCCTTTCTCCTCTCTCCGACGTTGAGCAACGCTGACATCGATCCTTAGGTCAATAAACAGGCCTCTAGGAGAACACCTCTGGACCCCCACTGCCAAACGTGTTTAAGAAAGATACCAAGATACTGTCTTTTATTAGATTATCGCCTCAAAGGTTTTTCCTGTCTCGTGCTCACCTGAACCTAGAGGTTCTCTGGCCTCACCTCCACTCTGCCACCAGGGGCGGGGGGGGTCACCTGAACTGGGTCACCACTCTGCCACCAGTACCACCAGGGGCGGGGGTCACCTGAACCTAGAGTTCTCTAGTGGGAGTCACCTGAACCTAGAGGTTCTCTAGCCTCACCTCCACTCTGCCACCAGGACCAAATAAAAAGCATCTTCAGCCTGGACCGGTGGATGACTGAAGTGTGTGCCACGCTGTGGGTCCTGACGAGGGGGTTCTTAAGGCGGGGGATGAATAGGACTACATCCTTGGAACGAAGCCCTCTGTGGCCCTGACAAAGGAGGGGCTGAACTCTCAAAGAACCCCATTCATCGCCAAGGGTCCCTTCTTTCTTCTTCTTCTTTCTTCTTCTTCTTTTTTATTCCGTGGAGGAAATGAGATGAGAGCGGAACTAGGAACACAAAAAACAGGGCTTGGATTTGGGCGTTGGATTTGTGGGTGGGATAAAGAGACATATTTTCCCCTTTTTTTTTTATTGAATTACATTACATTACTGTTATGTCAGTTAGCAGCTGCTTTTTATTTGTTTTCCAAAGCGACTTGCAATAAGTGCATTTGTCCGAGTAAAGCGAATCAACTATACAACAGTCATCGTAAGTAAAACATTCAATAAGAACAAGTGACGTCGGCAGTTTTTTTTGCTTGGGCCTATAGTTTGATACAGCAGGAATAGATTTTCTTTCTGTGGAATTCTGATATTGATTTAGCTGTTGTGAACAGGCCTGTTTTATCAGTCTAACCCTTTAACCAGTCCCAACGACGACTCCTTTGAGCTTCTGATCTGGTGCCAAGGGTTTCCAGGAATAGGCCGAGGAGCCTTGGGGGCACCCGTTGTTGAGTTTGTATTCCCACAGAGACTGCCTTCTCTTTAACGGTTACTCGTCTTTTACTGAGCACCGTTTTATATTACGTAGAGAGAGACAGAGAGAGAGACACAGAGAGACACAGAGAGACACAGAGAGAGAGAGAGAGAGAGACAGAGAGACAGAGACACACAGAGAGAGAGAGCGCCCCCCCCCCTTTCTGCCCAGTGGGCACCATATGGTCTCATAATGTAGGGAGTCCACATCAGCTCTCTTCAGAGAGAGAGAGCTATGTCAAGGGTCGGATGACAGCCGATGATATGGTATGCACATTAGTGTGCTACGCCACTAAGCGGCCGGTATCCGCTTCTGAGACATTTATATGTGTGTTAACAACTTTCCAATCACAGAGGAGTTGTCGGTGGCCAAAGTAGGATGTGAACATTGGCGCGTCAGTAGGAATTGAATGCAGACCTTTGTGTGACTGAAGCCTTCGTCTCTCCCTCTCTCTCCCCCCCTCTCTCCTGGAGGACAGGGAGAGAGAGACATCCTCTCGGTTGGATGGCCTTATGTGTTGTGGTGAAGCACATATTGTGCCCAACTGAATAAAAGACCTGTTGCCATGGAGATCCTCTCCAGTGGCGTTCCATGGAACGTAAACATGCAGCACTTGAAGTTTGCCTGACTTGTAATTGTGATATTTGGAGGGAGAAAAGAAAAAAAGCATTGAAGGGTTTGATGATGCTATTAGCCTGTGCTATTGTCCACCTCTTGCCAGGTTGCCCTCCAGGGTGATGTGCATCCCAGATGTATTGTGTCCCAGTGAAGCCGTGGGCACGAGGCAACTATGACGAAATGACTATGGAAAACTTGCGTAAAACTCTGGTGACTTGGTCCTGGGGGACTAGTATGCCTTAGGTGGTGTTCAGCTTGTTTACTGTGTGAACACCGTTTGTGACTCTCTCTCTCTCTCTTCTCTCCCTCTCTTCTCTCTCCCTCTCTCTTTCTCGGTGCCGTCCTTCCCTGCTCTGCAGTCTGGCTGAGGAGGAGATAAAGACAGAGTCCGATGTGGTAGAGGCGATGGACGTGTCCATGCGATGCAAAGGTAAGAGCAGGCCGCTGCCTCCTCCTTTCAGACCGACTGACGTGTTGGAGCACGCTGTTTTTTGAGCATGAAAAGCGTATTCAAGTTCTTAGGAACAATATGTGTATATATGAACTCCTGACCTTACTAGAGCTATATAGCGAGTTGTTTATATGTGCCCGGTGATCTCTTGCAGCTGCACAGAGAGTGCATTGTGCATGTTTAGAGTTTGTACCCATTTGTGTAATGTATCAACAACTACCTCGGTCAATGTTTTGAGCCCGGGTTCACAAACCCTGTCACGTGCTGCTGTGGAGTTTTTAGGTCCTCGTTTACTAAGAGATGCCTCTGCAGTATGATGACATGACTATCTATGCTTTCTTCAACAATGACAAAGATTGGGGCGCTTAGGTGGCGTAGTGGGTTAAGCGCTGACCATGTACCGCAGGGCTCCCGGTTCGATTCCAGCCGCGGACATATCCTGCATGTCATCCCTTTTTCTCTCACCCATCCTTCCTGTCATAATCTCTACTATATCTGTCATTAAAAAGAAAAATATGAAGCCCCGCGGTGGTGTAGCGGGCTAAGCACTGGCCACCAGTGCATGCTGCCCACCGGGGCCGGGGTTCGTATCCCGGCTCGCCAGACCCGGATATGGCCAGGGCACATACGGGGAGCGGCATATTGGGCGGCCGCTCCCGAGGGGGGGTATAGGAGTAGTTCCGGACAAGGATCCGTCGCGCAACAGCGCCCCCGGGGTGCCGGAATAACGGTGCTGGGCTCGAGGAGCCAGTCAGCTAGTCTGCCTGGCGGCCTCCTCTGGGACTGCCGGCCACGGGGTCGTGCGGCGGATCCCTCGCAATAGGCAGGGGATAATTGGATGCTAGGTTGGGTTCAATTGGCTACCAAATTGGGTGAAAAAGGGATAAAATCTGAAAAACAAATTTAAAAAAAATAAATAAAAAAAAATATGAGTGGGACTGCCCCACTCAGAAAAAAAAAGAAGATAGACCTCTCACTGCCTCTGACCTTTATGGGAGTGTGGCCTTGATTTCCATGCTTCTCCTTGCATTGCTCAATTACTGTAGCAGAGTGCAATGCGAGATTACAACCTCTGGCTTTGCGATACTAAGAAAGGTGTTGTTGTTGTTGTTGAAACAGAGAGGACAGGGGCGCCTGGGTGGCGTAGCACACTAAGGCGCATACCACGTAATCGCCGGGTCCCTGGTTCGATTCTGGCCGTCGACATATCCTGCGTGTCATCCCTCCTCTCTCTTTCACCCATCCTTCCTGTCAATCAGAAACAGAGGGGTTGAAGCCTGTAAGACCTCACATGGTCTCTGTCACTGGGCAAGCCCCGGCTCCTAGGCTCTCCCATAAGCTGCTCTATGAGCTCTCCATAGTAATGTCATGGGTTAGTGAGTGACCTGGTCCTCCCCTCTCTGTGCCCTGTGTACCAGTCCCTGACCCCGGGTCAGCAGAGCGGGCGCTGGCCCCCCAGAAGAGGAAGGTACCCAGTCCCAGTCCCACCCACTCCTCCAACGGCCACTCCCCCTCAGACACCTCCCCCAGCCCCCTCAAAAAGAAGAAGAAACCCGGGGCTTTCCACAGCAACAGCAAAGACCAGGTAAGGGGGGGTGTGTCTGTGTCTGTGTCTGTGTCTGTGTCTGTGTCTGTGTCTGTGTCTGTGTCTGTGTCTGTGTCTGTGTCTGTGTGTGTGTCTGTGTGTGTGTGTGTGTGTGTGTGTGTGTGTGTGGTGAATGCCAAGATCTGTGTGTGTGTGTGTGTGTGTGTGTGTGTGTGTGTGGTGAATGCCAAGATATGTGTGTATGCCAATATTTAACACTTATTGTACCCCATGTTTGATTGTGAGACAGCTGCATGATGCACATTATGCAACCATGCATATCAAAGACTTAATCATTGTGTGTGCATCATGTGAATTAATGATTGGATGTGACGGCTCTTGACTATTGATAATCATAATGATAATAAGGCATACATTAAAGAATAATATCGAGTGCTTTCCGAAAGTAGCCTATTTTGCTGATTGACCCCCCCCCCGTGTATTGTGAATGCTTCGTTTTACATGCATGACACGTATGACCCTGGAGTTGGGTTCCACTGACAGATGAACAAGTCACATGCCCTGAGCTGGCACCGTGTGTTGATCAGGACTGTGTCTTGTTCACTGATTGGTCGACGTGGGTTGTGCAGGTGTCAAGCATGATGCCCAACACAAGTCTTGCAGCGTGTTCAGTAAGATGCGACGTGCTGTCGAACGTTTCAGATAGAAATGTCATCATGAATAGAGCTGACGAGTGTGTCTTCACTCTACATGCCGGAGAGCAAAGTTGTCTGTTCTAAAAATAATCATATTTCTATCTGAACGTTTCGCAACACTACCCTTCTGAACGCAGCCTTGTTGGTCCACTGGGGGGGGGAGAACTTCACCAATCAAATTGAGCACTAGAGTCACGTGGACGACTTCTTAAAGGTTGGCGATATCTTGACGGATATACAAAACCACAGCCTACTGGTGTGAAGAGCGATCGCGTTACCCTACAGTCCCTATCAGCCAGCAGCAGTCTTGTGTTTGGTGCCTGCTTTATTTTTGCCTTTACATATCGCTTACCCTGCCTTTTACTTACTGCCACTGTGGGGGATTCTCTGTTGTTTATGTTGCACTGCTCCTTTTGTGTTTGTTTTCTGCGTGTGTTTTGAAACCCGCCCTCCCTTGTTTTCTCTTGCCTGCATTTCAGTCAGAGCTAAGACATGGTCCCTTTTACTATGTGAAGCAGCCATCACTCACCACAGACCCTGTTGATGTTGTACCGCAGGACAGCAGGAATGACTTCTACTGTTGGCTGTGCCACCGCGAGGGCCAGGTGCTCTGCTGTGAGCTCTGCCCGAGGGTGTACCACGCCAAGTGCCTCAAACTGCCAGCTGAGCCTGAGGGCGACTGGTTCTGTCCAGAGTGTGAGGTATCTCGCCCCGTGTGTGTGCGTGTGGATTTGTGTTTTTCTTTTTTTTAGGTGTACGCATTCGCACGCGCGGGGTGTGTTTATTGTCGTTTCTACCATAGGCTTGTTGTCCGCTTGCTCTTTTGGGGTGTTAGGTAGATGGTGGGTTGGGGGATGTTTTAGGCTAGGCTGAAGCCCAATTTATACTTCTGTGTCGAATTTACGCGCGGCTACGCCGTAGCCTACAAGCCTACGCAAGGGCTCTCCCAATTTATAGTTCTGCGTTGGTCAGTCTGCGTCGCGTTGGTCGGTGTACTCATAGCGGCATAATAGCGATCAAAAAACTTATTTTTGTTATGCTTGTTGTAAAGAAAATGTCTATAATGCATTGAAATGACAGTAAACTAAGATAATAAGATGGTTATCATAATTTTTCAAATCTTTATTAATAAGTAATTACAGAAAAAGTAAATGACATTTCTGTCATGGCTTCCGCATTTTGGCCTACGAGAGAGTCGGAATCATGTCGGAATCATGTGCTACCAAGCGGACCAATCACAGTGCTTATGGTCTGCGTAGGTGTGTTGCGTAGTTAAATTTTTGGAGAGGTGCGCGTTAACCTACGGCGTAGGCTCCGGGCCTACGCAAGCTACAGTGTAGGCTACGGCGTAGATTTTACGCAGAAGTATAAATTGGGCTTAAGTCGAAGTAGGCTAGGTCTAACCCCCCCTCACCAACTTTAGTCTCCACAGATTTCTGCAGCCCCCTGTCACCAACAGATTAGACTGTGTAGATTAAATAATGTGATATACCTGACACCCCCCCCCCCCCCCCGAGTCAGTATTATTTACCCTAGTCCCTGTGCTTAGTAGGCTTTTTTTGTGTTTTACTAGTGATTTTATTTGTTGTTTTAAGCTACACTGTCCTGACTTTATCTGTTTTGCAGAAAATCACTGTTGCAGAGTGCATCGAGACCCAGAGCAAAGCCATGACGATGCTGACGTTGGAGCAGCTCTCCTACCTGCTCAAGTTCGCACTTCAGAAGATGAAGCAGCCTGGGGTGAGGGTACAGTTTCTCTACTATGTAGATGTACTATGTAGTACATTTTTTTGAATAAAATAGATAGAATAATAATAATAATTCCTTCTTCTAACGTTGTAACTGCCAATGGTTCCTGGTTTTGACATAGATTACTATTTCTTATGATGGATAGATGATTGACTTACTTAGACAAATGTATTTGTTGTAAGTCTCTTTGGATAAAGGTGTCTGCTAAATGCCAAAACATTTAAAAATGTAGTGCCCCGCGGTGGTGTAGCGGTCTAAGCACTGGCCACTAGTGCAAGCTGCCCACCGGGGACTGGGATCGAATCCCAGCTCGCCAGATCCGGATATGGCCGGGGCACACACGGGGAGCGGCATATTGGGCGGCCGCTCCCGAGGGCGGTATAGGAGTATTTCCGGACAAGGATCCGTCGCGCAACACCGCCCCCTGGGTGCCGGAATAACGGTGCTGGGCTCGAGGAGCCAGTCAGCTAGTCTGGCTGGCGGCCTCCTCTGGGGCTGCCGGCCACGGGGTCGTGCGGCGGATCCTATGCAATAGGCAGGGGATAATTGGATGCTAGGTTGGGTTCAATTGGCTACCAAATTGGGTGAAAAAGGGATAAAATCTGAAAAAACAAATTTATAAAAAAAACATTTAAAAATGTAAATGGTCTATCTGACTGACACTGACTGGTCCTGGACTAAAAAAAGCATTTTCAATGAAAGATTCCTCATTGAAAGTGGTGATTTCTACAGAAACTATAATCCTTGATCATCCTCTCTAACCTTAAAACTAGGATTAGGGTCGCACTTCTAGTATGAATTGACTATTGAGTGGAATTAAATCAGCTAATGGACAAGTACCAGACAATGAAATGCAGTTTAGCATCTAACCAGAAGTGCAAATAGTGATATGGTGCAAAGACATGATGGTGTATACAAAATAGGATATGTACAGTTATTAAATGATGGGTATGTATGATAAGTACAGTAGGTAGTACAAGAGATGGATACAATGAGCTATGTACTTTTATGGTATGTACAGATGTATAAGAAGATTAGATTTAGATTAGATTCAACTTTATTGTCATTGCAGAGTACTAGACAACGAAATTCAGCTTAGCATCTAACCAGAAGTGCAAATAGTGATATAAGAGGATGATATAAAAAAAAATATGACAATGATAGTGATGGGTACAGTAAGGCATGTACGGTAGTTTCGAGGTATATGCAATTATGATCTAGTTAAGGTAGCTTATGTACAGTATGTAATGTGCAGATGTATAAAAGATCAACTAGAGGCTAATACGAAAATGTATGTGTATGTGTCTTTCCCTGCAGACTGAGCCCTTCCATAAGCCTGTGGCTCTGGAGCAGCACCCTGATTATGCAGAGTACATCTTTCATGCCATGGACCTCTGCACTCTAGAGAAGGTACCATTTAAACCTTAGAAAGCCTGGGCGCGTAAGTGCCGTTGGACACTAAGGGCTCTATTATGCACTTCATCAATAAGACGAGGAGGTAGATCTAAACTTAAGACGTGGAGGCGTGGTCAAGGCCACTTTGCTATTATGCGTGCTGTAGTGGGCGCCTAAAACCCGGCGCTAAGCAAAGAAATTAGTCATGGGTGTGTTTTGGGCGTCTTCTCAATCAACCCAATCAGCGTGCCAGGTGCCATTCCCTTTAAGAACCGGCTGCGTTGAGTCATTAGCGCTATGCTATTATGGAAGTCCTGAGAAGGAGGTCAGCGCGCTTCTCTGCCTCTCCCTTCTGAAATAAAGCATTTATACTGTGACCGTAATTGACGTCTTGCCGTGGAGCCACGTGCGTGTTCATGTGTGCCCACATGCATGCGCAAACCGCGGAGGCGCGCTCGTGTTTCAAAACGTGCATGAAGTCTAAACTTAAGAACTTTTCAAACCACTTCTTAGCGATAGGAGCAAAGTCAGATCGCATAATAGCAGCGGCGCCTAGCGCACTTCATTAACATTATGAACACTCCCACAATGAGCAATATATGCACGGGAGTTTTACGTCTTATGTGTGGGCGCCTATCGACACCTGCATAATAGCAGTAGCGCGTATGAAGCGCATAATAAGGGTGGGGGTAGGTCTTAACCTGGCGGTGCGTCTTAATTAACACTTAAGACGGCAAGTTAAGAAGTGCATAATAGGGCCCTCAGGCACATGCCATATCATCGCAAGTTACCTGGTTCGATTCTGGCCATCGACACATCCTGCATGTCATCCCCCCCCCCCCCCCCCCCTCTCTCTCTCTCTCTCTCTCTCTCTCTCTCTCTCTCTCTCTCACCCATCTTTCCTGTCAATCTCTACTGTCTCTATCCCAATACAGCAGAAATGCCATAAAAACATATACATTTTTTGGGAGAATGGCCATTTTGAGTTAATGTCAATATTGTCTTTGAAATGTTTGTCTTTGTCCAAATTGGGTAATTGTTCCCTTCTTTATTTGTAGAATATCAAAAAGAAAATGTATGGCTGCACTGAAGCCTTTTTGGCAGATATGAAATGGATTTTGCATAACTGCATCATCTACAATGGAGGTAAGTCACAAACACCATGCCATGGTTATATGTCTCTACTCGTCTGTCCTGTGACAGAGATGAGTTCATGTCTACATGTTTTGATCTGTCTTTTGGTTTTGTTCCAGGTAATCACAAACTAACTGCTACAGCGAAAGTCGTCGTCAAAATATGTGAACATGAAGTAAGTGTACTTTTCTTCTTTTTTTTTTTTTTTACATAGCAGACACTTTTATCCAAAGCAACTTACAATTAGAGATTACAGGGACAGTCTCCCGGGAGTCATTTAGGGCTAAGTCCCAAGGGCACACTAGTGGTGGTGTTCCCAGATAGGATTTAATCTCATAACCTTCTGATCACCAGTCCAACTCACTATCCACTAGGCCACCACTACCCCATAGTGTGTCAATAGCTTCACGATTGAATAGACAGCTGTAGTTGTGTTTTGTTGATGTACACGTGTCAAAATAGATTCCTCCCTCCTCCCTCCCAAGTGTGTAATGTGCATTTTAATGACGTTCAAACCGATGTTTTTCTTTCAGATGAATGAGATTGAGGTCTGTCCAGAGTGCTACCTATCCTCGTGCCAAAAGAGGGACAACTGGTTTTGCGAGCCATGTGTAAGAATAGTTTCAGTATCATCACCTTTTGTGAAGGGACTTTCAGTCACATTATGACTGAAACCGGTAAATGTTAATGTGGGGGAGTTCCTCATAATAATTTGTATATTCCCTGAATAGATCAGAGCACAGGACGTGTATTTCTATATGCTCCCTTAAAACCTGTCTTTTGGCCCTGGTCCCTGTAGAGTCAACCCCATCCGCTGGTGTGGGCCAAGCTGAAGGGCTTCCCCTTCTGGCCAGCCAAGGCACTGCGGGAGAAGGACGGCCAAGTGGACGCCCGCTTCTTCGGACAGCATGACAGGTAAGAACAGCTTCTGGATGAAATTGGGGAGTGAATGTGACTTTTCAGATGTGTATCTTATTTTATTTTATATGTTAGACTTGATGAGTAAACCCAGCTTTTGATATGAAAGTGAGGATGACTATCAATTTCCAGTGTTTATTTATTATTTTAAAGACTTAAGTCCACACTGAGCGATATTATTCTAGAGCCTTTTCTCAACTGATTCATCAAGTCCTCCACTCGCTTCATCCTCAAACAGCATTGGAGGGGGCGCCTGGGTGGTGTAGCTCACTAAGGCGCATGCCACATAATCGCAGGGTCTCTGGTTCGATTCTGGCCATCGACCTGTCCTGCATGTCATCCCTCCTCTCTCTCCGTCACCCATCCTTCCGGTCAATCTCTACTGTCTCTATCTCAATAAAGCAGAAATGCCATAAAAACATATTTAAAAACGAAAAAAAGCATTGCCTCTTCGCATCTTCGCCTCCAATGCATTTTCAGTTGGACACAAGTTGAGGATGGAGGAGAGGATGTGAGGAGTTGTGTTCCTAACCAGTGTTTCCCATACATAGACGAGACTGTGGCGGGCCTCCATAGTCTAATTTTCTCCCACCATAGTCTCATAACTAACCAGAAGTATTTTTTGCGCAGTTTTTTCTCGCTGCCCGCGCTGTTGCAGAAGGTGTTTGAGCAGGTCCGGAAAGCCCCCCCCCATCCGCCACAGTCTCACAAAATCCTGTGGGAAACACTGCCTAACTATTGAGAAAAGGTTTCACTAGACCCCTAACCTTAACCTGTCTTTTCTCTGCAGGGCCTGGGTTCCCATCAACAACTGCTACCTCATGTCAAAAGAGATTCCCTTCTCTGTGAAGAAGACCAAGAGCATCTTCAACAGCGCCATGCAGGAGATGGAGGTCTACGTAGAGAACATCAGAAAGAAGTACGGCCTGTTCAACTACGCGCCCTTCCGTACGGCCTTCACGCCCAACAACCAGCTCCAGATGCTGCTGGACCCGTCCAACCCCGGCGCCGGGCCGGTCAAGCTGGAGAAATCGGAGAAGATCCGCTTCAACTTCGACATGACCGCGTCTCCCAAGATGCTGCTGGGCAAGAGCTCCCTGTCGGGCGGGATGGGCCGGCGGATCTCCATGACGGACATGCCTCGGTCTCCCATGAGCACCAACTCCTCGGCGCACACGGGGTCCGACGTGGAGCAGGACGGGATGGAGAGGGGACCCCGGAACCCCCCGCTTCACTACAGCGCTGGAGAGGAGTCGATGGACTACACCGGTAACTACAGATGAACCCGATGGCTCTGGAGCCTAACGGCCCATAGGCGCAGGAGCCCATCTCCTGTTTCAGTAGCGTGAGGCAGCTTGATGTATAAGTACACCCCCCTGGACATGACGCTGGTATGTCGCAGAGTCTTCCCCTCAATCAAACACTTAATGCTGAGTGCCAAGCAGGGAGGCATCGGATACCATTTTTTTAATAGTCTTTGGTATGACTCCGGCCGGGGATCGAACTCACGACCTCCCAATCTCAGGGCGGACACTCTAACCGCAAGGCCACTGAGCTGGTCACACCGGTAATTAACTACACTAGTTAACTGTGTCACACCGGAGTGTGTTCACTGTTCACTCTCTCACAACATTACGAATTAGAAAGAGATGTGACACACCGAGAGACACTATTCACTGAATTCCAAATAATAAAGAGAATCGTACATTTCTGAATGTTCTCACTCTGAACCACCGCGATAAGTGCTGAAGTTTCAGGTTTATTTAGTTTTAAAGTGTATTATAAGCAGGGTCTCAACACACTGTGCATCTATATAAAAACCAAACACAATACATGAATAAAAGCATACACGGTACAGAGAAATATCGGAGGAGCTGATACGAGTCATCGTATACAGATCTAAAAATAGTGGTTCTTTCCTTATCTTGCTGGATAAGAAAAGGCCCTGCCTCCACCTGTTTTCTTCTTGATGCAGGGAACGGCAAGCAATCCAGCTTCTTTAGATCAGAGAGTGCGAGAGGGTTGGTAGGAGTCGATCAGATTTGCTAAATAACCGGGTGCAAGACCGTTGAGGGCTGTTGTATGTTAGAAACAAGACCCTGAAGCCAGTGTGCTGTTCTTTACTGGTAGCCAATGCAATTGTGACACAACAGGGGTGATATGATGATCACATTTCATATTGACATTTTTGGCATTTTAGCAGATTTAGCTGTTATCCAAAGCGATTTTAAAACAAAATACATTTGACTAAGTAAGTGAATCGAATATATCCATCAGTCAAAGCAGGGAAAAGGTAATGGGGCCAAATGCTCGGGGGGCCAGGGGCCGTTGGCAGTCGTAACGCTAAAGAAGGGAAGTCAGGAGGCTGATCCAGAAGTCAGGAGGCTGATAACTACAGCAGATAACTAACAGCAGATAACTGACCCTTTATTGTTGTCGCTCTGGCCCCAGCATCCCCGGCGTCCGTGAAGATGGGCCATGCGGGCAGCCCAAAGCCCTTCACTCAGGGGCTGGTGTCCAAGCAGGAGAGGACCGCCGGCACCGGGAGCATCCTCAACCTCAACCTGGGTGAGTCTCTCCTCCTCCTCCTCACCCCTCCTTTGATATCACCTGGCAGGGGTTTTCAACAAGGTGGTGCTGGATGGCACTGGATCAAAACTGACCTATGTGTATTTGTGTCAAAATGTGCGAAGAAAGAAAGAAATACAGCTGAAACACTGATTTAAAAAAATGTTGTACTATATTTTTATGGTGTTTATGCTTTTATTGTGATAGAGATTGACAGGAA
Source organism: Nansenia antarctica (assembly GCF_963989245.1). Taxonomy (NCBI): domain Eukaryota; kingdom Metazoa; phylum Chordata; class Actinopteri; order Argentiniformes; family Microstomatidae; genus Nansenia; species Nansenia antarctica. The sequence goes on along the minus strand of NC_137676.1, from coordinate 17,954,081 downwards.
GGATGGGTGGGAGTGATATGATATGATATAGGTGGGAATGATATGCAAGATATGTCGAGGGTTGGGATCAAACCAGGGATCTTGCGATGATATGGTATGTGCATTAGTGTGCAACTCCACTCATAGGGCTTACACACCGGCAGTTCCGGCAGTTCCGGTTCGCGTTCGCGTGCCGAAACCTCCGAACGTTGGCGCTGTCTGGCGAATGATACACTGGTATGAACGCGGGCTCGTTCGTCAGACAGCGCCAACGTTCGGAGGTTTCGGCACGCGAACGCGAACCGGCGTTCGGAACTGCCGGTGTGAAAGCCCTATAAGTGACCCTAAAACACTGAGGGCCGGTTTCAGAGACAAGGCTTAAGCCTAGTCCTGGACTAAATCACACTTTCAATGTAAAATCTCCATTGAAGATGTTTTTTAGTCTAGGATTAGGCTTAAGCCTTGTCTGTGAAACCGGCCCTGGATAAACAATCATTTTTACATTTTCGCTTTCAACAACAATGTCATTGGCGATCAAAGATACTTACTCTATCATTACCTATTACACTTTAATTTGCTCTGAAATGTGGCGGAGCCAAGTTGACACGGTGGTGAGGTGCCCCTCTTCGATTTTCTGGGGGAGAACCCTGCCATGTTTGTTGTTGTTGATGATGATGATGTTGTTGTTGTTGGCACAGTGCTACTCTCATGCCATCTGTTTAGTCACAGCAGAAGCTACTCTTCCTTCTTCTAGCATTGTGACTGCCAATGGCCCCTGGTCCTAACATAGATTACTTTTTCTTACGATGACTGATGGATAGATGATTCACTTACTTAGACAAATGTAAATGTTTATAATGTAAACGTAACGTAAACGGTATGAGAAGTGAGACAGACAGTGTTGGGTTGCCTGTTGGTCACATTGATCTATACTCACTCACTGAATATTTCAGCAGGGTTAGGGTTAAGGTTAGAGGGTTAGGGGTGTGAGTGTTGGTGTTGGGAGTGTGTGTGTGGGGGTTGAGTACTGCCATGTCCAGGGGCTGAGTGTGTGTTATGTGGTGTCAGACCGTGTGAAGGCAGAGATGGACCTGAAGGAGCTGAGTGAGAGTGTGCAGCAGCAGCAACAGCAGCAGGGCCTGCCCATCCTCCTCGCCACCCCCAAGAGACCCACCAGGAGCCTGGACAAGACCATCGAGAGCTGCAAGGCCCAACTAGGTACATATGCCCACGACCACCACACACACACACACACACACACACACACACACACACACACACACACACACACACACACACACACACACACAGTGGTCCTCTGTGGCTCAGTTGGTAGAGCATGGTGCTGACAATGCTTAGGTTGTGGGTTAATATGCCCTCACTGCAATGTCAGCTAAATGGCATAGAATATATATAACAACACACACACACACACACACTACATTACACTACACCACACCAGTGGAGGCAGTTTGAGGTCGAATGCCATGCATTACAATGAGCCCATCTTTTGATTTCTACCTCCACCAGCCTCCCCTGAGCTACACGCCATCATTGAACTAATGCTATCCCCAGCCTTGGCTCAAAAGTCAGGTTTAAGATGACACTTTAATCCCTCATCATTTATCTAATGTCTCCTTTTTCTTTTTCTCTCCCCCGTCTGTCCATCTGTCTGTCCATCTGTCTGTCTCTCTTTCTCTCTCTCTGACTCTCTCCCCTCTTTCTCCTCCTGCAGGTATAGATGAGATCTCGGAGGATGTGTATAAGGGCGTGGAGCACAGCGACTCTGAGGACTCTGAGAAGTCGGACTCCAGCGACAGCGAGTACCTCAGCGACGAGGAGCACCGGCCCAAGAGCTCCGCCCCCGACAACAAGGACAGAGCGGACAGGAAGAGACCCCGGGCGAGCACTCCGGGAGAGGACAAGGAGGGGGTGGTCCCGAGGACGGGGGGGGGGGACCACAAAACCACTCCTGTACCCCTGCTCAAAGACAAGCTGGGCAGCAACGGCCCGGGTAGAGGAGACGCCCCCCAGGAAAAGCCCAAGACGACCACGACGTCCAGAGCTCAGCCTCCCGCGGACAGGCCGAGAGGCCCGGAGGAGAGGAGGGGGGCGGCCGCCGCCGCCGCCTCCTCAGAACAGGACTCGGACTCGGAGAGAGAGCTGGTGATCGACCTGGGTGACGACCCGGGGGCCCGCGACCGCAAGAGGGCCAGGAGGGAACCGACGGCGTCGGCCGCGAAAGCTTCGAAAGAGGCCGCCGGTGGTGGCGGCGGCAAGCTGGAAGGTGTGTGCGGCTTTCATACGTGTACCAGAGTTGTATTATGAGATGCTTTGTTAATGACTTAATGACTTAATGTTATGAGAATCTTTTGAGGGGTGGGGGGGGGGGGGGGGGGGAAGCGCTTTTTTATTTTGTCAACATCTAAACTATTTGACCCATTTTCTCCGATCAGGCAAATTTCTCTCCGCCGCCACTGTGGCTGCCCCTTCCAGCTCCACCTCCTCCTCCAACCCCTCTCAGCCCTCCATCCCTGCAGCCCTCAACCTGGTCTCCACCACAGCCTCCGGCCAGCCCAACGTAAACCCCTCATCCTCCTCTTCCTCCTCCTCCTCCTCCGCCACCGCCGCCCCCTCTCCTGCCTCCTCCACCTCAACCCCTCCCCTCTCCTCAGCGGCCTTGAGCGCCTCGGCTGTGAAGAAACAGCGCCCTCTGCTGCCCAAAGAGACGGCTCAGGCAGTGCAGCGAGCTGTGGTGTGGAACCCCACCAACAAGTTCCCGACGTCCTCGCAGTCGAAGTGGCAAATGCGGGAACAGCAGCAGGGGGACACGCCCCCTCCCATGCCGGCACAGACAGTCAGCCCGCAGTCACAGTCACAGACACAGACACAGGCGCAGTCACAGACGCAGTCACAGACACAGCAGTCCTCCTCTAGTACACGCTACCAGACCAGACAGGCAGCAAAAGGTACGCATACACTCTTACAATGCACTAAATCAACACAGACACACACACACCTCAACTGTATGCCTCAACTGTATGTTTGTTTACTTTTGAAGTTTGAATAAAACTGTTCTTATATCACAACAACAAACAGCAACAATTATCAGATATATTTCATATAGTCAGGTATTTACTAGACTGGTGAACACGCAATTAATCTGAGCAGCACACACACTTAAACATGCACTCACACACACACACACCCTATTTGACCTATTTCTGCATCTTTGTTTGTTTTCTAGCTTGTTGTTGAATGACAGTGCTTTAGAATCGTTAATTGAAATGTTGTTCCCAGCAGTGCAGCAGACAGATAACCCCCCGAAAACAACCACCTCGTCAGTTACCTTGGTTACATCATCGAGCACCTCCTCTTCCTCTTTCATGGCAGGAGACTTGCCAATCCCCACGGGGTCGGCTGATGTAGCGGCAGACATTGCTAAGTACACCAACAAAGTAAGTCAGCAGCACGATTTATTAATTATTCTTTTTCTTTTTTTATATATGTTTTTAGGGCATTTCTGCTTTTATTGGGATAGAGACAGTAGAGATTGGTAGGAAGGATGGGTGAGAAAGAGGAGAGATGACATATGCAGGATATGTCATTGTCGATGGCCCGGAATCGAACCAGGGACGTTGCGATTATGCGATATGCGCATTAGTGTTTCCCGATCTATGAATATGGATATAGTTTATGGACTTCCCAAAGAAATGTTATGTGTCTAGAATGGACGACAGAAAACTGAAAAAAACTGTGGACACCTGTGGTCAATATCTGTGGTACTCAACGGTCTTACGTCCTGAACCTTTCAGATGATGGACACGATTAAAGGGACGATGACGGAAATCTACAACGACCTGTCCAAAAGCACGTCGGGAAACACCATCGCAGAGGTGAGAGAGATGCAGTACAGGAACAGGCTTTGGTGTGAAGTGAATTAGGGATGTCCCGATCCGATATTGATATCGGATATCGCTGCGATATTGGTCCTGAATGCTGGATCGCAGATCGCACCAGAAAAAAAATATCACGTGTCACTCACGTGATGACAACAGTAGTAGTCAGTGGTCACGGGCATTAGAGTTGACTACCTGTGTGTAATGAGTCTGACAATGTCATGATGCTAGCTGGTGAAATCATAAACCATTTGCTTAAGTAATTTTTCGGTTATTTACATAGTCTGTGGTGTAGATGGTAAGCTTTCAAATGATGCGTCAGACATTGAAATCGGAAAGAAATTCAAGACGACACGAGTATTTGAATGTTGGTGCACCGAATGGGAATGCGACAGGAGAAAAGTGACTGACCAAACCACAACAACAAACGCTGCTAGCGGCTAACAGCTAACAGTGGTACATCGCTAGGAACGTCTAACTGCGTTTTTATATCATCACAACATACTGAGAGAACATGGACATGCTAAAAACACATAACTACATTCTGAATGCATCCGTTTGCGCGTCTGTTTTCAGTTTAGCGCTGCCTCTCTGGGAGCCCAGCCCCAGTTCATCAGCTCCCTCACCTCCACTCCCATCTTAACTAGATGAACACACAGTCCTTGCTTTTGAACACGTCCTAAAACGAGAGTATGTTTACAAGTCATTATCACTTACTGGTAGCCTCCGACAAACGAGAACAGTTAATCCAATACACAGATTATAAGTATTTAGTGATGGTTAAACTGTTTTTTATTATATGGACTGGGTACAAAAAACGAAAACCAGATATTGTTGACACTCCTTCGATTCTGCGACTGGTTTCTGGTCTCACCAGCGGGCTACACTTTTAAAAAGGGTCCTATAATTGATTTGCCATTTGTAAGAGAAGATAAATAGAATACAAACCTGAAGGCACTAAAACTAGAAATCAGACAGTAACTCTTTTTTTTCTTCTACAATGCTGAATGCTGCTGTTTAAATTGTTTTAACCAGTTGGTCACTGAGTACTGCAGTGCAGAGTACTGTTTTTGTTGCTTGAATAAAGGCTGGCAGTCTTTAATAGCCAACTGTTGGCTATACTGGGGAAGTATTTGTTATTATTGAGGAGTAAAACAATAAATACTAATATCGGATCGGTATCGGTATCGCAGATACCTGAAGCCCAGGTATCGGTATCGGTATCGGTAGTGAAAAAATGGGATCGGGACATCCCTAAAGTGAATGCATGGCACACAAACCTTCCATACCACTGAGCTCTTCCCTTATGGTGACTGTTGGAATGTTAATGTTGGGGATGTTAATTCATGGTAATTCAAGTTGATTCATCCTACTGTATAATAGTTTCTTCTTATTTTGTTGCTTCTGTTTGTGGTGTGAGCTTCTGTAACACCTTAATTTCCCCTCTGGGATCAATAAAGTACCCATCTCTCTGTCTGTCTAATGCTTTTGCCCAGATCCGACGGTTGAGGATCGAGATCGAGAAGCTTCAGTGGCTACATCAGCAAGAGCTGTCAGAGATGAAGCACAACCTGGGTATGTTTCACTCGCCAATTTCTTTACACATCACCTTTTAGGTTAGTGCATTACATTTTTGGCATTTAGACGCCTTTATCCAAAGCGAAGTAAATCGTGTAAGTGAATCATCTATCCGTCAGTCATCATAAGAAAAGGTCATCTATGCTAGGACAAGGGGCTGTTGGCAGTCATAATGCTAGAAGAAGGAAGAATTACTTTTTTTTCTCTTTTTTTTTTATGGGTCTAAATGAGTATAATTGTATGTTTTTCTATGAGAATAAGGGGGTGGCCTGCCTGCCTATCCATATACAAGGTTAAAGCTGTCTGCCCGTCTCTCCTGTAGAGCTGACCATGGCAGAGATGAGGCAGAGCCTGGAGCAGGAGCGAGAGCGGCTGGTGGCGGAGGTGAAGAAGCAGATGGAGGTGGAGAAGCAGCAGGCCATAGACGAGACCAAGAAGAAACAGTGGTGTGCCAACTGCAGAAAGGAGGCCATCTTCTACTGCTGCTGGAACACCAGCTACTGTGACTACCCCTGCCAGCAAGCACACTGGCCAGAACACATGAAGTCCTGCACACAGTCAGGTATATGCATACACACACACACACATACACACAACCACACTGGCCAGAGCACATGAAGTCCTGCACACAGTCAGGTATATGCATACACACACACACACACACACACACACACACACACACACACACACACACACAACCACACTGGCCATGTCTGAATGCTCATGCCGCAACCTAAAATTAGAACGTTTTGCAGTATCTTTTTTTTAAATTATTATTTCTTTACGAAATTAAGTTATGTTTAAAATGCCAGGATGTCATACTAGATTTGCCTTTCCATGTAGTATGAATTCACTGCACACTATTCAGGAAGTCCGGACGATAGTGAAACTTTTTACAGTGTGAACAACGTGGTTGAGCTGCAGCTGGTTTCTCAGTATGAGATGATGTGGGGTGTCACCTGTTGAAACGTGTCACTTACTGCATACATTTTTACTAAGCAGTAGGCTCTAAATAGTATGTAGTATGGCTAGTATGTAGTAGATACTTTCAGTAAACAAAAGGCAGTATGAATGATTGATTGGTTGGTTGTGCATGGCCACACACTCATTCTCTTAGTCTGTCTCTTATCTCTCTCAGACAAACGCTTGTGAAATTCCGAGCTCTCATGTCTCCCTCTCCTCTGCTCCCGCAGCATCAGCTCAGCAGGAACCAGAGGCGGAGTCAACCTCTGACCCCTCAGCCAAATCGTCCCCCAACACCCAGCCCCCCCCACCTGGCACAGGACCCCCACCCGCAGACAAAGGCTCCTCCACTACCTGCGGAGTGGACAAGGGCAAGGACAGTGCCGGCGGTGTTACTGTGCCCTAACCACTACACTGACCGCAGACTCGTGTTTTTGACTGTAGAATCTTTGTCTGTAAGATGTATGAGTAAAAGGACCTGTCTACCAGGAAATGAAGATGTGAGACAAAGTCTCTCTTCAACCAACGAATCTGGGAATGTACAACTAATCTCAGTACGGAACATCACAGAGGCATTATAAACAGACATACGCCCACACTCTTCTACTAGTATGACGTCCTACAGGGAATCTGCTGGCCGCTGGGCGTTTAACGCCAGGGACATTCCTTGCATGAAGGCTTGTCCCTTATTGATTATACTGACTCATCTCCCTGTCTTTTGTATCCGACGTCTGCTTCGTGATCAGACATTTTAAAATCATCCCTCGCCCCCCCCACCCCTCCTCTTCAGAAAGTCTGTCGATGTGGATTCACTCATTTTGTCCTTCATTCATCTGAGTCTAAAATGGTTTCTCTATGTTGTCATAAGCCTCTCTTCCTACGCTCACTCTCTTTCTCTCTATTCTATTTGGGTCTACAGAAGATTGTATCAAAAGATCAGAATATGACATTTTGTGCAACCATTTTAAACTTGAAACTTATTATGCTGCTCTTAAGAGATACCCCAAGACTGTTTTGATTTTGGGGGTTTTCTACCAAAAGTAAAAGAGACAATGGTATCTAGTGTGCCAGCCAATTTGTATGACAGTTTGTTACTTAAAATGTCTCCCTTTGGTTGTCATTACTGGTATTTTTTAATAAAGTTGAAAGGGTTTCATCATTCTCTGCAGTTGACAGGGCATCTTTGGAAATGTGTTAGCGGTGTTCTTCAACACTTTCATATTAGTATAAAGTTTGTATTCACACTCCCCTGTGTGTTTGTTATTGGTTCATATTCATATTTTATATCGTAGTTCTTCAGTGTATACATAGATTTTACTGAACTGTGATGTATAAAAAAAACTATAAAAAGGTAAAATTGTACAAAGTTTTGTAAGAAGACACATGGACAATATTTATAGTGCTATGATAAGCATATGAGATTCTGTTTTTTATAGTACTGTTTTATTGTGAAAATCACATTTGCAAATGTCTGGAAACAGCTTGGCTCTGGACAATGACACATCAGTTTTTATTTGAAAATGCATTGTAACTTCATATGAATGTGACTTTGGACCCTCAGTTCTGACGTGTTACCATCTCACTGAGAAATCGGATCAACCGATGTTGTTACTCTAACAAGGTAAACCTGCTACACAGACTATTATGAAGTGCATTGGAGAGGGTAAAGGCAAGTGACTGTATAATATTACTTATGAGCATGTTTATTATTTCCTTTTTGTCTTACATGTTCTCTTGTTTACATATTGTACATAAAGTATATGGATTGTTGATGTCTTTAAGAAAAAAATAAAAAGCGGTCTGTCTGACTATTTGTCTTGTGGAAATGTATACTCTACTGTGCCCTAAGGTTGAAAAAAAGCACTCTGGCATTCCCGCTGGGACCATATTATTATATTATATTATCTGAAGACCGCAACCTCTTTGGGTGTTTTATCATGCAGTGAGACCTGTTGAGTGTTGATACATGGTAAATGGTAAATGCACTGCACTTACAGTGGGAGAAATAAGTATTGAACACATGAACATTTTGCCCAGTAAATGTATTTCCAATGAGCCTATTCAAGTGAAATTTGCACCAGACTTTGGAATTAACTCAAACAATCCACACAACATAACATTAAAGTCCATATGTAAATAAAGTTATGTGTAATAAAGTGGATTGAAACAGGAAAAAAGTATTGAACACACTAACTGAAATTAATTCAATATGGAGTGGAGAAGCCTTTGTTTGTAATGACAGCTTCAATGCGCTTTCTGTAGGAAGTAACTAATCGCCCGCAGTATTCAGGTGTGATTTCGACTCATTCCTCTAGTCCACACAGATTGTCTTTAAATCTTGAAGATTGCGGGGGACCCTCTTGGGAATCTGGATCTTAAGATGCTTCCACCAATGTTCAATTGGGTTTAAGTCAGGTGATTGCCATTCCAACAGGTAGATTTTCTTTCTCTGAAACCAATTGCGAGTTTCCTTTGCTGTATGCTTTGGATCGTTGTCCTGTTGGAAGGTACACCACCATCTCATCCTCAGCATCCTGGTGGATGGCAGCAGGTTCATCTCAAGAATCTCTCTGTACATGGCTCCATTCATTGTTCCTTCAACGATATGCAGTCTGCCAGTACCACAAGAGGACAAACAGCCCCACACCATGATACTTCCACCTCCAAACTTCACTGTTAGTATAGTGTTATTCGGGTGATGTGCAGTGCCATTTCTCCTCCAAACATGGTGTGTTGTGTGACAGCCAAAAAGTTCAATTTTGGTCTCATCTGACCAGTACATGCTCCCAGTAGTTCACTGGCTTGTCCAAATGTTGTTTGGCAAACCTTAAACGAGCTTCAACGTGTCTTTTTCAGTAGTGGAATCTTGCGGGCTGAGCGTGCACAGAGGCCATGGCGGTGAAGTGTATTGCCGACTTCAGATTCAGATTCAGATTCAGATTCAGATACTGTCCTTTCTGTCACAGTTGCACCTGCTGCCTCCAAGTCTTTCTGGTGCACTTTCTTAGTGGTCCTTGGCTCTTTGGCTACTCTTCTAAGTATCCTTCTAACTCCCTGATCAGAAATCTTGCAAGGAGCTCCTGTGCGTGGCCGGTTGATTCACACACACATTCACACACCAATGGCGGCTAGCTACCATGCAAGGCACCGTCCCACTCATTAGGAGCAATTTGGGGTTCAGTGTCTTGCCCAAGGACACGTAGACAGGTGGCCAGCCGGAGTTCGAACTGCCGATCTGCTGACCTTGCAACACTGGTGGACTCAGGGGGGGGCAGGGGGGGCGACCGCTCCCCCTGGTGCGCCCACGGATGAAAACGTCGCGCTAAAGTGCCCTTTTGAGTGGAGAAATTCGCGCTAAAGTGCCCTTTTGAGTGGAGAAATTGAGAGGACGTGCCCTATTGGCTGCCCTTCCAATGGTCTAAACTTGACCATGTACCCCCATAGTTGAAAACGGCACGCTAAAGTGCCCTTTTGAGTGGAGAAATTGAGAGGACGTGCCTTATTGGCTGCCCTTCCAATGGTCTAAACTTGACCATGTGCCCCCATAGTTGAAAACGGCCCGCTAAAGTGCCCTTTTGAGTGGAGAAATTGAGAGGACGTGCCCTATTGGCTGCCCTTCCAATGGTCTAAACTTGACCATGTGCCCCCATAGTTGAAAACGGTGCGCTTAAGTGCCCTTTTGAGTGGAGAAATTGAGAGGACGTGCCCTATTGGCTGCCCTTCCAATGGGAAAACATAGCAAGAAAATTAAATAACGTGTCTTAATGAGTGCTCTGTTAGTGGATACAATGTGATGCAGCTTACTAGGGCAGGCTTTCTAGGTCTAGGGGTCAGTCTAGGGGCGTTGCCAAATAGTTAAACCCTGCTTACATTCAAAACACATTATATGGCCATCAGCAAATATTTTCTGCATTTTTGCATGGGGCCGATGGGCTAATATCTAGCTAACATTTAGATGTTTCTCGATCTGCACTGTTCTGCACTGACAAAATTAATTGTTGTCAATGATTAAACATTAACGTTTAAAATACTAATTCCCAATCCCATTGTTGAAAACATACTATTCCATCCATTTCAGTTTTAGACACACCCCCTCTCAAATGTTCAGATGATGTCAGAGAGGGCTTTTAATGCAGTCTGCTCTAACCTGGAAAAAGGACACCCTTTGTAATCCCCACTGCTACCTAGTTAACTAACACTACTTTACATTGTTAGCAGGCTCACAAAACAAGCTGTGGGTTGACTAGCGATGTGTCATTGATTTTCAACGTTTAGCTCGCGCTTTTATTTTGAAGTTGCGAAAACGAAACAGAAGACTATAATGTCATAATGTGCCTCTTGTTGTCTTTCAGAGAACAGAAATGCTAAACTGCCGACATGTTTGCTGTAATTATATGACTTGGCAGTAGGCAATCATCACTCAACGGTCGTCTCATTCACAAAACAGCATGGGTTGCAATGATACTAAATACAGTGTTTCCTCCAGGATTTTTCACATTAGTGGCTGAGCGGTTGTCTTTCGCGAGCGGTTGTCTTTTTTTTCCGCGTGATGGGGTCCCATGTCGTGCAGTAGTGACCATGTGTCAATCCTCCTGATCCCAGCCTACACTCCCATGAGGAAAAGTGCTCCCATCACCACTAAGACTGTCAGAACCTGGCCAGCAGGGTCCGCTCCACTGCAGATCTGCCTGAATGACACCTCATGGCAGGAATATGAGCATGAGGACCTGGAACAGTTCACGTCGTCGGTTCTGAACCACATAGTGAATTGCACCAACTCAGCCACCGTGGACAAACGGGTCCGGGTCTACCCCAACACGAAGCCATGGATGACTGGGAAGGTCCAAAAACTGCTCAAGGAGAGGGACAACGCCTTCTCAGGGAAGGGCACACTGCTGTACAGCACCACCAGGGCTAACCTAAAGCGCGGCATCCGGGAGGCCAAGGCAGACCACAGAGAGAAGATTGAGGAATGCTTCCTGAGCAACGACTCCAGGCGGGTGTGGCAGGGGGTTCAGCACATGACAAACTTCAGAGCCAACAGGCTCACAGCCACGGAGGACGACCCCCTGCTGGCGGAAAAGCTGAACTCCTTCTACGCCCGGTTCGACGAGGGGCGAACGGAGGTAACCACAACACAAACACCACTCTCTCCAGCTCTCAGCAGCCTCACCCTCACAGAGCATGAAGTGAGACGCGTGCTGAAGGCGGTGGACCCCAGGAAAGCCTCAGGGCCGGATGGCGTCCTGGGACGGGTGCTGAGGGACTGCGCCGACCAGCTGGCCGGGGTTTTCACCAACATCTTCAACCAGTCCCTGTCCCAGGCCACCATCCCACCCTGCCTGAAAACCTCAACTATCATCCCAGTCCCGAAGAAAAGCACGGTGAGCTGCCTAAACGACTACCGCCCGGTGGCACTCACACCAATCATAATGAAGTGCTTCGAGAAACTAGTCCGGGCCCACATAGTCACACGCCTCCCGCCCAACCTGGATCCATACCAGTTCGCCTACAGAGCCCACAGGTCCACAGAGGACGCCATCGCGACGACTCTCCACTCCACTCTATCCCACCTGGAGAGGGGAAACAGCTACGCGAGACTGCTCTTTGTGGACTTCAGCTCTGCCTTCAACACCATCCTTCCAGACAGGCTAGTGACCAAACTACTAGACCTGGGACTATCACACTCTATATGTGCATGGATCAAGGACTTCCTGTCTGACCGCCCCCAGAGGGTGCGGGTGGGCTCCCACACCTCCACAGCCCTCAGACTCAGCACTGGGTCCCCCCAGGGCTGCGTGCTAAGCCCCATCCTCTACAACCTCTACACCTACGACTTCACCCCCGTCCACCCCAGCAACTCCATCGTAAAGTTTGCAGACGACACCACCGTGGTGGGCTGCATCTCGGGGGGGGGACGAGGCGGCGTACAGGGATGAGGTAGAGCAGCTGAGCAAGCTGTGCAAGGTTAACAACCTGCTGCTGAACCAGTCAAAGACCCAGGAAATCATCGTGGACTTCAGGAGGAAAAAATCTGAGGTCCAGCCCCTGCTCGTCGATGGAGGGAGCGTGGAGAGAGTCTCAACCTTCCGATTCCTGGGGGTGCACATACAGGATGACCTGTCCTGGAAGATCAACACAGCAGCCATCATCAAGAAGGCACAACAGCGGCTCTACTTCCTGAGAGTCCTCAGGACACTGCCTCTCCCCCCCCCGCTGCTGAATCCCTCATCCACGCCTTCATCTCCTCCCGCCTTGACTACTGCAACTCCCTACTCACCGGCATCACCTCCCGCTCCCTCCATAGACTCCAGATGGTCCAAAACTCTGCTGCACGCCTCCTCTCAAACACCCGCTCCCGTGACCACATCACTCCTGTCCTCCACTCTCTCCACTGGCTCCCCATCAAAGAACGTATACAATTCAAAGTCCTCATCCTCACATACAAAGCCCTCCATAGCCTGGCCCCCCCTTACCTGACTGACCTCCTTCTCCCCCACCGCCCTACCCGTACCCTCCGATCCTCATCCATTGTTCCCCTCACTGTCCCACCCTCAAAACTCAAAGGCTTCGGTCACCGTGCCTTTTCACGAGCTGCACCCCGCCTCTGGAACTCTCTCCCTCAACCACTCAGAGACTCACCCTCACTACTCACTTTTAAATCCCACCTCAAAACCTACCTGTTCTCCCATGCCTACAGCCTCCCCTCCCCTACCCCTAGCCATCTCCCCCATCCCGGCCACCCCCGCCCCCCCCCCTGGACACGCATACAACCTCCCCTACCCCTACCCATTTCCCCTAACCCTCCCACCCCCCTGATATGCATACAGCCTCCCCTACCCCTAACCACCTCCCCCCCCCTACCACCCCCCCCCCTCCCCGTTCTCTGATTCTGTGTTCCATGTGTCCATGTTGCTTGTTGTTTTTGTGTTTTCCGTATCTCCTATATTGTCAGCGTCTTTGAGCCTCGGAAAAGCGCTATATAAATTTAATGAATTATTATTATTATTATTATTAAAGACCACATCGGACAGGAGATGCTGGTGACCTTCTACCGCTGCGCAGTGGAGAGCATCCTCACCTACTGCATCTGCATCTGGTTCTCCAGCTGCACAGCCGCAGAGAGGAATGCGCTACAGAGAGTCGTGAGATCGGCCCAGAAGATCACCGGCGCCCCCCTCCCCTCTCTGGAAGAGCTGTACAACACACGCTGCCTCAGGAAGGCCTCCAAGATCTCCAGAGACCCATCCCACCCTGGGTACGAACACTTTGCTCGGCTGCCCTCGAACAGGCGGTTCAGGACCATGTTCGCAAGGACAAACAGACTGAAGCTCAGCTTCTACCCCAGGGCTGTTGTTCAGGCCCTGAACACAGCAAAGACCTAGGTTCTAGGCCCTGGACAATCTAGACAAATTGATGGCAGCTACTAGATTGAAATCAAGTGTAATACTGAAACACAACTGTGTACATTTCAAACCTGCAAACTGCGACACTTTAAATGAATGTGCAATAACACTATGTGCAATATGACAACCCTAGGGTACATAAGGTTCAGAGAATAGGAAATGTTAGAATAGGTATAGCATAGCATAGAGTACAGCACAGTGTTTTATTTGTATAGTATAGTATAATGGATAGTGTACATAGCCTTTATTTATGTAAACCAGCTCTTTTCCCTTCTTTTTTTCTTCTTCTTTTTTTCTTTTTTCCTAGCACCAGGGGAGCCCCCCCTCCCAAATTTCGTTGTTTGGTACCTGTACTATATCAATGACAATAAAGAACATTCATTCATTCATCATTCAGTAGGTGCCCTTTTTTTCTTTTCGCCCCTGTCCTTCAAACAGCCTGAGTCCGCCACTGCCTTGCAATCATTAGATGCCAGCTCTTACTTGCCTTTGCCTGTTCTCATAATGAGCAATTGTAACAAGCAGACAGTTCCGGCGACACAATCTTTTGCGAGTAAACTGAAGCTCTGTTTGCTCAGGTTAAAAAAAAAAACAATGCGAGAAGATTAGATCAAAGTTCAGGGTCATTAGAATAGAGCTTTGAACAGATCTAGGATCGGCTTGACTTCACCAAATCTATTTGAAGGCAAAATGCAAAACTGATCTCAGACCAGCGTCTAGGGGGGCACCCGTCACACACTACTATCACATCCTCGCGAGCACCGTGAGGCACAAACGCCCGTGCAGCGCGAGACGAGAGCAGCAAAGCCACCTCCCGCCCGCGCAGGCAGAAGAGAAAGAAAATGGAAGGTTGCGTTGTGTCCGAACTGCGATAGAACACACCTGGAATAACAAGTAAGATATATTGACTTTAAGTAACATTTTGTCATAATAATATGTAGCTAAAATGCAATGCAATGCACATGCAACTTCCAAGGTAGGAGAGGTTACAGCATGCATTCGCTACCGAGCCGCAAACCAGCCAACTTGTGTTGTTTGTCCCCCATCGTGCGCGAGGGAGGCCGAACACATTAACCAACCCACGAGCTAAAACGATACGACGAGGCCTCGCTTATCATAGTTTTGTGTTAATTGCAGCTTTTGTGTGTTTATGCATGGCAAATATTTACTCTTAGTCTATTGTAAATGGTTATGTGTTGCAAACCGTTACACACACGAAACGAGAGTGGACAGCAAGTTGCTAAGCTAGCTACTTCTGCTATCACCCGCAGCATAGGTATTTCACACCCATGTTAAAAGATGAACGAAAGGACAAAGGGTGCTTTTTTGCAAGAACACAGACGAAACCGAAGCAGAGGTTGTTTATGTTGTTATTCTTTGAAAGAACCGTGAGCTGGAGCTTGTTATTAAAGGTGTCATTTTGTTGCACTCATGCATTTACATAGTGAACATAGAGTAGTCAAAGTCTGTTGGGTTGTTTCACATAGGAAGTGGCCTGAGGTCCCTAATATAATATAAGGTTTATCTGACTAGGAAGGTTGGTGCTGGGTGATGACGTGGCAACAACATGACGTTATTGTTTTGGTAGTCAATAACAACAAGTAACTGTCCAAGACATGGTGATGGTAAACAGCCATGTTATTGTCATTGCATTGTGTCTGTTATTATTGATTACCAAAACAATAGTAAGTAAGTAAGTAAAGCTTTATTTATATAGCGCCTTTCGTACATGAAATGCAACTCAAAGCGCTTTACAATAGAACATATACAACAAAAGATTACAAGGAACGGAAGAAAAGGGGGGGGGGGGGAACGAGACACAACAGCAGGGGAGGGGTGGGGGAAGGGAGGGGAGGGAGGGGTTACATCACCCTCTGTAGAACATCTTCTATCTAATCGGCACACTGTGCTAAAATGCAATGCAAACAAAACAACACAGGACAGACAGCAGTGCAGACAGAACACAACAAACTGTAAAACCATAGCTGCCCTGTGCGGCGCCATATATGTCCACAGAATACTGTAGAGAAGGGAGGGGGGGGTGGTGGCGGGGTGGCATGGGCGGGGGGAGGGAGGAGTGGGGGGGGGGTAGTAGGGCTGCAACAACGAATCGATTAAATCGATAATAATCGATAACGAAATTCGTTGGCGACGAATGCCATTATCGATTCGTCGTTTTTTGTTTGTTTTTTTTTTTCTTATTTTTTTTTTTCTGGTTTTGTTTCCATAACAAACCTACTTCCTGTTGACGCACGCCACGCTGTCTTGCGGCCGGTGTAGGCATCGCGAATCATAGCGCTACCTATGGCCGGAAAGGGCAGAACCTATGACTGTCCTATGACTGTCTGCTGTCAGGACATGCTAGTGAGTTAGCTAGCAGGGTTAGATCGCTGCTGCCGCTAGCTGACTGTCACTATGCTGCTCGTCCAGCTGTAGTCTGCGTAGCTGTGCTGAGAACCAGAGCACTAACTATGTTTCTATAGAGGAGGGTTACACTAACTATGTTTCTATAGAGGAGGGTTACACTAACTATGTTTCTATAGAGGAGGGTTACACTAACTATGTTTCTATAGAGGAGGGTTACAGCTAACTTCCTATTGTTTTATTATATAAGTCCTGCTGGGCTCAGCCCTTCCATGGTCTCCTGCTCTCCATGCAAATGCGTTAGTGTGAGTTCTGGCGAAGCGTCAGCTAAATTACTGTAATGTAATGCGATAGCCAGTGAGTGTTTGCTCGCATTCATGAATTCAATATTGCATGACAAGTGTATTTAGCTAGCTGGCTAACGTCAGTGGTAGAGCAGAGGTGATAAGCTAAAGGCTAGCTAGTGGTAGCCTACCAAGCTACCCGTGAGTTAGAGTGAGGCACTGACTGTCGCCTAGCCTATTGTATGGAGTGAGAGGACACATTGCATTGTTTTGGAGCATATCTGTTATATAAAAACATTAGTGTCTTGTCTGTAGCCTATATTGCACTTTGGGTTACTCAGTGTTTCCTCCAGGAATTTTTACAATGGTGGCGGGTAGCGTTGATTTTTTCCGCGTGCACGCGCATGAAACGCGCACGCGCGCTCAAAACAACGACGTAATTTCAGCCAAAACTCGAGGATGGCCAAAAAAAATAAAATGTTTTCCCGTACTTCTCCCGTGTGTCTCTTATTGTCTGTGTCTGCATGTTTTTCCAGCATGTAATTCCGTTGTCAATAAAAAATTCGTCTCCCCTTCTTTTCATTATCATTATGGAGGCTTTATGGTTGTTGTAACTATTATGGGAAGCGGTTGACACAGTAGCCGCTTTTCGTGTACGCTGCAGTGGATCCCTTCACAACGCAGAAGAAAGAGGAGAGAGAAAACATTGTCAATGTGCAGGGAAGAATCATGTATCAGCAGGGTTCAACAGTAACGCTTGCCTGGGGCAAGTAAAAAAATTCGCCGGGTTTGTTTGCGCGAGCCCGAAGACGCTGCTGGATCCTGGATCTGTTTACCTGTGTGCAGGAAGAAAAACAGACGGAGCAGGCGCCAGACCAGACTAGATGATTGTGGAGTGAAGAGATTATTAAAGCGTACGCGATGCGACGGGTGATCGACAAGCACGTACACTTTCATAATATCTTCACTCCACGATCATCTAGTCTGGTCTGGCGCCTGCTCCGTGTTCTTCCTGCACACCGATGCACAGATCCAGGATCCAGCACCGTCGTCGCGCATATTGTAACATTTGAAGTAGTTTGTAGACTACACGCAGCCTAGATGTATTCGACCAATCACAAAACAGTTTTGCAAGCGCGTCGCTTCGCGCTTGTGGGTGTGTCTAGCGCTGTGAAGGTCTGAAAAGCGGCCTAAATTTTTTTTTTTTGAGAAATCTGAATGGTGGCGGAGGAAATTCCATCGTGGCGGCCCGCCACGATGAAATGCATGTAGAGGAAACACTGGTTACTGACCTTTACATTAAGCAAAGTTATTACCTAAAACAATGCATGTATTGAGCTAGAGTTCAACTACTTTATTGAAACAATCTACCGCCATAGTCCATGGCCTGTTGTTAAACCTATTTGATGTAGCAAAGCCTTTTTTATTTATATTATTATTTTTTATTAATACTTATTCATTTTGCACATGTATATGTATAGGCCTGACTGATTTAGAAAACATAAAATACAATTTGCAAAATAATTCTTTTTTAATAAAATAAAAAAACTGTTTTGTTTAAATCTTCCCCCCCGCCTTTTTTGTATCCGATTAATCGATTAATCGAAACAATAATCGGTAGATTAATCGATTATCAAAATAATCGTTAGTTGCAGCCCTAGGGGGTAGAGAGATAAGATGGGGGGGGGGGGGGGAGATAAGGTGCCTCGTTACACATTATTATGAGAAGAGTACTGCATTCTTTAAATAATAATTTTTAAAAAAGGTATATCGGTAAATGTTATGGTGATGATTAGTAGACATAGACCAATGCTTTCTATTTCTGTCTAAATGCAATGCATACAATAGCCTACTTGTCTTTCGTCAGTCCTAATCATGCCCTAATTTGAGTAATGCAAATTGTATACAAATTACATTTGTTCTAGTTCAAATATTATCTTCTCAAATATTGTTTTGTTTTCATCTGACCATAGTATTTAGTATATTAGTATCATCAGCTCCCTGCTGTTTGTGATGCATTAAGCATCTCTTCGCAGCATATTTATTTCTGTCATACTAACTAGGGCTGGGACGACCCGTCGACGTGCGTAATGTGCGTCGGTGCGTCGCAAAAAAAAAATCTGGCTGCAATTGCGGCACTGCGCCGACGTGGTGGCGGGGGCGCTGTTTCGCAAATAAGTTAGCTTTCGTTTTTGCTAGCAAAATAGCTGATTATGTATGTTGACTGCTCAAGGAGAATACATATTTGAAAGTACAGAATGCCTGAGAGCCTTATATTGCATTATATTACATTATATTTTGAATGGTCATCTGGTGCCTGAATATTGTGTTTTCCTTTACATAAATAATGACATTTCATTCATTCATTCATTCATTTCCACCATAAATTGATGCAGAAAGGGCACAAATTGGTGCATATCAATTCACCAGATTGCAAGAAATTAAGTGTTTGATGTTTAAGGACCCCCCAGACAGCCCTGCTTCATGGGTCCCCCCCCGATGTCAAACACCACTGGTACCACCTCCGCCTCATTTTGAGCCAGGAAAAACCCTGATGGCCATGTTGGCATTCAAGTTGGCTAAACATAGCAGTGATTGGGCCTGTGTCTGGGGCTGTTTGACAGAGGCAGTTACAGTAGTAGCAGGTCGCCGAATTAAAGGTGTCTGTGTTTAATTGCAGGCCCACAGACAGCCCCCATACATCAGCTGATCAAGTGGCGGCCGTCTGAGTAATGTGCATGTCACACGCTGCTTTGTTTTATAAGAGCAGCAGCTATTACCCAGAGTGCTTTATAAAGACACTGTTAAACAGAGAGAGACAATACAGCCATTATTTTGGGGGAAATTAAGTGATACATTAATCGGACAGCAAAAATAATAATCGTTAGACTAAGCGTATAATTAGTCGCTAGAGTAATCGACTAACCAGAAAAATAATCGCTAGATTAATCGTTAGAAAAATAGTCGTTTGGGACAGCCCTAATTTGAACCATTTATCCAAAGCGACTAACAACGAGAGATTTTATGTGTTGGTACTACTGATGCATAATCTCGTAGCCTACATTGCTTTGGTAGTGAGTGGAAGAAAAGGCTGCTCTGTTAGACTGCATGATCTACTCTTTGTATGGTATCCTACCTGATTTGGACTCGGTTGAGAAGTCCAGATGAAGCAGCCCTTGTAGCACTAACAATTTGTTGTCATTGTTTCTTGATTGTAATTGGTTATACTCAGCTATACTGTGTCATATTGGTTACTAATAGGAATCTTTCTCCACCACTATGTTGTTGTCACTTATCGGCTAAATCCTTGGTTATCTCTTCCCAGATTTGTGACATGAGAAGGTGAACATTTATCGTCGGGAGTGTACAAGAGCTTGTCTGCCACAGAGGGTGGTATTATGGACACAGATGAAATCTATGATCTAACAGGTGTGACTGATTCAGGTAAGACCACTGCCAGTCATATCGACATAAACAGACCATTTGTGGGGTGCTTAGGTGGCGTAGCGGACTAAGCGTTGACCATGTAACCGCAGGGTTCCCGGTTCGATTCCGGCCGCGGACACATCCTGCATGTCATCCCTTCTCTCTTTCTCACCCATCCTTCCTGTCATATCTCTACTGTCTCTGTCACAATAAAAATTAAAATATGAGTGGGACTGCCCAAAAAAACAAAAAAACAACAACATTTGTCCATTTGTATAAATCATGAAATCTCAAATCACGTAGATGTGATCAGAAATCAGTGTGCAGTTTTATCAAACTCATTCCTTCCCCTCCTCTCCATGTGTAGACGAACCCAGATATGATGGCGATGCAGAGCAGCAGCAGCAGGAAGAGTTGGACGGGGCCGAGAGGGCTTCCAGGCCGACCATCAACGAAGTCAAAAAGACCTGGGGTTTCAGACGAACCACCATTGCCAGAAGAGAATTTATGGAGGAGGTAGGAGAGCCAGAGTCCAGTCCCCCAGTCACACGTCGTAGCAACGGTCGCCAGGCCAGACAGACACCCCAGTTCACGACAACGACCCCCGCCGCCCAAAGACGGGGCCGAGGAGCGAGGAGTAGTGCCAACGTTGACCTGGAGCGTTCTGCTACACCCTCCCCAACTCCGATGGACACAGACTCTGTCTCCGACGCCTGCCCGAGCAGGACCGTCGACCCGAACTCATGGCAGGACTTTGGATCTGCCTTCCACACTGCCTTCTCAATGCTCGGGGAGAGGGACATGCCCATGGCTGCCCCCGGGGGGGGTGAGGCCGCTGGGGTTAGCGGCTGTGGCCATGTTGTTCCCGCCTCCAGTAGAGAAGAGGAGGACAGTGATGAGCTGACCATCAAGCAGCTCCAGGACCAGTTTAGGACGAGAGAAGAAGTAGACAGTGACGACTTCACCATCCTGCAGCTCCGCGAACAGCTGAAGACGAGAGAGGAAGACACGGAGCAGGCCCTCCAGCACATCCGGGAGCAGCTGACCATCACGGAGGAGGACAGTGATGAACTGACCCTGGCCCAGCTCCAGAACCAGCTGGCCGCCAACAGCGGCCGGGGCAGAGCCAGAGGGAGGGGCGGGAGAGGGAGGGCTAGGGGAGGGTCAAGGGGGAGGAGTAGAGGAAGAGGCAGGGGAAGAGGGAGAGGGCGTGGGAGGGGACGAGGCAGGGGTAAGGTAGAGCCAGAGTCCAGTACTGCAGACGAGGAGGAGGTGGTGGTTTTCGTTAATCAGGTGGCGCTGCAGCAGCAGGAGCAAGAGGCCCCAGAGAGGGAAGACGTGGTGGAGGAGGTGGTGGAGGCTCCAAGCCCCGCTCAGCAGTCCGGCTCAGGCTCCACACTCATTATCGAGACTGACATGGAGCAGCTCACAACAGAAGAAGAGCCTAGCAAAAATGATGACCCACCAGAAGAGGAGGAGGAGGGGGAGAAGGAGAACTATTCTAGCATATCGGACAGTGAGGGTTATGACCCTACTGCCCTATATTGCATCTGTCGGCAGAAGCACAACAAAAGGTGTGTGTGTGTGTGTGGCATTGGCCGATCTTCTGCATTTCCTAACAACCAAGCATGCCTGTCCACTATCTTCACCCATCGTCTGTTGTTGTTGTTTATATTTGCTGCTCGCTGTTGCGTAACTGACATGATGCCCCTCCTAGGTTCATGATCAGCTGTGACCGTTGTCAAGAGTGGTTCCATGGTGATTGCGTCGGAATCAGCGAGCTACAGGGTCGTAAGCTGGAGAGGAGTGGGCAAGACTACGTCTGCCCCGTTTGCACCAGCCGGAACCTGCCGCAGCACGGCCTTCCTGAATGTCTGCCACTGCTCTCCTCTGGTGAGATGGAAGCCATCAAGGTGAGTATTGGGGTGTGGGGAAGCAACAGATTCCTGTCCAAGTAAGACAGTAAATATAGTCCAGGCAGTAGCGTTGGTTACTCTGTGTAGATTTCACAAAACTGTTTTGGGAGTAGGTCTTAACTTTATCCACACACATACACACACACACACACACACACACACACACACACACACACACACACACACAGAAGTCAGCCAGCCTGTCAGTCATTGCATTGTTATGTCTCAGTTGCATGTTTGAGATGTAGTGGTCTGAGATGTGAGTCTGGTCTCAGGAGGCTGTGGTAGCTGCGGTAGCTGCGGAGGAGGAGGTGGTGACGGAGGTGCAGGTCGAGGCCGGGATGGAGACAGAGAGCTCCCTGCCCCAGTGCATCGGCTCAGGGTGCAGTAACCATGCCCTGCCGGACTCTGTCTACTGTAGCACGGACTGCATCCTCCGGCACGCCGCGGCCGCTATGAAGAACCTCTCTGGCGCCAAGGAAACCAAACCCAAACAGCGGCCACAGAGGAGAGCAGCCGTCAAAGCGGCCCCTAAGGTAACCAATGTCTTTTAAGTGATTGTTAAGTAATGTTCTTTGGTTATTATACTGTGCCTAAACGTTGTTTTCTTCTGTGGGTAAATGTGTTGTTGCATTGTTTATTTTTCTTATGCATGCTGCCCGTGTATGTTTCATGTTTGATTTAGTTGATGAATTGATGATTGCATAATTAGATCAGAAGTTTGTCTTCAAAACTGATTTAAGATGACACGTTGACATTGCCGAGTCTGTGCACATACATTGTTTTTGTCCGTTAAACCTGTAATGATGGGTAGTGGTGGCCTAGTAGTGTATAGAGAGTTGGACTGGTGATCAGAAGGTCATGAGTTCAAATCCCACCTGGGAACACCACCACCAGTGTGCCCTTGAGTAAGGCACACAGCCCTAAATTACTCTAGGGAGACTGTCCCTGTAATCTCTAATTGTAAGTCGCTTTGGATAAAAGCGTCTGCTAAAAGGTTAAAAAGTACATGACTCGATATTAACCACAGTTAAACTGTTTTGACCTCAGGGTCAGAGGTTGGGTAGGACGCTCCAGACGTTATCGCTTGAACAGCGTAATGAAGAGGACGGTGAAGAGGAGGAGAAGGAGGGTGATGATGAGCAGGAACCGGCAACATCACGCATTTCCTGCGACCCTAAGCTCACTGCTGTTCAGGCTACTCCCCTAGCTTCATCTGTGTTTTACAAGGCGTGTATGTATCACTCACTACACACGCACACGATACACATTACAGAATACAGAATCCTTTCCTTACACACTCCTTAGTGTTTTGAACATCGAGCACACCCGACTATTACTGCGAGCCACCATCATTTTTAGAGCCGTATACTCCTTTTAACCGTCACAGACATTAGCTACAGTATAGGGAGACAAAGGGTCAGCAATGGGTAAGTATTTGAACTTTTGTAAACTTTGTTTTAAGACTTTAACTGGTTAGGTAGGTAGTAACATAAGCAAGAAAAACGTTGAACGGAAAACCAACCAAACCAACTGACAAATGGAAGCAGAAAAGGGGTGTGGTGTCAGTGTATCTGAAGAAGCTTTATTCCCGCAAACCTTTACACAAATGACCAAAAATGATATGATGCAGAATCCTGTTACACTTGTTGAAACCTGTTCTCCCAGGGTGTAATGTTCACTGTCCGTTCTCAGACAAATGGATGCTTGTCGTGTAAGTTACCTGAGGGCCTAACAAAGCATCAGACTAGAAAGCACAGTCTCAAATGAAGACAGCTTCAATAACGCGCATTTAACTATCAACTTAATAATACACGGTTATATAATGCATGGATTAGTCTGCCAGGAAAGCAAAATCCGTCAAAACAGGACAGACGGTTGGTGTTCACTCTCAGCTCCAAACAAAGATTACAAAATGAGCCCATATCAGCCCCATAATTCAAAGGAAACACTACAGATAATGCACTTCCAGCACACTTATTTACACATAATAGGCTGTTGATTTAGAGAAGCTGCTCAGCTGCCTGGAAACCAACAAAACCTCAAAGCGAAAGGAAATGAATGCTCACTTTGATGCACCTAGCATTGTCAATGAAGAGAAGACCGTGAGTCTTTGTATAGTCCAAGAAATGGTACATTCCGTCTACAGATCTCCTTCAACGCACTTTGTCATGCCTTTTGATCATACTTGTAGGCTGAAAGGAAATGGATTGATTCAACAATCCAAACTAGAGTTTTTTCGTCTCTGGGACAAAGATTGCTGTGGTATGCAGTTTTAAGGGAGACCATCTGGTGAGCATCGTTGCGGTTCGGTGTGAATCTCTGGTGAGAATTCAAGCCATTACATTTTCCTGACCAATCCTTCATTTTGTCGCTAGACACACATGTAGCAAGTCATTTGCATGGGTACACCTTAAGTCTTAAGTCGCCGTAATTTCCTACTTCAATCTTCAATCTGCACTGTTTTTAATCAAACGGTGTGATTGATGATGGCATCCATTGTGTTGCCAGATAAGGAAATTAAGCCACTTAAGACTATTGAGATGTGTCTGTGGCGCATTAGGATTATCTTCACTACAGGGACATTAATAGGACGAGTTGAAGCAGTTCTTAAAATAACCAAGAAAGGAAGATATGTTTTGCCTGAGCACACAGAGACGGACTGCGCAGTCAAGCCAGGAGTTGAGGGTAATTCCTTTATTAGAATATCGCAGGGCTTTTCTACACACGTGATTTGCCTGTGGGTTTCAGGGAGTTTCCAAGTGGTGTGGCAGGTGTCTTACATCGTAGTAGTATTTCATTTTTATTTATATATTTATTTATTAATTAATAACCACAGGGTTACCCAAGGTCTCGCACCTGTTCCATGCTGATACATTCACAACTGTTCAGTGCTGCTCACTGTAACTGAAGTGATCCGTGGAGGAAGTGCATGGACAAGGCCACTGCTACATGGACATGGCCACTGGACTGATATGAAGTTTATCAGTTTTCCCTCACTAAGTCAGTCTGTTTTCACCTTACAAAGAAATGGAGAATGTGCTCATCCAGTCCACCATACCAGTGCTCACAGACTGTCTTCTACATTACCCTCCCATAGTGCTACTCTTTTCCCCTCCAGATTTGGTATTCAAACCAGCGCAGATGTTCTCCAGCTAGGCTGCCAGTGTCACAAATGGCCAGTATCCTAACCCTAACTTCCCATACATGAGACCTTGCAACAGCTAACAACACGGTGATCATAAAGATGTTAGTATGTTTTAGCTAATTTGGCGAATACTGGTCAACCTGATTTCTTTATAGCTCACTTATCTTACACAAACGCACACTCTCACTCCTCACACACACACTCTCTCTCTCTCTTTGTCTCACACTTTCTCACTCATACTCACAGCAGATTTTTTTTTGTGGATCAAGTTCGATGGTACTCTTCGATGGACTTTGGGAGAAAACCTTTAGCTGTGTGTTTAAAGAGTTCAGGCCGTCTGCAGAACGTTGCATGCGCTCACAGTCTCACAGTCAATGGGAACTGAAGGAGAGATCACCTTGGAAGGCTATGAGAGTCAAGAGTGTCTTTCACACACACGCCTGCCAACACACACACACACACACACACACGCATATGTACCAATGAACACACACACACGTACGTACCAACACACACACACACACACACACACATACCTACCAACACACAGACACACACACACACAGAGGTGCCAACACACATGGATTAGTAGGGAACAGGAGCTGGAGGTGTGATAGGTAGGGACTTGGAGACTGGTGAGAGGAGCGTGAGGTGTCAGCTGCAGCATGGAGGCCCTGAGAGGACTGGAACA
The DNA here is from genome assembly GCF_963989245.1 of Nansenia antarctica. Classification (NCBI taxonomy): domain Eukaryota; kingdom Metazoa; phylum Chordata; class Actinopteri; order Argentiniformes; family Microstomatidae; genus Nansenia; species Nansenia antarctica. The sequence continues at coordinate 17,928,427 of NC_137676.1, read as the reverse complement.
GCGGTGAAGCCAGATGCCTTTCAGAAAGGCCTCCCCCCTCGATGCCAGCCGACAGAGGATGCCAGTGTCATTGTTAGATGTCATTGAGGAAGACCGAAGTTAGCAGCTGACCAATGCCACCGACAATAGGCTGCTGTGCAAATCTGCATCATCATAGAGTGAAAATGGTCCTTTCATTCATTATTTTTGGCACATGACCTGCTTTATCCTATTAGGGGAATTAGGTCACTCAACTCTTAAGGAATCCACACACGTACTCGTTTGCTGTTCCCTCCGGACATAGTGTACGGGTAATTGGTGAATTCACTGGGATAAAGTGCGCCATGGAATCACTGCACATGATCTGGGTTCAGTCAAATACCTTGGGAATATGACATGGAAGTAATCCCTCATAATCTTCTTTTCTAATATTACAGGTCTATTTGCTTGTGTATACAATGACACTTACTCAGTCATACTTTTAGATGACATGATCAAGCTCATTTCTGCAACAGGGATCTCCTCCTTTTATTCAGCATTATACATACTACACTTTTTTAGTTTTTTGGCAGTTTATAGACCTGGCCACCTGCACACATTTGGAAGAATGCAACCTAAATCTGCTGCAAGCTGTAACACCCCCATCGATAAGTATTTGTAACACTTTACAATAAGTCACCCATATACCTGTTTAACAGTGTAATTAATTATGGTAGTAACATTTTATTCACATGTTTCTACATTAATAATGAATTGATACATAGCTAATAGAAAGAACAGTCCTTATTCCACTTGTTATTACATGTGTAATAAGGAATTGTCCATATTCCATTTGAGTAGCTTAACAATGACAAACGATTCAACTCCAGTTGTAAGCAGTTACAAAGCAAGTATCAATGTAGACCTACTGTGTAAAAGCATGCTAATACAATGTTGCTACTAGAGTAATTACAGACTTACTATACAGACAAATGGGTACTTGATGTAAAATGTGTTCCATTTAACTTATTGGTATCTTCATAGCTCTCATAATGAAATACAGGACATAGATACCAGATATTCACTGGTGCTTTGCATACATATGCATCATTTTCATATAGTATTTAATTGCATGATTTCAAAGAAGATCCTCACTGTTTCTTTGTAAAGATTAGACAGGTGGCTGATGTAACACACTACTCTGAAGGGATTGAGTCAAGATAAGACCCACCTCTCAGGTTGTAATCACATGGTACCAGCATTTTACCCAAGAGTCAAGTAACTATCAAGACCTCAGTCTTGACTGAGAGACACAAAGACCAATACTGGTCTTCTGTCCGAGGCCTATAACCAAGACCTTATGCATTTGGTCTGGTAACAGGAGCTTGAACAGGAGGACTTGAACCCAGCCCCAAAATAATCCCTACTGCCTAATAACCCCTAGTGTTTACACCTATTACATCTATCAGATGTCCAGATTGCATCTCCAGATCTGATCGATAGGTGTAAGGCACACCAGCTTTCAACGTAATTACCTGTGTTGCTCCCAGCTCAGATTCTCATCCACAAAGGCCCCAATTGTAAAGCACAAGCACCCTCTGCTGGTCAGATATTGAACTGATGGTGAATGTTCGAACAATAGGCTCGCCTGCTAAGTTTTCAAGTTTATTGTTAGATCCAGATATAGGTATAGGAGAGTAAAATTCTTAGGCTTCAGTTCCTCAACTTTGCTCTCCTCGAGAGCTACATTCCTGTAGGTTTACGGTCAAACCCTAATTTAGCACACCTAATAAGCTGCTGATCAAGACCATGATTAGCTTTAACAGGTTTGCTAGCTTTGGGTTGGAGTAAGAACCTGCATGGTAAACCTGCAAAGATGCTAACTCTCCAGGAGATGTCTAGGCTACCCTATGATTACAATAATCTGAATCAGAAACAGATATATTGCCACGTAGGTTATCACATACAAGGACTTTGATTTGGTCTGGTGGTGCTTAAAAATAAACAAAGTGCGAGGACAAACAGTGAAAAATAACAAAAGATGTTTATAAGAGTCATGAAATGTGAATGAAGAATAGTGCAGTATGACATTTAAGTACCTGTGACTAATAGAGTACAATCTGAGGGATCTTAGTACAATTTAATGACTCCCAAGACCATACCATTTGTATCAAATGTTGTTTAATTATTATCTATTTAGCATTTTCTTATTTTGTTAACGGGGAGAGTTCACATTAATCAACATCAGATTACACATCAATGTAAATGTGTCAGAGATAGCCACAGAGCTGATTTGCATATGTAGTAGTCCCTGGGCATGTTTAAAACATCATACATCAATATATACATGATACATGATAACAGGCATGACTTGCTTTTAATCATGTTTTGAGTTTGAGTTTACAAGTGGTGTGTTTACAAGGGCATGGATCTGGAAGACCAGACACACGGCAGAGAATATGAAAAAACATCTATCCATGACCCTATTCACACAGACTACTACCACGTATCAAGTATAAGCAAACCTGTGAAGAATGTCATGCTTGTACAGCAACCACATTTACTTGTGTGATTTGAATTGCAGTTTTAATGTTCAGTATCACAGTCAATCAGATCCAAATTGCTTGATAAGAGCTAGAGTCAGAGTAATGCCAATTATTGATATGGGTGAGAAATGAGATGAATTTGTCTTCGTTTTATACAAGCCTAAAACACTACAACAAAACTGCATTCGTCGTGGATTGCAGCATGCAGTTATAAGCAGTTACAGATGTGACTGGAGAAGACTAACCATATTGTACGATTTAATGAAGAATGCACATGCACATTGTTGTTAGATACAACTCCTAATCTCACAAGCTTACATTTTACATAATTTTAAAGTTATTAGAAGAGTGATGAGTGATCACTCATGTTAAAAGCTGATAATAGAGTAGATTTTGAGGTTTTATTTAGTTTTTATTATCTTTTATTATCTGTTTTGCACATGCGTTTATCCATTGAAAAAAGTTAATACGAACAGAACAATCGAATGAATTCTAGAGTATAATACTTTATGATTATTTCCTCTACTTAGCGGAGGCCTCATTGGGTCTTATGGGCCTATTACACACTATGGGGTCAACCGGAGCAGTGGTATTCGTGCCACACCACATCCAGTACGTCACTTTCTAGAACAGCCTGCTATCATTTCACATTGCCCATTGTGGGAGCTGCAGTAATGAATTATGCATTACCAACATCAAGTGGAACAGGCATGGTTGGACAAACCTTGCGGTTGCCAGACCCTCAGCATGGGCACCAGCGGGCTGGAACCAGATATGTTGTGGGGCCAGCTGAGCATCCTTTTAACAACCCGAACTGTGCACACACACAAAAAGCAAAGAAAAAAAGGACAACTTGCTGTGCCAGCACAGTACGGCTTGGTACGGGCAAGTTTGACTGGCATCTACTGTAGAACTCCTGACCATGTTTCAGATCATTTTCACGGGTCATGTTCAGAGTTTACACTCAGGTGTCCCTGGTATGCAGAAGAACAGAACAGCCCCTGTGCTCCTTTCATCATATGGGATGTTATTGTTTCAGTTTGTCAGTTTTTTTAGTTTTTTTAATTCTGTGTTTAATGCAGTTAGATTAGTTTAGTGCAGTTAGATTAGTTTAGTAGTTAGATTAGCAGTTTCACTAGTGAAATGTCTAGACAAAAGACAACAGCTCTTTTTTGTCATTTATAAGTACAAGTATTTTTTTTACATTTTTGGCATTTAGCAGACGGCTTTATCCAAAGCGACTTACAACAAATACATTGTCTAAGGAAGTGAATCATCTATCCATCAGTCATCATAAGAAAAAGTAATCTATGCTAGGACCAGTATTGGCTATTGGAAGTCACAATGCTAGAAGAAGCAAGAATAAACATTTTATTTGTTATTTATTTACAGTAAAGAAACTGTACAGGGGGGTAGTGGTGATGAAGAGGTCTTTAGGAGGGACACTTAAGATGTAGCCTGAAGAGATGGGTGTTCAATCTACGATGAAAGATAGGTAGCGACTGTAGTCCTTGACAGCAGTGGGAAGCTCGTTCCACCAGCGGGGCACCAGGACAGTGAAAAGCAGTGACCGAGTTGTACGACTGCTGCATCCACGTAGAGGCGGTGGTGCCAGGCGGCCAGCCGAGTTGGAAGAGTGGAGTGATCGGGCAGGGGTTTGGGGGCAGACCATTGCTTGCAAAAAGGGAGGTGCTGTTCCTTTTGCCACCTGGTAGACGAGCAGCAGGGGCTTCTGTTAGCATTCACTCTCTTGCTTTGGATGTGTATTGAGCCGTGGTTTCACCCTGGACTGGAGTAGTGTGCAACAGCCATACTACTGCAATATGTTCATATCCACAGTGTGCGTGGGGTTGGTTGAGGGGGTGGCTGTCCTTTGCACTTTTTCAGTGTATTTCACCAGGAGCCTGATTGCTTGGGGGAAATAGCTGTTTGTCAGCCTCTGTGTTTTAGCCCCATATGAGGATACTGCCTGGGATTGTTTGAAATTATCCATTCTTGTGGCATCTGGCACATACAGTATATATATATATATATAACAAACACTAAAGTGTGGAAGAGAGATGAGAGACCAAAGAAGAAACTGCATTAAAAAGTTTATAGACAAAGACCATTTTTAACAATGGCAGAATATACTTCATACACAGACACATAATTTGTTCTGACTGAGTGCACTACAGTACAGATTAAGTCGCTTTGTGTGTGCATATTTATTTTACACTGTGGGGTACTTTTTGCATTATTCAAAACAATGGCCTGCGGTCTTCTATTATAGTTGATTATAGTGCCACTGTCCTAGTTTATACTGATATACCGTTGTGCTGTTTTGGAATAATGAAACATAAAGTCACAATGAGGGGAGCTAGACAGCTACGCTTATTACCTATCAAATGATTATGAAATCTTTCTCTCTAGTCTTACGGTATCATTGCAGCAACATTCAAAGTTACATTATGGAGGAATTTGCTTCTGGGGGTGTTCTTGAACCTAAAGTGTCCGAAATAATTCCCAGAAATTATTGGTCAAAAGGGGGCAACCTTCTCAATTCCAATGAGCATAAGCTTGTTTTGTCAACGATTGCAAGCCTAAAACTAATGATTGTGTGGTTTAATGAGGCAAGAAATGTATTGATATTATTTCATAGGAGAATTAAGAGAACTGCCCCCTCAAACGTCCAAATTAAGTAAACCGTTAGCAGTTAAGCTTCTGAATAAACTATCTTTATATGCACTTTTTGTTCAGCAGAAGAAAGAACTTTCAGTAACATTATCATGGCTCAGTAGTAGCTCACACTAATACATGTGATTTTTCATTGACAAAAGCAGTTCTGTCACCAAATTCACCTTCACTCATTACCCATCAACATTTCGGAGTTTTGTTGATTCCATTCACAGCTACCAGGTGTCTTACTACTCAGCACTGACTCAGTCCCCATGTTATTCTATTTTCTAACAGCAAATCAGGACAGTGAGCAGGTAGAGGCTGAGAGCCAGCCTGTAGCTCCGCAGAGGCAGTCTCCAGTTCCCTGTGCCTCCACAGGTGGCAGCAGTGAGTCCTCTCCTCCTCTGGGCGGTGCTCCAGGAAAGACAAAGAGACCAGCAAACAATGGCAGTGCGCTGAGGAAACCAGCTGTGGACGTGCCCCCTATCACACAACCAAAACCCCCAAAACCGGGTCCCTCTCCGTCTCCTGAGGCCCCAAGCACCTCAGCCTCTAGACACCATGAAAGCGGGGCTCTGAGGGTCAGCAAGACCTCATTCATCATACCCAAGAAGCAGCCTGAGCCTGCCACGCCCACGCCACCTGCACCCTCAGCCCCCACCCTGCTGAGTGAGACCAGGACCCTACCTGTGTCCCCAGCACCCATTGCCCCTTCCTCCAGACCGTCCCAGCCCAACACCCAGGTCAGGCAGAGCATCCAACGCTATCTCACCAACATCCTGTACAAGAGGTGAGAGCAAATGGGAGCCTGTCAGTCACTGAAGTAACTGAATCGTGTCGTTAAGTGTGCATTTAATGCCTTGGGTTCTACCACCTACGACGTGCAGGAACGATGTGGTACAAGCACAAGCACACTTGTTAATTTTGGTTATTTGTTTTATTTTTGGTTAGATTTTTAAAATTCCTGGTGGCATTTAAACATACACTTTATGGTACATGATATACAGTAGAGAGGTGTTGGATATAAATGAAACAATTCTGTATCTCTCTCTGTCATCCCCCTCTCCTTTTCACACTTTCTCTCTCTCACACACACACACATACACATACACACACACACACACACACACACACACACACACACACACACACACACACACACACACACACTAAAGATAATTACACTGATTGATAAATAGCATAGCATATCATATGCTCAGAATGTGTTATGGGTAAAAAAGTGCTAAAAATTTTTTGCTGACTGATCTTATTTGTAATTTTTTCAAGGGTCTGTGATTTTGATGACTTGGAGGTGTCTGAGACTGAAGTTGGGAAGCTTGTCACAAACATTGAGACAGAGATGTTCGACATATTTCACAATACAGACAGCAAGTACATGAACAAGTATCGAACAATCATGTTCAACCTGAAAGACCCTAAAAACAAGGTTGGTCTACAGTAGTAAAACACACCTCTGCCATTCGCTGCAAATAAAATCTCCTCACTTCTCATACAGTGCAACATTCAATTCTCTGCAATGTAGACTGAAGAAAGCAGATATTCAACATAACAAAGTGCTCATGTCTGACAAAACTGCTGGGTAGGTTGGTTCACAGAATGTGTTCTGGTTGCTAAGGCTTTGTCTTCTTTGGGATCACCACCAGGGGTTGCTGTACCGGGTCATAGGTGGTGATATCAGCCCCTTCAGGCTGGCCAGGATGAGCCAACGGGACATGCAGGCCACTAAGGTCCCGGAGTCCAGCACAAAGGAGACCTCAGAGGTACACTGGTAGTCTCACAGAAAGTGTACAATCGATCAACCTACTTCCAGTCCTCACCTTAAAATAATTCCCCATTCATCTTCATCACATGATAATACTTGATTAATCACTTTAATCATTTGATTGATTCATGTTACCATTCCTTTGTTGTCTGTGTGTCTGATGCAGAACCCGGCATCTGGTCTCAAAGGTGGGCAGCCAAAGCCTGAGCCGGTGAAGGTTGATCTGGTGGTTCCCAGTGTGGTTATGAAAGAGGTTGCATCCAGATCTGATAGAAACATGGTATGTACCTTCTGCCTATGCCTTGAGTGACTGAATTTGATCAATACCTGTATGTATAATCTCAATTGTTCTAGAATGTATTCACTCATTATTGAACAACAAGTAATGTTGAATCACACTGTGTGTGTGTGTGTGTGTGTGTGAATATATATTTGTGTGTGTGAATATATATATATATATATATATTTTACTGGTTTCTAACACTGGTTTGTAACATTTTCCTCTCTCAGGAACAGAAGAAAACTCTTCCAGCTGCCCCTAGGGTCAGACCAAACCAGTCAAACCAGGGCAGTTCAGTACCAGATGTCATAAGCTGCATGCTGAAAGACACAACTTCGGAGCACAGAACTCACCTGTTTGACCTAAAGTGCAAGATCTGCACAGGTAAAAGCAATCAAAGAGAATAAACATAATGCACACATAGTCAAAGAGTCACTCTACTTCCCTAAAACATCAACCAAACCCTGAACAAGAACCAATATCCAGTAGGAATGATATTCTGCACTTTCTGTAGTGCAAAAGTAGTGTTTTTTTTCTGTAGTGGTTTCTGATGACAAATGTATTGTATGGGTTGTGTTTCCACCCCCAGGGCTGATTGTTGAGGATGAGGAGGAGCCAGTATACAAGAAGCCCAACTACTCTGGGTCATCGTCATCCTACGCCAGTCGACCGTCCGAATTGAGAAACAGACTCTGGACGTACGCCAGCCCAGAGGAGGGAACAAGGAAAGCTCCAGCAGGGAATGACTCACCTCTCTGGGCACCCCCTGACTCCCCCACCATGGAGTCCCCTGCCTCCTCCCTAATGGAGCTCCCTACCTGCCACATTGCAGAATCCCCCGCTTCTCCTGTTATGGAATCTCCTACCTCCCCCATTTTGGAATCCCCTGCCTCCCCCACTACGGATTCTCCAGCGTCCCCCACTCCAGACAACTACAAAACAAAGACACCCATCAGAACATATACCCCAGTTGTTATCCCTACCGTAGAGGTAACCATCACAAGACGTGACCCCCGCACCGCAGGCAACCGCCTTTCCGCCATGGCAACTGTCAGTGCTACCCCAACCCTGCCCCCACCAGTTTCTTATGTACCTGCAAGAGAGACAGTTACCCTGACCAAACCTCGCCTACCTTTGCCACCACCCCCATCACTGCCACGACCGGCCTTGCCCAAATCTATCTTGATGAAGCCATCGTCTTCACCAGACCCCTGCTTTTTTAGTGCATCAGGGTCATCCTCAAGGTATTTCCTCTTAGCTTGACACTTTCACTTGAAAGTTAACCTGGATGAGAAAGTGTTTTAAGATGATAGATAGTGCTTATTAAACTTTTATTCAATGTCAGTTTGAGAAAATGAATCATGACTTACATGTGATTTGGTAGAACCGGAGTCTCATTGTGATGTTGTGTTCACAGGGCTATGAACTCCCACTCCACTCAAGACGGGGAAACTGCTCAGTTCCTGGCCAAGCAGGATATATTGTGGAAAGGCTTCCTAAACATGATCAGCGTAGCCAAGTTTGTCACCAAGGGATATCTAGTCTCTGGGTCTTCAGACTATCTTAAAGAGGTAATACATTGTTTCTTATGAACATCATAACTTTGCATCGTGGTGTTTTTATTATTTTTATTTTATATACATTTGCCCTTTAAGTACACTTCTCTGGTAACAGACAGGTGTTAAGTGGGTTATGAACCGTAGACTTTCAATAAACACTTTCAATAAGATATGTTAAGTTATAACAATTACTAATCAAAACAAAAACTATCATAATCAAATAAACAAACTGACATAATGATTTCCATTTGGAATATATCACTGTATTGCTTTGAGGTAGGGCGTTGCATAATAGCCGTTCTTTTGGTGTGAATATTGATGAATTGTTCCTTCTGCTCAGGATCTACCTGATACTATCCAGATAGGTGGACGAATCCTACCTCAAACTGTGTGGGAATATGTTTCAAGAGTCAAGAACTCTGTTACAAAGGCAAGCCTTCATACATCCCTCCACCCATGTCATTTTAGGCAACCAAGTAACATTTTGTTTGGTGTTTAGTAGTATATCAATTATAAGACATGATTTTTGTTGGTCCACAGGAGCTATGTGTGATACGTTTCCACCCAGCGACAGAGGAGGAGGAGGTGGCCTATGTTTCTCTATTCTCTTACTTCAGCAGCAGAAGGCGCTTCGGTGTGGTGGCCAACAACAGCCGCAGTGTCAAGGACATCTACCTTATTCCACTCAGCGCAAAAGAGTCAATTCCATCTAAACTCCTACCCCTTGAAGGACCAGGTACAGCATAAAATGCTTTTGGTAACACTTAATGTTAGGTTGCCCTTATACCTGTGTAGTAACACTGTGATTAATATTAATATAACGTTATACAGTTTTAACATGTTATGTAGTCCTTTGGTAAATTACATAGCAGTGTACTATCTAACAGCATGTCAATACAATGTTGTTACTAGTGTAATTACAGAGTTATTACACAGATATAATGGCATGTATAACCATGCTTTCTTTTACATTATTTTAGATTGAGCGTGGTAGTGTCACATACTGCTATGACCACATAGAAATAATATTCACTTTTGAATACTCAAATAATCTGTGCAGATGTAAACATGTTCTAATCGGCTCTTCCTCGTTCTTTGTCTTTGTCTCACAGGACTTGAGAAGAATCGCCCCAATCTTCTTCTGGGGCTCGCAATTTGCCAGAAACCGAAACGTCCAGGAAGCTTGACACTAGAGGTCGAAGAGAAGAGACCCAAGATCCACATGTTTAAAGACCCTAGAGATACTGCCCTCCCGAAACCACCTATGCTCTATGGTTCTGTCGTTACACCAGATTTATCACTGCCTTACGATCCAGAGATCCCTATTAGCGTCACCCCTCCTGGCTCCCCTCCCTCTATTGAATCGGACTTTTCTTCCTCGGGCTCCATTACAATCCCAACTCTTCTGTCCTCCATCAGAGCTGCCCCTGTGGCTACCACTGCTTCTGCCCCTACCTCCACCTCCATTGCCCAGTCTGGCAAGAATTCTCCTTCTACTTTACCTAGCCGCACATCGTCCAGCAATAGCTCTACAACCCCCCTTCAGACTATCCTTAAGACTCTGTTTCGGAAAGCGCCAAGTGACTCTGCGCCCCCGGCTGAGCACACCACTCTGGCTGTCCCAGCTTCCCCGGCAGTTCCAGTAGTGCCACGTCTACCCCTTCCACCCCCACCCCCAATAGTTGATCCCATAGTCCAGCAGTATGGGCAGAAATCCAAAGTCATAGAGGTAGAAGAGGAGGAAAATGAATATGACCGACCTTATGATCCAGAGGACGAGTATGACCCAGGAATGGGGTATAGAACGGCTGCCCCAATTAGCATCGATAAAAAGTTACAGACCAATGCACCTGCACAGTCCACCTTTGTGGATGATGATGTTGCTTACGATCCTGAGGACGAGACTATCTTTGAGGATATGCACAATGCTGCCAGCATTAAAAAAGCCAAAGCCCCAGCCCCAGCTTCAACCCCAGCCCCGGCACCAGCTCCAGCCCTAACCCTAGCCCTAGCTCCGGCCCCAGTCCCTCAGAACATCCCCAATACTGGTAGTATAGTTGTCTCAGCCGCAACACTGAGTGAACAGCAGCGAATGCTTGAGGACCTTAACAAGCAGATTGAGGAGCAAAAACGGCAGTTGAAAGAGCAAGAGGAGGCGCTGCGTCAGCAGAGAGAGGCAGTGGGCATGTTTATGGCTCATTTCTCTGTTACTGACGCCTTGATGTCTCCTCCTCCTAAAGCCCTGCTGTCTAACAATCAGTTCCTAACATTGCAGAGTGACGCAGAGAAGTCAGAGGCAAAGGCTCCAGATGTCCCAACAGCTGACCAGAAGACCTCAAAATCTTTGAAAACAGAGACTTTCACACAACAAGTCACGATTAAGAAAGAGATAGGGACCGAGAATAAGCCTGTACCTGTCCCAGACTTGGGTGAAGTTGACATGTCAAATGAGACATTAAATAAGGAGATACAAAAGGAAACGGACGACACTTCGATAGGTGATGAGAATAATGACTCTGATGTGGCTTATGACCCAGAGGATGAAACTATCTTTCATGATATGCAAGAGGAGATTACTCAAAACAAGAAGGTGAGAACCGCATCTTGTGATTCCTCATTGTCTAGCTTAAGTCATCAGCCTGGGACTTCCCACGATAGGGGGGCTAAACAGTCACCGAAGAAAAGAGAGCATAAATCGAGGGACCGTCGTGAAAGCCCTCCACGTAAATCTGCGCGGCACTCACTTGGACACCCTGAGAGGAGAAGGGATAGACACCGACGAAGTGAGAGGGACAGGTCAAGTCACAGAGAGTGGGATCTCTCTGAACGCAGTGGCCGCCATGTGCACCGCAAAGACCGCAATTCCCGTCGGCGTTCTGGTGGTCGTAAAAGATCCCCATCTTCACCAAGAAGAAAAAGAGGTTCTGCCTCATTTTCACCAAGGGGTCAAATGAGTCCTTTCCCCTGGGTGGTCACCAAGGGCTTAGTGGCTCCGGAAAACACAGATTTAGGAAGCCCAGAGCCAGGACAAATCATGGATGATGATGACTCACCTCAGCCCTCCTCTGATAGAAAGAATGACTTGGATGAACCAGAGCAAAAATCCAATCGTTTTGACTCTATAGTTCCACCAAAAGGAAACATTAAGGACACAGGCCCTCCAATATCCCATGACCATCTCCCTCCCCAGCAGCTTGAGGATCACCAACCTTGCAGATCCACGCTGGAGGCACTAAGAGGCCCTAACAGCAGGCAACATGACAATAGAAGTGGGCCCTCTCAACAGGAAGCAAAAGAACAACACTGTGTCCAGAGCCAAACAGACGTTCTGAGGGAAAACAAGAGATCCTCACAAAGTCCCTCCCACAGACCTGCCCCTAAACAAGAGGATAAGAGTCGCAGAAGTTCAGAGAGAAGAGGTCCAGATGTTATGGAGGAAAGAAAAGACACAGGACCAGACATCGGAGGTACAGGCCCACATATTAGTGGTGAAATTAGTGGTCCAGATATGGGAGGGCAAAACATTAGGGGGGATGTGAGAGGGCCAGGCATGAGAGGTCCAGGTCCAGGCTTTAGAAGCCCAGATAAGAGAAGTCCAGACACGAGAGGCCCAAGCCCACACGTTAGAGAGCCAGTTATGAGTGGGCCACAAATTAGAGATCCAAGTCCAGATATTAAAGGGCCAGAAATGAGAGGACTAAATATCACAGATCCACAAGCAAACATCAGAGGTCCAGAAATACAAGGCCCAGACATTAGAGGTGGAAGGAGAGGGCCAGATATGAAAGATCTGGATATCAAACGTCCAAGTCCAGATTTGAGGATTCCAGGACAAGACATCAGAGGTCCAGATATGAGACGTCCAAGTCCGGATATGAGGGGTCCAGGGCAAGACATGAGAGGTCCGAATATGAGACGGCCAAGTCCAGACATGAGGGGCCCAGGTATGAAAGATCCACATATGAGACGCCCAAGTCCAGATATGAGGGGTCCAGGGCAAGACAGGAGAGGCTGTGACATGCAGGGTCCAAATGTGAGACGCCCAAGTCCAGATATGAGAGGGCCAGGGCCAGGCATCAGAGGCCCAGACATGAGGGGTGAAGTGAGAGGTCCAAGGCCAGACATTAGGATCCCAGATGCTGGGAGCCCAGATGTCAGAGTGCCAGATATGGACGGTGAAAGGAGAGGTCCAGATGTAAACAACCCAGAGAGGCAAGGCCCAGATATGAGGGGTGCAAGAAGAGCTCCAGACATAAGAGATCCAGGGCTAGACATGTATGGTCCAGGTATGATGGGTGATAGGAGAGGTTCAGACATGCGAGGTCCTAGGCCAGACATGAGGGGCCCAGGGCCAGACATGAGGGGTCCCGGTATGGGTGGAGAAAGAAGAGGGCCCGACATGATGGGTCCAGGGCCAGACATGATGGGTCTAGGGCCAGTCATGAGGGGTTCAGGACCAGATATGAGGGGTCCATGGCCAGATATGAGAGATAATAGGAGATGTCCAAGGCCAGACATAAGAGACCCAGCTATGGTGGATCCAAGGTCAGCTATGAGTGATAGGAGAGGTCCAGGAACAGATATTAGGGATCAAGGGCCAGGTATGATGGGTCCAGGGCTAGACACAGCGTTTGATAGGTCAGGGTCTGACATGAGAGGTTCAGGGACAGATATTAGGGATCCAGAGTTCGTAGTTCCAAGGCCAGACATGAGCGGTCCAGGTATGGGTGGGGAAAGGAGAGGGCCAGAAATGTGGGGTCCAGGGCCAGACATTAGGGGTCCGGGGCCACACATTAGGGGTCCAGGGCCAGACATTAGGGGTCCAGGGCCACACATTAGGGGTCCAGGGCCAGGCATGAGGGGTCCAGGGCCACACATTAGGGGTCCAGGGCCAGGCATGAGGAGTCCAGGTATGAGGGGTCTAGGGCTTGACATAATGGAACGAAAGAGCAGTCCAGGGCCAGACATTAGGAGCGCAGATGTGAGAGGGCCAGGTATAAACAATCCAGAGGTACAAGGCCCAGATATAAGGGGGGCAAGGGGAGGTCCGAGGCCAGACATGAGGGGTCCAGGGCCAGACATGAGTCCAGGGCCAGACATGAGGGGTCCAGGGCCAGACATGAGGGGTTCAGGGCCAGACATGAGGGGTTCAGGGCCAGACATGAGGGGTTCAGGGCCAGACATGAGGGGTTCAGGGCCAGACATGAGGGGTCCAGGGCCAGACATGAGTTCAGGGCCAGACATGAGGGGTCCAGGGCCAGACATGAGTTCAGGGCCAGATATTAGAGGTCTTGGGCCAGATAATAGAGGTCCAGGGCCAGATAGGAGAGGTTCAGGGCCAGATATGAGGAGTCCAGGCCCAGATATAAGGGGGGCAAGGGGAGGTCCGAGGCCAGACATAAGGGGTCCAGGGCCAGACATGAGTTCAGGGCCAGATAGGAGGGGTCCAGGGCCAGATAGGCGGGATCCAGGGCCAGATAGGAGAGGTCTTGGGCCAGATATGAGCAGTCCACGGCCAGATAGGAGCCGTTCAGGACCAGATATGAGGGGTCCAGGGCCAGATATGATGGGACAAGGGCCAGATATGAGGGGTCCAGGGCCAGATAGGAGGGGTCCACGGCCAGATATGATGGGACAAGGGCCAGATAGGAGGGGTTCAGGACCAGATATGAGGGGTTCAGGGTCAGATATGATGGGTCATGGGCAGGATAGGAGGGGTCCAGAGCCAGATAGGAGGGGTCCAGAGCCAGATAGGAGGGGTTCAGAGCCAGATAGGAGGGGTCCAGAGCCAGATATGATGGGACAAGGGCCAGATAGGAGGGGTTCAGGGTCAGATATGATGGGACAAGGGCCAGATAGGAGGGGTCCAGGCCCAGATAGGAGGGGTCCAGGCCCAGATAGGAGGGGTCCAGAGCCAGATATGAGCGGTCCGGAGTCAGACATAAGAGAGACAGATATAATGGGTCAAGGGTCAGATATGAGGAGTCCAGGGCCAGATAGGAGGGGTCCACGGCCAGATAAGAGGAGTCCAGGGCCAGATAGGAGGGGTCCACGGCCAGATATGAACGGTCCGGAGTCAGACATAAGAGAGACAGATATAATGGGTCAAGGGTCAGATATGAGAGATGATAGGAGAGGTCCAGGGCCAGAAATGGCGTATGATAGGTCAGGGCCTGACATGAGGGGCCCAAGTTTACATCATATGAGGGATGAGAGGAGAGGGCCAGACATGAGGGGTTCAGGGCCAGATATGAGGGGCTCAGGGCCAGACAGGAGGGGTAGAAGGAGAAGGCCAGACATGAGAGGTCCAAGGTCAGACATGAGGGGTTCTGGGCCAGATATGGGGGGGCCAGGGCCAGACTTGAGGGGTTCAGGGTCAGATATGGAGGGGCCAGGGCCAAACATGATGGGTCCAGGACCAGACATGAGAGGTCCAAGGCCAGACATGAGGGGTTCAGGGCCAGATATGGGGGGGCCAGGGCCAGACTTGAGGGGTCAAGGGCCAGACATGAGAGGTCAAGGGCCAGACATGAGGGGTTCAGGGCCAGATATGAGGGGTAGAAGGAGAGGACCAGACATGAGGGGTTCAGGGCCAGATATGGGGGGGCCAGGGCCAGACTTGAGGGGTTCAGGGTCAGATATGGAGGGGCCAGCACCAGACATGAGAGGTCAAGGGCCAGACATGAGAGGTCAAGGGCCAGACATGAGGGGTTCAGGGCCAGATATGAGGGGTAGAAGGAGAGGGCCAGACATGAGGGGTTCAGGGCCAGATATGGAGGGGCCAGGGCCAGACTTGAGGGGTTCAGGGTCAGATATGGAGGGGCCAGCACCAGACATGAGAGGTCAAGGGCCAGACATGAGAGGTCAAGGGCCAGACATGAGGGGTTCAGGGCCAGATATGAGGGGTAGAAGGAGAGGGCCAGACATGAGGGGTTCAGGGCCAGATATGGGGGGGCCAGGGCCAGATATGGGGGGGCCAGGGTCAGATATGGAGGGGCCGGGGCTAACCATGATGGGTCCAGGTCCAGACATGAGAGGTTCAGGGCCAGATATGAGGGGTGGAAGGAGAAGGCCAGGCATGAGAGGTCCAAGGCCAGACATGAGGGGTTCTGGGCCAGACTTGAGGGGTTCAGGGCCAGACTTGAGGGGTTCAGGGCCAGATATGGGGGGGCCAGGGCCAGACTTGAGGGGTTCAGGGTCGGATATGGAGGGGCCAGGGCCAAAAATGATGGGTCCAGGGCCAGACATGAGACATCAAGGGCCAGACATGAGACATCAAGGGCCAGACATGAGAGGTTCAGGGCCAGATATGAGGGGTTCAGGGCCAGATATGAGGGGTAGAAGGAGAGGGCCAGACATGAGAGGTCCAGGGCCAGACATGAGGGGTTCTGGGCCAGATATGGGGGGGCCAGATATGGAGGGGCCAGGACCAAACATGATGGGTCCAGGACCAGACATGAGAGGTCAAGGGCTGGATATGAGAGGATCAGGGCCAGATATGAGGGGTGAAAGGAGATGGCCAGGCATGAGAGGTCCAGGGTCAGACATGAGGGGTTCAGGACCAGATATAGAGGGACCAGGGCCAGACATGGGTGGTTCAGGTCTGGATATGAGGGGTGAAAGGAGAGGGCCTGACATGAGGGGGTTAGGGCCAGATATGGGGGGGCCAGGGCCAGATATGGGGGGGCCAGGGCCAGATATGGGGGGGCCAGGGCCAGATATGGGGGGGCCAGGGCCAGACATGAGAGGTCAAGGGCCGGATATGAGAGGTCAAGGGTCAGATATGAGGGGTCCAAACATGAGGAGTGAAAGGAGAGGACAAGACATGAGGAGCTCAGGTCCAGAGTTTAGGGACGAGAGGAGAGGGCCAGATATGAGCAGCCCAGGGCCAGAGTTTGGGGAGGGGAGGAGAGGTCCAGACATGAGGGGTCCAGGGCCAGAATTCAGGGGGGTCAGGAGAGGGGCAGACATGAGGGGTCCAGGACCAGAATTTGGGGAAGAGAGGAGAGGGCCAGCCATGAGGGGTCCAGGGCCAGAATTTGGGGAGGGGAGGAGAGGGCCAGACATGAGGGGTCCAGGGCCAGAATTTGGGGGAGAGAGGAGAGGGCCAACCATGAGGGGTCCAGGGCCAGAATTTGGGGATGAGAGGAGTTGTCCAGGGCCAGAATTTGGGGGAGAGAGGAGAGGGCCAACCATGAGGGGTCCAGGCCCAGAATTTGGGGAAGAGAGGAGAGGACCAGCCATGAGGGGTCCAGGGCCAGAATTTGGGGGAGAGAGGAGAGGGCCAGCCATGAGGGGTCCAGAGCCAGAAATTGGGGATGAGAGGAGTTGTCCAGGCCCAGAATTTGGGGAAGAGAGGAGAGGGCCAGCCATGAGGGGTCCAGGGCCAGAATTTGGGGAGGGGAGGAGAGGGCCAGCCATGAGGGGTCCAGGGCCAGAATTTGGGGAGGGGAGGAGGGGTCCAGGGCCAGAATTGGGGGAGGAGAGGAGAGGGCCAGCCATGAGGGGTCCAGGGCCAGGATTTGGGGAGGAGAGGAGAGGGCCAGCCATGAGGGGTCCAGGGTCAGAATTTGGCGAGGGGAGGAAGGGTCCAGGGCCAGAATTGGGGGAGGAGAGGAGAGGGCCAGCCATGAGGGGTCCAAATATCAGTGGTTCAGGTCCAGAACTTTGGGAGGAGAGCAGAGGGCCAGATGTGATAGCTCCAACGCCAGAGTTATGGGAGGAGAAGAGGGGGCCAGGTCCAGGTCCAGTGATGAGGGGTTCAGGCCCAAACATGAGAGGTCAAGACATGAGGGATCCGGCGGCCCTGAGTGAGGAAAGACAAGATCCTGATCAAGACATAAGCGGAGACCACTTAATACCACCCAATGGAGGACCTCTTCAAAGAGGGAATTTCATGGATCAAAGAGGGGCACCTTCTACTGGATTCCATGGCCCTAGGGGTCCACGTCCCTCACGGTTCAACCAACCCAGAGGTCCATCTCCAAGACATTTCCCAGACAATGCAGGCCAACCACAGTTCCGTTTTGAAGGACCACATAATCAGCCAGCAGTAAGGCCACTGAGACATAAAGGACCTTTACTTCCTACACCCTCTGAGGGTCTCTTTCGTTTACCAAACAGCATGGGCAGCAGCCCTGACCCCTTCAACAGAGACCAACAGGCTTGTCATTCACCTGATGCAAGGAGAAGTATGCCCAGGGAGGAAGGTGATATGAGAATCCATGGGGTTAGTCCCTTAAACAGGGATGGCATCCTGGGCTCATCGTCCCACATGTCTCGGGAGAGGCAGTTGTCCGAGGAGAGGAGGAGAGAGCAGGGTGGCACTTATGGGAGGGAGTGGAATAGGGGGAGAGGTGGGCCAGTGAGTAGAGGGCGAGAATGGGAAAGAGGGGCAGGAGGGAGACAGGAGGGGCAAGAGAGAGGCCCTAGCAGAGGGAGAGAAGCAGACAGACCCAGCGAGGAGAGTGGACATCAAAGTAGATCCACAGAGCCAGAGATAAACACAGGCAGAGCCACAAGCATAGAAGGAGATGCAAACAGCGGAGGTTCTGGGCAAGAGTGCACTGCCAAAACCACAAGTAATGACAAAGACAACACGGGGAACAGGGACCAAAGTCAATGTGAACAGTCAACGATCGGCCTACAAGGCCACTCACTTGACAATGACGGAAACAGTAAAGAGAAAGATGAGGGGGAAAAGGGTAACAAGGTTGAATCAACAGATGCCCAGCAGGAGAGTAAGGGTCCAGCTTGAATGGAGACAGCTACAGAGAGAAAAAGAAGAGTTTTCTGTCGGGACAGTACTATTAGCACTACAAACACTGAATGTATCCTGTGAATATAATAGGAAGTCATTATGCAGTATTTATGGCAAACAATGCGAAAGATCAGATTGTCTACTTACTGAAACAAAACGTTGAAAACTTCTCGAATAAGTTTGAACTTAGTTCAGTTAATAATGTACCCTGTAGTCGTTTTACACTACAGGAGGGTTTAATTTTTCCAGAATGTCATTTGATTATGACTGAACACTGTGTTTGATTCAGTTTCACTGTTTTCAGATGGTAAAGATGACCTGCTGTTTAATCTGAGTTCAGATTAAAACTCATTGTTCAAGTCAAACTTTAAATATGTACAGTATGTGTGTTCTGTTTATAGATCTGTATTATGTTTTTTCCCCTATGTACACAAGTAGCCATATTGACATCTGTACAGTGATTAGCATGTTAGATCATCTTATCATAATATGTTTTACAATTAATTGAAACAAGATACTTATGTTTTAATTCTGCCGAGGCCAATAAAACGTTGAAAGGAAAGAGTGTACTTGTAAGCCGATATTATTGAACACCTATCCACTTTCAGTTTCCATTTGAAGTCACAAATGTAATTTCACAATGTTTTGGGTTTTCACTTGTGCTATGAATTAATTTGATTAATGTATGTCCGGGTCCACTTTGTTGTTTGTTATGCTTGAGCAACCATCCTCTTGTATTTGGTATTTAGGAACATAACGCAGGTGATGTTTCATCTTGAAAATTAGAAAACCCTTCTTTTAAAAGATTGAATATTCTTGAGGCACGATTGATGAAAGATTTTTGGGCCAATGAAAAATAGTTTCTGACGTCAGTTGCTGGGCAGTCTGGGGATTTACACGGCAAATCAAATGAAGAACTACAAATCCCAGATGACAGGGAGATGACGTATGAATGCTCTGATGAATCAACCCCTATTTCATTAATTTTCTCTATATAACGACGTCGATCATTGATACTATATAATAGTTTGCCTAACTGGCCATCGGATTTGGGCTCCTAATAACTAAAAAGCACTACGGTTTTCTTATTTTATCGGATTAAAGTAGCGAAGACCAGACATTCCCATTGACCGCCAGTCAAACTTCTACACTTCTATCACCCAAAAAGGGGCGTGGACATTCTGATGACAGGGAGATGACGCGCAATTGCTCTGATTGGTACAGCGACGCACGGAGACAGTTGCACTCGACCTGACAGGCTGCTGAACAGGAGACAGAAACAGACACTGACAGAGTTTGCTATTGAAGACTGAAGAAGTTTGCTATTGAAGACTTGTTAAATACACGTCTTAAATATTCACATTTATCAAATTCAGACTTCAGACGATTGTAAGTGAGGTAAGTCTGTCACTTTTTTCCTGTCACCGACAGATGAAGATGATGGCTAAGCTACAGTAATGCACTTGTCACCGGCTAATTTAGGCTAGAGAAAACTTCTCACTGTATGTCAGCTGAGCTAGATCTCGAACTCAGGAATTATATTATCGCTTATATTGACCAAATGGTACAATCTTAATCATGTGTTAAGCATTTCAATATCTCACTAAAAACTGTTTCCATCTCGTGAGAGAGAACTTGTTGCTAGCGAGCGCCTCCAGTTGAGGTGCGCGAGGTGGTCTGGATGATCAAAGCGGGAAAAGACATCTATCTTAGCGAGGCTCGAGACTCAACACCGATTTAACCCGTTTACGTTTTAGACATTTAGCTGACACCTTTATCCAAAGTGACTCACAACAATTGTATTTCCCTAAAGTAAGTGAATCATCTATACATCAGTCGTCATAAAAAAAGCAAATCACTTGTCAGTAGGGATGGGCTTGTTCCCTTCGCGAGCACCAGGGTCTTGATTGAATTGATTGAGGAGATTGACGCCTTTAAGACTAGAATTATAAGAAAATGGCCCACGGATTTATCTTTGTGTAAATCGATGAACATGGGTGAATAGTTAGTACCACTGCCCACAGCGTCCACGGCTACAGGTCAGGTGTATCTGACATGAAATACAACAAGGAAGGGTTAGCCTTCGACTTAGGCTGAACTGGAGAGATCCAATACGTCCTACCTCTAGTTAGCTAGCTACTACCAGTCAAAGTTGGTATTTCAAACGTGTTATCAAGTAGCTACGAAATCTAATATGCTTCTCTATCTCGATTGATAAAATCACAAAGTGCACTTTTGGAGCAACATTTTTAAACAAATAACAATTATGGACTTATATGGGTTAAACACTGTTAATACAATTTTGCTGAGTCAACAACACAGTTTCTGTCTTGGTAACTAATGACGTTAATCAGTTTAATCTCTCAACAGGATGTCGATGTCTCTGGATTGTAAAACCGTTCATATGTCACCTTCACCTGGTCAAGACAACTCTGATTCTGATGAGATGATTGTAATCCAAAATGGTTGTGTCCAAAACGATCAAGGTCAGATTCTGTCCGCTGAGCTCAATCTGATGGAGATGACAGATGTGGAGTACACACATCTTCAGCACATCATCCAGTCACATATGGAGGCACAGGCCACAGATCCAGATGGAACGGGAGAAGCCCGGTTCAGCTCTACCGTTTTCACCATGGGCAGCCCGGTCCCCCACCCTACGACCATTAAAGTTGAGGCCGAATACACCACAAGGTCACCCACAAACACTCCACCCGATGCCGCATCAACTTCAGTTGATGAGCAACATAACATGCCTGACTCTAATCAGCAAGGACAGGAGGTTGACATCCAAGATATTAAACTGGTACTGATCAGCGACCCTAACGCGATATCTGGAGAAAAGACCCCAACCACTGGCGGAGAGGTGCCATTCTCTGTGTTGGTGAAAATCAGGAATGCAGGGGATGCAACCCGGGATCAGAGTGTGGAGACACATGACAACAACAACAACAACAACAACAACAACAACAACAGTAGTGTACCATTCCAGGCTAGACCTAACCCACCTGCCCGAGTTCGCTTGGAGAAGAGGTTTAACCACACCCCCTGTGACAATCCTAGGCAACAAGGCCCTCAGTCAGCAGCTCTTAGCAAGTATGTATTGAAAAAATAAATAATGTGATATTTAGTAAATTTGCCTTGCTTTGTGTTCCTGCAAACAAGCCAAACCCTCAAAGTTCTCAAAATCCATGGAATTTACCTTAACAAATCATTCTGTTTCAGTTTTTTGACCATGCTTCATCATTCCTCCGAGGCGCAAGAAGCAGCCATGCATGCTCAAACACATAAATGGGCCATGGATTACCCATATGGAGGAAGCATGTTCAACCCAATCGCCAGCATCCGTGGTCAGGTAGGAGCAAAAATAATTCCATGTGTCATACATGTTTCACTCACTAAAGTTTAATTAAAAGTACAGGGAGTAGATTAATGCATTTTCTACAGTTATAAAGGAAAGTGATTCTAACAAGTCTTATATTTCCAGGGGAATATACACTTGCTTGAGCACAACAAGCAATCAGGATTGATCATTCCAAAGAACTTAACGTTCACCTACCGGCCAGAGTATGGGAATGAGAAGGCCACCACCACAACAGAGGATCACGTGTTGGTGAAACTGGAAAGTAAGTGACAGCATTTTTTACATTTACATTTTTGGCATTTAGCAGACACCTTTATCCAAAGCGACTTACAACAAATACATTTGACTAATTAAGTGAAACATCTATCACCAGTCATAGCAGGAAAACAGTAATTTATGCTCTGGCCAGGGGCCATTGGCAGTCGTGGTGGAGGACACACAAGTAACAAAAACAACATTCCATTCGAATTCAACACAATCACAGCTTTTTCCTCAAACGTAAGATTCCTTCACGTCTTTCAGATGAGGTTCAAGCCAGACCTGCACCACCTGCTAAACGTGCAAAGATGCGTGGTGATGTGAAAGGACCTGGACGGGCAGGAGTAGGCACCAGGAAGAGAGGAGGGGCCCCTGTGGAGACCAACCTGAGCCAACGCAGAGAGAGGCACAACAGCAAGGAACGTGACCGCAGGTAACTATGCACATTTGCACAACTGGGACCAACACCGTTACCGGTACATTCATATTTGCATGTAAGTAATCAATCATATTTTTGTGGGCACAGCACTTTTTACACGTTTGCGGTTAAAGTCAACCTGGACCTAAACTCTCAAAGGAGTAAACACAATCAACATACATTACTCTCACACTGATTGACGTGTAGGAGGAGAATTCGCTTATGCTGCGATGAGCTGAACCTGCTGGTGCCGTTCTGCAAACATGATACAGACAAAGCCACCACCCTGCAATGGACCACTGCCTTCCTCAAGTACATTAGAGAGGTGTACGGAGACTCCATCAAAAAGGTGAGGGCCAACCACACTCTTACATTCTTACCATAGCCTGTTTCTCTTTGTGGAGATTTACTTTAACCAAAGTTAGCAGTCGCAAGGGCTTTTAAAAACTAATTTAGTGCCAAGGGTGAATAAAGTCTTCCAAATTGTCAACATTCCAGAGCACCATGGGTGACTTTATTTACCAAAAATCCATAAATGATGATGCTTCATCTTGTAGCCAATCAGAGTATTGTTGCTAGGTAAATACCACATCAAACACTTGGCACTCTAGGTGGTGAAGATTCCAGAACAGTTGGTGAGTTAAGTGGCCTAGGCCAACAGACTGTCATACTACTGGCCAACATTGTAACTGCCAATGGCCCCTGACCCTAGCATAGATAACTTTTTCTTACGATAACTGATGGATAGATGATTCCCTTACTTAGACAAATGTATTTGTTGTAAGTTGCTCTGGATAAAGGTGTCTGCTAAATACAAAACATTTTAATGTAAATTCTGAGATAGTTATATAGATAGTTATGAGATAAAAAAATGAAATTCTGAAAAATGAGAATTAATGTATTCTCATGAGGTTTTCTGCTCTCCTCTCTCATGCAGGAGTTCCTGAGCACGTTCTGTGGTAAGACTGGGCTACGGATTAAGCCCAGCTCTGTTTCAGGCCAGGTCCTGGACCTCCAGGAGACACCAAACACACCAGGTGCCCCACATGACGTGGAGCAGTGACACGAAAACAACTCCATGGAGTTCAAACAATTCACCTATTTAATAATTTATTAATTTATTTTACCATCAAGAGTGCCTATGTTCCCTCAGGTTTAGCTCTGGAATGATAGCTGTTGTACAACATTAGGTATTGCCAAAGAGACAGGCACATTAGTTCATTGTTTAGTACATGTACACAAACATGTTCATTTTTGATCAATTTTACAAGAGTGTTGTCATTACTTTTTCTTGAGTCAAAAGTGTTCGCGTCTTTGAGTCACTGAAAAGCGCTTTAAAAATACAATTAATTATTATTATTATATGTCTGAAATGAGATTGGCTTCCAAACCACATACAGTAAATGACAATAGTGAGAACAGGGGAAGGTTTTAGTTCCAGACCATGTACATACGGTATGTTACTTTCAAACATGGTTTGTTTTCTCCAAATGCATTCCATGAACTCTG
This sequence comes from Nansenia antarctica, assembly GCF_963989245.1. Lineage (NCBI taxonomy): Eukaryota > Metazoa > Chordata > Actinopteri > Argentiniformes > Microstomatidae > Nansenia > Nansenia antarctica. The sequence goes on along the minus strand of NC_137676.1, from coordinate 17,904,334 downwards.
GGACTCTTATTGATCAGGTTACTGCATATGAGGAAGAATGTGACAGGGAAATGCCGTTTTTATACAACTTTTATATAAATGTTTTTTCATGGAGTGTAATTGCAGAAAGTCAGGCGCAGGTGGCACTGTTTCTCTATGATATAAGACAAATTGAAAATACATTGTGATGCACCAATTAGATTTCAGGTTAGAACAGAAGTAATACAGTTATATTTCTTAAAGCGTATGTGCGACTGTAATTTGGTATTTTTAGTGGATGTTTTGAAGAGAGAAGTGTTAGTGTTGTGTGTGTGTGTGGCAACAATAAAACATCTGTGTTGTGCAGCTGCTCCACTAACTAGAGACAATTAGATTTATATTGTTTAAGGCCATAGTATGAGTAACATGTTCTGTTATTTCTTTAATGTTTCTGTGACATTCCTCTTGATTGTATTTGAAAGTAAATATGAGTTGATTTACTGTACTTGGCTTTGGTTAGTATTTTTCTGTCTGGTTAATGATTTAAAGCAATGAAATTCAGTTTGTTAACTTGTAGAAAAGAGTAATGTTTTACTGAAAAGTGGCTTTATTTGTTATTTCTTACAACATGGTGCTGTAGCATCTTACTGTACATACACAACAGTCACCCACAAATAATAAATAGTAGTATTTAAAATCATGTATATTTAATAGTTACAGCACCGGTACATAGTGGATGTGTTCATTGCAAAATAAAAAAGATAAAGCACACAAATCGTTAATGAGTTATTCTACAATTACAATTTCTGATGCATCCACAACGTGTTCATATCTTTTATTTTCAAAACGTCTTTCGAGGGGATATCTCCACCAAAAACATGTAATCAGGAAAAGTTAGACATTCTTTTCAAGACATTTTGAAAAGAAAAGAAAAACTTCACAAATTGCTTTTAGAAAACAAATCTAGTCTAGCAAGGGTTGGAAAAGAAAATACTGTGGTTGCATCAATGTACACAATATCACTTCAAGGGCACTTTTTTTTGGCATTTCTTCTGACGGTGCATCCAAAGCGCCTTGACAGGCTGAGCGTTTGGTCTCTGGCTCCTATTATTTTACATTTTGTTTGTTTTTCATGTGAGGTAAGACTGCAGAAAGAACCTTGAAACGTGCATATTCACTGCAAGGACAAACAGTTGTAGTGTTTGGAGGGTTATTTAACAGGGATGTTGAGAATGATTATGCGGGTGGGGAAACAACATGTACATATTTTTACACGTAAATGGTAAAAAAAAAAAAAAAAAAGAAGAAGAATGGCCTATAAGCACTTTTCCAGTAAAGTTGTTTTTCAGTCGTTTTTTTTTTTTGTTATTCACTTTTGATGGTATTTGGAGCGACTGGTGTTCTATCGCCCATTTGTGTCAGCTTTCGTCCACTTCATTGATGGATGGAGTCTACATTTTTAGTCTCTCAGCTCTTCTATGACCTCCCAAACTGTTGTTTTTTCGTTCTTTAAAACATGGGAGGTTTTCTTCCTCTCTTTCAAAAGAATCTCACATCTCTGATGTTACTGTTCCCGTCTTGTTTTAAATATATTAAAGAGGAAGTTACGGAAGTTATCTTTCGCCTCTCCGCCCTCTCCCCCTCCTATTTCTTCCTCCCTGGTGTGGATGGTCTCAGGGAGAGGAAAGTAATGTTTAATGGTTCTTGGGATTGGTGGATTTCCCGGCGGGTGAGGCCCCCTGGCAGACAGCAGTGTCACAGATTCCGGGGGACCCTGCGTGTCCGGTCCTGCCTGTCCGGCCCGCCTCTCCAGGCTCTCCTGGGTCTCCTACAGATCCGTCACGCCCGTCTTTGACGATGCCAATCACTCCCGGGATACCTAGGGGCCACAGCGTGCAGAGAATGAGCCAAGCTCCCCAACAGGGAAACACTGATAGAGATACACTCACTGAACACTTTATTAGGAACACCTGTACACCTTCCGTGGTCCCAACCTGCTTTGTGTCAACAGTCCAAGCTGGTGGAGGTGGTGTGGGGATGTTTTCTTGGCACACTTTGGGCCCGTTAATACCAATCAGTCATTGCTTGAATGCCACAGCCTATTTGAGTATTGTTGCTGACCGTGTGCATCCCTGTGTCCCCACTAAAGTGTTCAGTGAGTGTATATTTGGTGTAGTAGGAAATATGCTGTGTTAACCCTTTAACTCTACCATTCTAGTCCCAACCACTCACACTGAATGATATCCACTATGCAAACTGACATACCTTGATGTCCTTGGTCACCAACGGGCCCTTCAATGGCCTTACCGATGGTTCCTTTGTCACCCTGTTCACCAACATCACCTGTCGGAGAGGGAAAGGTAGCGTATTTTAAAAGACAGTATAACCACGGTGCTACCATGGGAACTGCAACAGGGCAAACTTCGTCTGGATTGACATGACCCAACCCGACCCCTGTTTCTCTGATTCAGCCTGAGGGCACACACACACACACACACACGCACGCACACACACACACACACACAAAAAGGTGCTTGGTCATCGTGTCATGGTGTCCTCTCTCACCTCTGGGACCAGGATCTCCGAGGTCTCCAGGCAGCCCTCTGTACCCCGGAGGTCCGCGGGCACCGGGATGTCCGATAGACCCAGAGGCTCCTTGCTTTCCTGCGGAGCCAGCGCGGCCAGGGCGGCCCACCTGACCAGGGGACAGGGGCCTCCTTAGGTTGGCAGCCAACTGTGCCATCTGATCTGAGATCAGGGAGGACAGAAAAAGACACGTTCTTAGTCTTTCATAAAAAATAAATTCATTTCCGTTGTTGATCGTAAGGGGGAAGGAGGACACTGCACCCCCCTAAAGCCATTTATGAGTGCCACAACATTCTGATTGATAAAAGGCCTCACCATCAATCATTGATCCACACAATTCCCTGATGTGCTGTTCGCTTGCCAGTTTACCCTGAAAACAGAGGGGCACAGGAAATTGTAAAAATAAATAAAAATGTTCTAGTGACACTAAGTACAGAGTTCACCCTCCATCAGAGTGTGCATCAGAGCGGTTACTTACAGGAACACCAATCTTTCCAGCAATTCCAGACAGGCCCTGTTCACCCTGGAAGCCCATGAGTCCTGTTTTCCCAGGGAGCCCCCTGGCTCCCAGCTCTCCCTGTGGTCCGGACACACCCTTGGGTCCCAGCTCGCCACGCTTCCCTGACTGAGCACAACAATAAACAACAACAACATCAAATCAACAGCTGTCATAGCCTATTGGACTAAGAGTCCGTGCTCCTACGCGGGAAGGAATAGAGAGTGCACACAACAAATAGATCTTCTCGAACAAAGATTTAAAGACAAAAACCTTAAGATGTTTTGAACAAATTAGGTTATGCTCTCCCATGTGAGTAATATGAGTGGCAAGGCACATATGGTGTGTTTTCTAGCTCAATAATTAGTTGATGAATACAACAACAACAACAACAACAACAACAACAACAACACAGGATAGTGATAGTTGGCGCCAGTGAGAGTTAGTGAGCCACATCAGTGCTGTGGATGTAATTACATTAATTTTGCTGCAGCTTAGCGTGCTTCCTCTCTTCCCTGTGGGGATTCTAAAGAGCAGGCTATAATGCTTAAGTAGTAATACCTCATACTAATTAATCCACTTAAATACGGAATGTGAGCTAGGGCCTTCTGCTTAAGCACCAGCATTTACTGAGAAGAGGAGAGTGAAGATTGAGAGCGTTCAGAGAATGTTGAAAGAAATGAACTCTCGTCTGGGGCAGTGAAAGATGGTGAGAATGACACTGTGGTAGAGAATTATTTAACAAGATATAGATGTAAGGATAACTTACCTCTCCTTTTTGGCCAACTGGACCGAATGGACCCTGAAAATGATTAAATATGGCAAAAGAAAATGCATAAACGATTCTTAAAGCATTACATCAATTACAGGTACTGGTAATACAGTTGTGCTCCATAATCATGAGGATTTACTTATCATTATCATTTTTCAGTAGATCACTGTGCTGTGTGAATAATCGGGTTAAGTAGTTTTACTGATTTTAAGAAAGAACTCACAGGTTCTCCGTTCTCGCCTGGCAGACCATCACTTCCTGCCATGCCCTAAACAGGAAACACAAGAACAATTATTAATAATAACAATAATTTGTAACACTCTTTTCATCTGTATAATATCAAAGCACATGAGCTGAGTGCATTAACAGAAAAAACAAACAAGAACAAATAACAAAGGAAACTACAGGAAGGCCCTAAATAATAATAATAACTTCAATTTATATAGCGCCTTTCACAGACCCACGGTCACTTTACAAGGCAATGGGACACATAGAACAGAGCCAGAGAGACAAACACACAAAACAAGAAACAGTGAGACAGCTACTAAAAGCCCTGTCTAAAGAGGTGGGTTTTTAGGCCTGAGATGATGGGGAAGAGTGTCTGGGCTGCCTTGAGCTACTCTGGAAGCTCATTCCTGAGGCGTAAAAAACCAAAACCAGCAGTCAGAATGTTGAATGGAGATCATCTGTACATTGTACAGAAGAGGTTTCTATTGTCTCTGGTGTAACAACTGACCCCTGACTGGTTTGGCTCTAATGGGGGAAGCTGCAACTGTGGCACGCAACGTGTCCTTACCATGTCTCCTTTAGCCCCTGATGCTCCTACTGGACCCTGTGAGAGAAACAGAATGAGAGAAGAGAGAGAGAGAGAGAGAGAGAGAGAGAGTGAGAGAGAGAGAGAGAGAGAGAGAGAGAGAGAGAGAGAGAGAGAGAGAGAGAGAGAGAGAGAGAGAGAGAGAGAGAGAGGGAGACAGAGAAAACTGTTGAGTAAATGAGAGCCAGTAGTTTGAGGGGAGCGGCAGTAGTGCAGGTAGAGTGAGATGGAAGGGGGAATGGAGGGAGGGAGGCGTGGTGGGGTTGGAGTAGGGGGATAAAGACCACTTTGTTCTGCCCTGGGCGCCTGAACAGGAGGCAGCTTTGTTACCCCCTTCCTGGGTACAGTACTAACACACACCACTGGAGTCGGGGGGATGAATGAATACACAGGCACTCACCAGGTTGTGAACGTACACTACTCTGCTGTCCGTATAGAGATGGCTACGGTATGTCTGTGGTCTTTCTCTGAGTGTGTGTGTGTGTGTGTGTGTGTGTGTGTGTGTGTGTGTGTGTGTGTGTGAGTAAGAGAGAGACAGGGAGAGAGATTTGAATGTGAGATCTTGTGAAGACAGTCTTGTGTAGCTAGTTACAGTATATTCAAGGGCTCTCCTCTGGGAAAGGGATTTTCATTGACAGAAAAGTGTCCTGGTGTTGGCCAATATGGATTCAGTCAGTCATGTGCTCACTGTGCTCACTGACTGACTGCCTGGTTTAAATGTTTATCTTTATTCACACAAGACCTGCATTGCAGTGTAGAGGTGGGGGACTATTGGTGAAAGAGTGATGTTCAACAGTTGGAACCAGGTTCTGGAGCGGACCATTCAGAGAGGGTCTGGAGCGGACCATTCAGAGAGGTCCATGACCAGCAGGTGTTCTGTGTTGCACGGTTCTCACTCACCCTCTCACCAAATCCTCCTCGGATTCCGGTTGGTCCAGGAAGGCCAGCGTCCCCGAGAGCCCCCTTGATTCCCTGTTGGACATGACATAGACATTTACATTTGGACATTTTTGATCATTTCGCAGACGATTTTATCCAAAGTACATTTGTCTAAAGTAAGTGAATCATCTGTACGTCAGTCATCATAAGCAAATAGCTATGCTAGGACCAGGTGCCATTGGCAGTCACATTGCTAGAAGAAGGAAGAGATATTATTATTATGTTGTAAAATGTTTTATTTATTATTAACAGTAGAGTAACTGTACAGTCAGGGGATCTTGTTCACAGATCTGATCACAAATTGAGTGTTTGAATCAACACAGAGTATTTAATGTATTGAATGAAAGCGCAACTCTATTTTAAGCACCGATTATAAGCATACGGTTCCAATTCTAACACTACCCACACTGCTAGCAGCACAATAAAAGCATATGGATTACTGGTAGTGGTGCTACCCCTCAGACATTCATATGGAATATACACCAGCTATTTCATATCCCAGCATGCAACTGACCTGGAAACCTTTGACACCCTGAGGCCCGATGTTGCCCACTAGTCCGAGGCCCCCCTGGGAAACAGATAACAACATGTTAGCACAACACAACAGGAAGCACATGAGAAAGCCACAGGAGGTATCTCAGTTCAAACTTATAATATAGACCTCTTCCTCACTCATCCAAAATATTTTTATTCCATCATTACCATGCGCAAGAGTCTATTCATTTACTGTTATTCCTTGTATGTTTTTAATTTTAATTTGTTACTTTTTCTTTCTTTTGCACTGTATTTCACAGCATTTCGCTGATGTCTGAGTTGTTTTTCTGTTTTTAATTTGTTCTTCTGCTCTGTATTGTACAGCACTTTGAGCTGCACTGTATGAAAGGTCCTATATAAATACATCTTATTATTATTATTATTATTATTATTATTATATTAATAGGGTGATTGTGTGGTGTATCAGGGCATGTACTGCTTGATCATATTATTTGTGTGTATTCTGTGGAATGCTTTGAAAGAGAGGCTGTGTCCAGCAGTGATGAGGAAGTTCCACCTGGCTATAGAGCTGCTGCTGCTGCTGTAGCCCCTGGAGGGCTCTGATATGGATCAGCAGACAAAGACCCCTCTGTCCCTCTGCACTTCTCTCCTGCGCCCCTCTTTCATACATTCCTGCCTGGCTTAACCTCAGTCGGACACTGAGGCTACAGCCATTTAATAGTGTACTTTTAGAGAGGTACCCTAAAGAGTTACTGCACGTGCTCTTTATCTCTCTCAGTGTAAGAAAGATAAAGAGGATAAATCATTCTAACTTAAAGTACCTCCATGTATCCTTATATTGCTGGGGGGGAATGGGACTATATATACTGTATTGTATGAACATATGAATATTATTCATACTGTACGTTGCTTTGCAACAGTCTCCACTTTAATCACTATATGATTTGTTTTGAATGAAGTACATATTAAAGGCTCAATCATCATATATGTTAATGAGCTTAGAGATATAACTGCAACACCGTCTTATACTGTATGTCCACATTGATATATACAGTGAGTCTTGTTTGAACAGCTTTTAGACTAAATTTACTGCTACGCTCGAACTTCAGGGAGAAAATAACGACTCAAAAGTCTTGTTGGCAGCTGAAATAATATGATTTGTGCCTCTGTCTGTGCTCATGTTTCATTCCAGTCCACTTAATGAGAGAGAGGCAGACTCATGAATAGAATATATATAATATCTGTCACTCAGATGGATGGATCAGTCTGGGTCAGCTCTGTCTCGCATAGAGAAGCGTGTCTGGCCCCCAGACATATAGAAAGTCTAAGCACGTTTGTTCTTACAATAAGGCTCAATTTCAGCCTTTTTTTTTATCATCTTGTAATTCGATTGTAACTAATATTATCATCATCTTAAGGGTCATTCCCAGTATTATTGTATGCTGACAAGTATTCAGTTTGACACTCCCTGGAAGAATGGCACCCTCTGGCAGTGCCCTTACCCGCCATACCTACAGTACATGGCATCCGTTCTTAGCCGTCGACACAGGCAGTCACAGACACATTGCCATGGATACGGGGTATTGAACGATGACCTTGACTACTTACAGCCACTCCTCTGGGTCCGGCCAATCCCCTCTCTCCTGGGATACCGATGTCGCCCTGGGGGAGGAGTCAAGTGACGGGGCAGACAGGTGAGCGGAGCTGATACTGGACTGACATCACACTAACAACATCCTGTTATCAACATGTCTTTGTCTCAGTTAACACACATATAGATCCACAGAACCCAACCCCACTGCAACCCATCAGATACATACAGGAATACCTGGCTCTCCCGACGGCCCTGCCTCTCCCATCTCTCCTGAATCACCCTGGGGACAAGTTGACAGAATGGGTTGTTAGAGGGAGGTTATCCACTGGCTGTATGACTTCTCTGTTTACGTGTGTCTTTAGGACATGCCTGGTGTCGTGACGTGGCTGTGCATTGTTGTTATACTCACAACCACTCCTTTGGATCCCTTTGATCCAGCCCTTCCTTGTAAGCCCTGAAATGAAAGAATATCGTCAACATGACTCCACGGTATTACCCACAGTGCCATCACGCTTGGGCTTGAGAACTGAGAACATATGAATATTAGTCATACCGTACGTTGCTTTGCAACAGTCTCCACTTTAATCACTATATGATTTGTTTTGTAATGAAGTACATATTAAAGGCTCAATCATCATATATTTTAATGAGCTTAGAGATATACGTAAATGCAACACCTTCTTATATGTCCACATTGATATACATACAGTGACTGAGAAATCCACTGCAGGAGACTGAGGGGGATGCTAATTCTACTACTGTGGCTGCTAGTGGAGGCAGAGGCGGCTTCAGGAGAATATCATACTGTTTATGAGAGATGCAGTCTTCTAGCCCACAGGGCACAGGGCTTTGGGGACACTAACAGTATGTGACAACATCTTCATTGTCTTGGGGGAACGGTGACTGGGGGACTGTTCTCAGAGAGCACAGAGGCTACTAGCAACATCGGCCAGTACCTCACTCATGTGTGGGGGGTGCGGGGGGCCACGGTGGCCACGGGTGGTCATGAGTTGTGTGTAGAATCAGAGAATCAGTGTGTGTGTGGGAGATGACACAGTGGGTTGCTATAAAAGGTAGTGGCATATTGCTATAAAAGGTAGTGGCATATTCGGCACAGCGGGACACTTAGCTGATAATGTCACGCTCTCCACAGAGACCACACACACGGACACACTGAGGGATACTCACCGGGAGGCCGTTGGGTCCCTTCTCACCGGGTACCCCGTTCCGTCCGGCATCGCCCTGGCAACACAGAGAAGAATCACTGTCACTATGACATCAGCCATGCCGTCAGTGTGGACTCACGGGAAGAAAATGAAGCAGAGCGGAGCATGCTGGGAGAACAAAGTGCCCCTTACCTTCTCCCCGTCTAAGCCTTGGGTTCCGTCTTTCCCATCTCTGCCAGGGATACCCTGAGGAGGAGACAAACAGTCAGCTGCTGAGGGATCTGAGAGTCCCAATGTTTTTTGTTTTTTTATTAGAGCTTTGTATTTCGAGACAGGCGCTTAGGATAGACACTTACGGGCTCCCCTTTGGGTCCTGCTCCACCATAACCTCCCTTTGGACCAATTTTGCCCTGTTGAAAAACAACATTATATTACTGGCACTGACACTGTATGTTTCTAACAGGGCATTGGGCCTCCTGTCTACATACAAATAGTATACAAATGCTGCATCCAAATGTTACATGTCTTTTTTTTTACTCACAATCTCTCCCTTTGGCCCTCTAAATCCCTCTGGTCCTTTCTCTCCAGCATCACCCTGGAATTATCAAATGACACACACAGAGCTTTTTATTGATGAGACCAAATGGCCTATACTGAACATGACGAAATAGACACTGACACCGTCTATAGCCTAATACGTTACATACACTCCACGAAACACTTTACAAAACAAGGAGAGACTCACTGTCTTTCCGATGACGCCAGCAATGCCTGGTTTGCCGCGGAAACCAGTCAAACCCTGAAAAGAGGAAACGAGAAATAAACAATTACAAGTATTCAACAACGAGGAAAATAGAATTCACACACAGCTTTATCGGCAGGCCGCCCATGTAAGGGATGATTTGTAAGGGGAATTGGACAAATGTCCATGTTCGGAGTTCTGAGGGTGGTTAGTACTCACCCTGTCTCCCACTCCCCCCATTGGCCCCTGGAGGCCCCTCAGACCACGAGGACCCTGGGAAACAGCAATAGAGGATGAGACCAATCAGAATCAGGTGCAACCATCAGGACCAATCAGTCACTGAGGTATTCAATCAGCAGTATAAGGGCTAAAGCAGATGGACAATGGACGGTGTAAACACATAGCAAACAGGTGGAATGGTGGTGTTTGGTGCAATGTATTTGAGGCAAATGTGTCAATTCTGTATTCTCTGTTTGTGTGTGTGTGTGTGTGTGTGTGTGTGTGTGTGTGTGTGTGTGTGTGACTCACCTGCAGACCCACAGTGCCAGGAATACCTGGTGGACCAGGTGGGCCAGAGTCACCCTGGGAGAGGAGACAGAACACATTGTTAATGCCATAGAGACAGAGACAACAACAACAAACAACAACAACAACAACAACAACAACAACAACAACAACAACAACAACAAACACATGTAAAACATGTGAAAAAGAAAAAAAGAAGTCTTTATTAGTCAGATACACTGTCATTGTTTGGAATCACACAAACCTTCTTTTCCATCCTCAGCATGTGAAGACACGAGAGAAACATTCAGTATTTGTATAAGGACTTAAATGCTGGTTTGCTGACTTAAAGACTTGCTCTATGACATTTCCCAGCTGTCTCCTTCCCATTGACCTCACCTTCTCTCCATCTTTCCCAAGCTCGCCTTTGTCTCCCTTGTGTCCTGTGTGACCCTACATGAAGAGAGAGAGAGGGAGAGAGAGAGAAAGAAAGAGAGAGAGAGGGGGGGGGGATATAGAGGGTTAGACCAAGAGAATGAGAGAGAGGGTTTATACAGTCAACCTTGCTTTTCATGTTCCTGAGGAAGGACTTTATTTGAAGGGTGTAGATTTTAGAAGTTTAGAGGTCAAAAGTATTTATGTAGAGTCAACTAGGCCTCATCTCACCTTGAATCCAGGCATCCCAGGAGGCCCAGAGGGACCAGGGGGACAGATGGCAGGACACTGCAAGGGGACAGAGACACAACACTGACTACCACACTTCACTGGGAGAGGACTGAGGATGTGCCAGACCTATATGGTCACTCTACTGTGCTAGGATGCACCGCATAGCTATGTAGTGTAGAGACATTTCTGAAGCATTTCTTCAGGCTTAATTTCCTGAAATGTGTTGTTAGATCTGAAAAACAACCTCAAACTTACCAGAAGATCTCCACTACCATCGGGGAGGGCCCCAGGAAGACCCTTAGAGAAGGAGAGAGAGAGAGAGAGAGAGAGAGAGAGAGAGAGAGAGTGAACATTAGATGGATATGTTAAGTGTCTTTTAATCACTCACCCCATCTATAACGCTGTGTAGTCATGCTATAAATGTCCACCAGATGGCAGTAAGAAAGTGATCATCGCTGCAGTGATGCCATTTGTATTGCTATCAAATGTGAGTGTTCTGTACTTACTGGAGGTCCATCAAGCCCAGAGGGACCGGCAAGTCCTGAAGGACCCTCACCGCCCTGGGAAAAAGGCAGAGGAAACCTTGATTAGTGGCAGAAAAATAAATAAATAAATAAATAACAACAACAACACTGTCTACTCTAAATCGTAGTCCTCGGGGGCATATTGAACCTGACCAGTTATCCTGATTCTCTGTGTGAGTCTGTGATGAATGAATATATGGCCGGCCTGCAGAATGTCTATTGTGTTCGCGTCACCCTGTCCTACGACCCTCGTGATATCCCACTCAGAGCCCATCTCAGCCGTCTCTCCCTCTCCAAACCCATCATCAGCATCTCTCCAAAGAGACACTGAAATCGTGCCTGGCGATGATCACTCCAATCAGTCTGGGTTCTCTCTCTCCGCTCCGCTCTCCGGAGTCCACACCCAGCGCCGGGGGCAGCCCACTCGACAGGACCCCCTCCACCCTGGTGGTTACTACTCTGATGCTCCTACTTGACTGCTGTAAAGAGGTGCTTTATGCTAATCCTGTTGATTCTTGCTCAAGTGAAGAGTGGAAAAGGGATTGGATTTTGAAGCCATTACTCTCCTAGTCACTCAGCTCTCCAGGCCAGCCCAGGGTTGAATCATGTGTATCATCTGTATATTTTCCATTTTGTGTGACTGATGTACTGTATTTCTTTTTTACCCGCCTCCAATATATATGTTTTAGGGTATTTCTGCTTTTATTGGGATAGAGACAGTCGAGATTGACAGGAGGAAGGATGGGTGAGAGAGAGGAGGGATGACATGCAGGACAGGTAGATGGCTGAATCAAACCAGGGACCCCCTGCGATTAGGTAGACAAATACATTCGTCCAAGTAAGTGAATCACCTATCCATCAGTGATGCGCATGTCCCTTAGTGAGCTATGCCACCCAGGCGCCCTGGTGTACTGTAGAATCTGTTATGGATGTAGAATTGTAGAATGAATCGGTGCAGGTCAGACACTCACCACTGACCCCTGTGGCCCGACTCCACCCTGCAGACCGTTCTCTCCTGATGGCCCCTGAAAACAATAGAAATGGGATGGGTGCAAGAACACACGCTTGCGCATGAGCGTGCATGCACACACCCACACACGCACATACACATACACACACACACACACACACACATACACACACACACACACACACGCACACGTACACGCACACACACACACACACACGTACACACACACGCACACACACACGCACATGTACACGCACGCACACACACACACACACACACACACACACACACACACACACACACACACACACACACACGCACACACACACAAGTGATGACAAAAGAAAACAGTGGATGGTATTCAGTTACTCACTGGGGCTCCTGGTCTCCCTCTGCCCTACGGAAGACAGGGGAATGCAGATTAGGACACACACTAGTGATGAGACACAACACTGATGTAATCGTCTAAGAGTGGTGATGTCAGGTTGATATAGTGGAAGGTGAGGTTGTTGGGGTCTAGTGAGGGTGCTTTAAAGTTTCTGATATAGAGTAGGATGAGACTGGTAAACAGAGGAAAGTGTAAGTGTAAGATAGATTAGGGCATTGTGTAAATTAACAGGTGTGATTGTGTTGTAACGACCCTGTATAAGGCCCGTTAGCAGCTCCGCCATTGGGAGTTAACTTGTTAGCGGAAGGTTGTGAGTTTGATACCCGCTTACCCGCTTGTATAGTGTAAGTTAACAGATGTGATTGTATAGTGTAAGGTAACAGGTGTGATTGTATGGTGTAAGGTAACAGGTGTGATTGTATAGTGTAAGGTAACAGGTGTGATTGTATAGTGTAAGGTAACAGGTGTGATTGTATAGTGTAAGTTAACAGGTGTGATTAACAGGTTTGATTAACAGGTGTGATTGTATAGTATAAGGTAACAGGTGTGATTAACAGGTTTGATTAACAGGTGTGATTGTATAGTGTAAGGTAACAGGTGTGATTAACAGGTGTGATTGTATAGTGTAAGGTAACAGGTGTGATTGTATAGTGTAAGGTAACAGGTGTGATTAACAGGTTTGATTAACAGGTGTGATTGTATAGTATAAGGTAACAGGTGTGATTAACAGGTGTGATCGTATAGTGTAAGGTAACAGGTGTGATCGTATGGTGTAAGGTAACAGGTGTGATCGTATGGTGTAAGGTAACAGGTGTGATCGTATGGTGTAAGGTAACAGGTGTGATTGTATAGTGTAAGTTAACAGGTGTGATTAACAGGTTTGATTAACAGGTGTGATTGTATAGTATAAGGTAACAGGTGTGATTAACAGGTGTGATTGTATAGTGTAAGGTAACAGGTGTGATCATATGGTGTAAGGTAACAGGTGTGATTGTATGGTGTAACAGAGGTGTGGAAGTACTTACAGGAGGTCCACCTGGTCCAGGAGGTCCAGCATCGCCCTGTGGACACACAGACACAGATCCTCTCAGAGAAGTTCAACAGACCAAATGATGTGCAGTAATAAAGACTCGGTCGTTGGTGGTGCGCAATATTACTCATGCCTTGTGATACAAGAGTAATCATCTGTGTAATACCAACCTCTAATAGCTTAGCAAATTGCAAGCAGTTATACTGTACAGTTCTTAACTGTACCACTTTAGCCTTTTATATTTTCTTGTGAGGCAGAATTAATTATGAAGAAGTAATTAACTGCCTGTACTTGAATACTCGTTACAAGTTAATTACACAAGGAAATTGCCTTACAGTTGCCATGGAATAATGCTTGTCAAATCCAAAGTAGCATTTCTGCATGCATTCACATTTCAACGAGGTGTACTAAGCTTTGATAGAGCGTTAACAGATAGCATTTTGATAATGTCCCCTGAGAGCCGCAACAAAAGCAGCTAGTAGAACAGGCATCTTCCAAACACTTCTACTGTAAGGACGAGTGGCTTTTCTAAGATGTTTCAAATAATAATAATAACAAGCTCTATTTATATAACACCTTTCATACATAAGAATGCAGCTCAAAGTGCTGTACAATACAGCACAAAAGAATAATAATAAAAAAAAAACAGTAAACTGCGTTGACCTGATTTGACCTGCAGAATGATCCTAACTTAGCCTGACACTCAATATCTCTTCCTCCTTTCCGGCCTCTTTCTCCCACTGCTTCCCATCATGGTTCCCCTTCTTTCTCCCCCCCCCCCCCCACACCCTGTCCCTCCCCCCTCAGCTGTGTTTGGAGTGCCTGTGTGGTGTGAGTGGGAAGGAGAGCCACTGTCAGCCTTAACATAGTGGTGTCACGGCAACCTGCAGCATTCCACACTGTGTAAACTGGAGTATGGGGCTAGACTGGTGCACAAACACACACACACACACGCACGCACGCACGCACGCACGCACGCACGCACGCACGCACGCACGCACGCACGCACGCACGCACACACACACACACACACACACAGAAACACGCATGCAGGCAGGCATGTGATGTGAGGAATGTGTGTGTTGGCTTGTTTTTATTTTTCATCTTTGCATATCTCTAATCGTTCTGCTCACTGATTCTGTTATGACAATAATCAGACTTTTCTTGTCTGCTTGGTTAGACCATGAATTAATTAATTTTGCCATTTAGCAGACGCTTTTAATCCAAAGCGACTTTTACGAATTACAGGGACATTCCCCCTGGAGTAACTGAGGGCTAAGTGCCTTACTCAAGGGCACACTAGTAGTGGTGTGGTTTCAGGCGGGATTTGAACTCACAACCTTCCGATCACAAGTCCAACTCACTATCCACTAGACCACCACTACCCCACAGTGATACCATGATCCCTGAACACAACTCCACTGATCCTACAGGCTCTGGATACATCCTAAAACTGTAGGGCTGGAACCTCACATGGGATATTTAGTTAAAAGTGAAAAAAGTGAAAACACTCCCATACTCTATGGGCCCCCGGCCTAACATCTCCATCAATATGCAAACATTAGCCTCATTGTGCTGTGACTGGGCAGGTGTGATCACCATTGACACAGTTTGTCTTCCCAGCCGGCATGTGACCGACCTTCAACATTGAAATATGGTTGAAATAATGTCAGTTGTTGTTTCAATGTTGATTTTTTTGGGGGGAAAAAATAACGTTTCAAAATCGAAACACAGTTCAACAGTGATTCAACCTTGCTCCACAATGTTGATTCACCGGTGAACAAACGTTAAAAAAAAAGCCGTCTGGATTGGTAGGGGAGAGTCGATAATAATTACAATTAATAATTAATTCAACTGGTTTGTTATGAACAACAAGTGCTGTACAGCGTCTAGTTTCTCAGCCAAAATTCCTTCATCTTGAGCTGGGGGAGGGAAGAGCCTTCCCTGCGTCATCCCATTAGTGCATGAATGTTAGCCAGGAAACACTTGACCGTTTTTTTCTTCCGCCAATCGTAGCACAAAGCTTTAAATCCAGGTAATTAAAACAGTCAGGTGAACACGGATTTCCTAATTAGTTCCACAAATCACTGGAGGCTAATGTCGGCGTTACCCGTTTACAGCCTTCAAGTTGAGATCACAGAATCTTCTTTCACATCCTTATTCATATCTCATATTTAATGCATGACTCATAACTCTTGATATCGAGTCCTGTGGTTCCTGGAACATCATTAGGGGCGCTGCAACGCCTTCACGCCACACCACCCGTCTCTCTCTCTCTCTCTCTCTCTCTCTCTCTCTCTCTCTCTCTCTCTCTCTCTCTCTCTCTCTCTCTCTCTCTCTCTCTCTCTCTCGCGCACTCTTTCTCTGTCTCTCTCTCTCTCCTTCATCTTCCTCAGGGGAAAACACCTATTTTTGCCCCAGCTTCAGCGAGCGTAGAATAGATCTCCCTGCTTCCTACAGTCTGGCTCGGATTGGTGGGAAGCTGTGTGCATTCCGGGCGGAATTAAGGAATCGGCAGCCAGTGCTGGGTCCTGGTCACCTGATCCTCATTAAGAACATTCCCACATAGAGCTAGAGCCGGCTCAACAAATCCGGGCCGACAGGGAGAAACAGCGGCCTGACAGTTGGTAGCAGCTTTAGCCCAGCAAGACCCCTCTAATGACCTCCCTAAAACATTCCTATGAACCCCGCTTTCTGTTCTAAGGGGGGGTCACACAGTAATGATAAACACAAGCTGGTGTAACACTTACCTTATCCTAGGGTCATGGTCTTCTATTTCACTAGAGACCTTTTACAGTATGAGTGCGAGCCTTTGTTGTTATGTGCATTCTGTATGTATGTGTGTGTGTGTGTGTGTGTGTGTGTGTGTGTGTGTGTGTGTGCGTGCGTGTGTGTGTGTGTTTGGTGTGGGTGTGTGCAAGTGTGTGTGTATGGTGTGTGTGTGTGTGTGTGTGGGTGTGTGCAAGTGTGTGTGTATGGTGGGTGTGTGCAAGTGTGTGTGTATGGTGTGTGTGTGTGTGTGTGTACGTTTAGTGGCTGATTGATTAGGCCAAAGAGACAGACTTCAGTTTAAGAGGTCATGAAACCCAATGGGGTGTATCCAGGAGCAAAACACACAGGAACCCTGAGAGACAGAGAAACACTTACCGCCTCCCCTGGAGGGCCGTCAATCCCCGCAGGACCATCAGGACCCGTCAGTCCCTGGGGAGAGATCAGAAACAATTTACAGGCCAGTCGAATTGAACCGAATCATTAGAACCAATCTCACCTCCTTTTTCACAATACGGTTGGTTGCGTATGGGAATTAAAGACAGACTTGTCACGTCAGTGGTGGTCAGTTGTCTTGGAACAGTATGGGAAATGTACTGCGTAGTATAGAATAGTGAACCTTCATGAATGCATGAGGTATACAGACTAAAGTATGTGGTTACGTTACATTATATTATGCTTTCAGTTGAGAGAATGACATCGAGGTCTCTAACAAGATGTAGCTTTGGGCTATGTTGTAGCACCGAATATAAGACAGGATACTTTCTCTATGCATCTACCAAGGGAGGCGAGTGGAGGTAGAAATCAAAGGATGCTGTGCTACATCCATCAGATTCCCCTGGCATCTACGTGCTTCTATTTCTGAAGGATTGTTCAGTATGAATCAGTCTTCTCCGGGTAGTCAGTCAAAAACCGGGATGCATTGAAGCCAAAAACGTTATGCTGCTGCCAAGGACTTCAGCTTGAGGCGTAGAGCCTTAAATTACAGTTTATATCTACAGTATGAGATCTTTGCAATGGAAGCCAAAGGGGAGCTTTTCAACAAACCTTGATACGCCAATTATAAAGACAAGTAGCATATTCCAGACCTCCCACACGTGTTGATGGGCGAAGAGAGATAGAGAGAGAGTGTGTGTGTGTGTGTGTGTGTGTGTGTGTGTGTGTGTATGTGTGTGTGTGTGTGTGTGTGTGTGTGTGTGTGTGTGTGAGTGTGTGTGTGGGTGTGTTTGTGTGTGTGTGTGTCTACCAGTCACTTACGTCCACTCCTGGAAGGCCTGGCAGACCTGGGGTCCCTAATCCTCCAGCACCCCCTGCTTTCCCTTTGGTTCCCTAAAACCATAGGCATAGTTCTGTGTTATAAGGACTCAGCATATAACTCAGTTATAATGACTTTCCTCTTCCTCAACTATTGCATGTAAAATTACCTATTCCTTTGTATTTGAACATGCAAGCAGATTTACCAGAGGATAAACGGACGTAAAAAAAAAAGGTTTTGTTGTCATACTCACAGACTTCCCCGGGAGTCCAGCAGGGCCTGTTTTGCCCTGTCAATGACATAAACAACACAGTATAAGAAAAATGGACACCTGTCCATCCATTGTCACAAATGACATGCAAAACGTTACTCCCAAATAGTTATCTCAGTGTTGGATTTCTCTTTACATGTAATCAGTCAAAAACCTGAAAGAACTTTGTTAGACCATAGCCTGCCAGTTCTTATTGAATGCGCCTGAGATAGTGATTGTTTCATGCCAGGAAAACCTGTGTTTAGAGATTTTGAGTCTCTTTTAGGTCTCAATCTAGTGTGTGTGTGTGTGTGCTGAAGGGCTGCAAGGCATAGACAGTGAGTCTGGGTGTATGAAGTGCTTTAGCACACAGGAGCTTGTAGTTACCCTCTGCCCTAACTGCACCAGTGGGCAAAGGGGAAAAATAAACAGTACTAAAATGGACCCTGTGCTTCCACAGTGCTCAGTGGTCACATGATGAAAGCCTCAGCTTGGTGTGGAGAGGGGGTTGACGGGGGGAGGTGTGAGGGGTAATTTAAGATGCTCTCGTAGGGTTGGGGAATGTATGAATGAATGGGTCCTCTGTATGACTGGGGCATTTCTTTACTTTACTAAAACAACAGAAGTATTCAATCCCCAAAATCTTAGAGACTTCAGAGGTTTAAAACATATTTTTTTATGTCATTTTGAATTTCTTTTCAAAGTATAGAACAAAGTTGGAGCCTTTGTTTTGGGGATCCAGCATCTGAAGCGAAAGTCATTTTGGGACCATGTGAACAAATGTTTAGTTTTTTGCACGTAATCCTATTTCCCCTCTGAAATTGGACAAATATGTCAGGTTTACTTTCCTTTTCACACCGCTGTATGAACCTACCTGCCAGCCAATAGATGAGCAGAGCATTTGTGCTGAGCGTACATAATGATGACAAAATACCTGAGGGGTGGGTCACTGATTCCTGGTGGGAGGAGTCAGCCTATTATAACTAGATAACTACAGAGCACTTAGCCACAATCTGACTGCAAGAGAAATACTTTTATATCATTATCTTGTCTGAGCTGTGCTACATCTACTGTATGTGGGGGGTCATGATAAGAGTAAGAGGGTCTTTTGATTGGTTCGGACTATGTTTTGAAATTGTTGACACATTAATTGTTACGAATTAACAATTTAGTAGTTAGTTAATCGTGACAACCTGAGTAGATTGTTGCTATATCTCTCTTTATTTCTCATCATTTTAAATGATAGTTCAGCCCTTGGAAATCATTTGAAGAATGTGTCCAGGTAAAACAGTGTAAAAAGGTTCGGTACATATTATTATGTCACAACGCATCGTCAACTATGGTCAGATAATTGTAAAACCTAGCCCAGTTTCATGCCCCACTTCACAGATTTCCCCAGGCCAGTGTGAGAGCCTCTATCGCCGCTGCCTCTCTGGTCAACTCACGTCTGTGCCATCCTTTCCTAGGGGTCCTGGAGGTCCCATTGGACCACCGGCTCCTCGTGGTCCGGCTCTCTGCAACACAACACAAATACTGTCAGAGCCAATAAAATAACACAAGCATTACAATTGTGTGATACTCTATAGCAGTAGCCTTCCTTGTTCAAATGGGAATAGGACAGCCATGAGTATTGTAGGCCTAGTACATGTAGACGTTGGACTGGAGGAACCTTTAACACAGATAAATTATACATAGGCTAGGCCTAAAGTTTGAAATGTATGCTATACAATGCTGAAACTGGTCGCATAACATTTCTGTGGATTGATCATGCATCAGAATGAGAGGGGAGAAATGACCATTGGTAGGCCTACAGTATTATGCATTGCTTTCAATCTCCAACAAAATAAAAATAATTAAGAGTAACTCCCTAATTCCGTTATAATATTCTGGGAAGATGAGATAATGAAGGGAAGGCTATCATGAAATATATGATATGCGCCTACATAAGCGTGCGCAATGACGCATAAATGCTCCAAATTACGCGGAGGGTGAATATTCTTACACGGTCACAAAATTATCTTTTAAAAGAGAAATTATGATGGGACACTTCGCAGACTATTCACACAAATACAATGGATTCAATTTTGGGCAACCAGAATTATAAGATTTAGTGTTTCCTTCGGCTTCACATGAGCACGGCTGAATGAACAAAGGTGCCATTGTGCCCAGGCCAGGCCACTGATCTCCAGGCTTCGCATTCCTCAGCCCCAAGGAAAACACAACCCTGATTTCATAAACCCTCGCAAGTAAATGAAAAAAGATGACTGCAAAAACTACTGCCAGTAACTGTCACCTGTAGACAGTCAAATAAATACCCCCAATCTGATGGCGGTAATATCAATATAATAGTGCAATAGTGGTGGAGATCAGCAATAGCCATTGACAAATCATTGAACACATCAACTTACTATGCAACAAAAAACATGACTCGAGGGACTAAATCAAAGCCCGTTATATCTGTCTATACACAACTAGGTCAAAAGTTCATCAAAAATGGCGATAGGCTGAGAGAGATAGAGATAAAGAAATAAACAAACCACCACATCTCATTCTCAATAGTTCTCATCATAGGACATTGCAGATAATTATCATGGTATCAGAAATCATGAGGGTAGCTACTTCTTGAAAGCCTCCAAGCCTGTGGCCGATTGGCGACGCACAGACCGCAACTCGGAGCACAGCTGAAGGCTACAGGTTGGAACCAGCTCGAATGGACGGACGGACGGGCGCACCAAAGCCACCGCTTACCTGGGCTGTAGATGATGTCAAAAGCTGGCACAGCATGAACAGCCCGAGGGCTGAGAACATCGCCATGGCTCCCCACTCGCCCCTAAAATCCGAGTTTACGCGGAAAAAAGTCAAACCCTGTTCCCAGTCCTGATCGCTCGCTCTCCCCCCGGTTTCGCGACGGACCCTTCCTTCACCTTACAGCGCACGGATCCTGAATGGCATTCGCGTAGGTCCCAGATAAACCCGAGCCTCCAGCTGAAGGGGCTGAGCTCAATGTGCGCGCACTGTGGGAGAGAGGGATGGAGGGGGGTGACTGCCAGAAGAGGGACTGATTGAGGGGAGAGCGAGGTACGAGGGGCACGACTTAGAGCCAGTAAAAGTGGGTTGCGCTAAATGTTTCCTGAAATTCCGGGGAGCGACTGATGTCCATTAGCCAATTGGAAACCGACCTATGTGGCCCTCAATGGACGTGTAGTACCTTTAAATGACAAATAATGGTGTAATGTCCACTGTCCTAGCAGCGGAACTGGAGCTCTTACTCTATCACCATGTGTCACTATAGCTACCCATCAAATCATTACAGCTCTAGCCTTCAAAACGTGCCCAGACTGAGGTAGGGGCTAGGAAGAGCCATATCATTCAGAATGCCATTCTTTGTCAGGTATTATCAACTGTTAGTCTTCTAATAACATGTCGTACCATATTCATAATCAGGGTTGAAATAAAGTATACAGTATACATGTCACAGATTACTGCAGCTATACAGTACTAAATATACCCTGCTGAAAGTAGTTTACAATCTAAAACATTTCTAAAGCATCTCATTTGATGGTGACTTAGTTAATCTGTTTCAAGTAAGAGGTACTGCATGAAATAACTCATTACTCATTACATTGATTGTATTTATGTAACCAAGATAGTCCACTCAGTAACATCATTCGGGGAGTCCTAGGATACATGGAAAATGAAGACATACATCAATGAATAGTTACACAATCTTTATTTCTTGTCATTTAACAGGGGAAGGGTAGATTAGAGGTTGCAAGGACAAAGACAAGTGAAATTTCAGGTTCCAAGCCCACCCCCCCACCCAGCAGTCAATATCTATAACCCTCTTCATACACACTTTCAATCAGGCCAATTAATCTCCTGAAAGATTGACACAATTGTGACTATTTCATTTCCATAAGGGAGGAACATTTTTATTCTGATCCAGACTTTTGACCTCAGAAAAAGGGGCAACAGTTAACTATTTGCCACAGGGTTTTCCCTGAGATTTGCAATTCAATAAACTAGGAGGGGGATAGGGCTTTGGATAATCAAATATAATACACTGACTTTACAAAAGAAAAAAGTGAATTAAACAATTAATATAAAATCAATCAATAAATAGCAAGAACCAACATGACCCTTCCTGGCCTGAAAGCAGAAAAAGAGCCCACATCCCATCCAATATAATTCGAAGACAAGGTAATTTAATCAGATAGCTTCATCTCTAGTCCAATACTGCCAAGAAGATATACAATCAAAGTCTGTTCTTTTTTTTTGGCAATGTCTGTTGTACATATATCCATCATAGCCAAAACAATATTCAAATTGTGCAATATATATATTTTAAAGATACTAATGACATTACAGTCGCTCCTTATTTTACGGTAGTTCCACTGGCATTTACCATTGACTTATGGTATTTACCTTTAGTATTTACCAGGAAACTATGTGGTAACAACGGGTCCTTTCTGGTACTTACCTCAAAGAATTCAACAGATACCTCACACTATGGTGCCTTGCTGGTGTCGTCTAATCATTTGACCACTTAATTGCTGAGTTAATCCTAGGTTACTTACTGTTGGGTTACTTTTACTATACCGTTAAAATAAAGTGCGACAGACATTACAATCATGTTCCCGTTTCACAGAGGGTTCAACACAGAATGTACTTCATACTAAATACAAATGATCAGTGCAAAACAACTGCATTCACAGCTTGTGAAAGAATTGGTCAAAACAAAACGTTTAAACAAGCATGATATCATTAATAACTGCTTTTTCATGGAACTACGTGAACTTAAAGCCTGGGCAGTTTCCCGGGACACAGAATAAGTCTAATCCTAGATTCAAATGAATCTTCATTGGAGATTTTCTATTGAAAATGTTATTTAGTCCAGGACTATAGGCTTAATCTGTGTCTGGGGGAAATGGTTTAAATGTTAATAATCAATCAATAGGGATCTCAAGTTCTCGCACAGTATGTTCGGAATGCCAGCTAACAAAGTATCTCCTCACATTTTCTAACAATTGCAGGATCAACCCTAGAAAAAAGGATCAGATATCACCATAACTCAACATCCCAGGCCTGACTTCATCAGACATGTAAACAGGTAAGTTCATTAATCCATACATATTTACAAACAAAAATAAACAGTTGTCATATCACATTAAAGAAGACAGCAGAAAATAATAAGGCTTGAAAACTCATTTATCTATCTCATGTTCTTCCCTTCAGTGACAGTGACATTGCCTGCCTGCCTGCCTGCCTGCCCGCCCCCCCCTTTCCCATTTCAGGAGTTTCCCATGTCCTGGTCTAAACTTGGGGTGGCGCTTGGGGATTCCACATCCATTGCCTCCACATAATTTTTAGGGTCTGTCCCATTTGCCTGGTCATCTCCATGTTTCTCTGTGCTTTCGCCAGACAAAGCTGTATGTGCCATCTCAGCTCCCTCGTTTTTATCGTCAAGCACAATACTAAAGTCAGTCCTTCTGTGTTTCTCCGCTCGTTCCGAGGAGCAAGTGGGCGAATCTTTAGGGGAATCTTCTGACAAGGGTTTAGTGGAACCTTCAATAGAGGCTTTAGTAGAACCATCAGTAGAGGCTTTTGTAGAACCATCAGTAGAGGTTTTTGTAGAACCACCAATAGAGGTTTTTGTAGAACCATCAGTAGAGGTTTTTGTCGAACCTTCAGTAGAGGTTTTTGTCGAACCATCAGTAGAGGTTTTTGTCGAACCATCAGTAGAGGTTTTTGTCGAACCTTCAGTAGAGGTTTTTGTCGAACCATCAGTAGAGGTTTTTGTCGAACCATCAGTAGAGGTTTTTGTAGAACCTTCAGTAGAGGTTTTTGTAGAACCATCAGAAGAGGTTTTTGTAGAACCATCAGTAGAGGTTTTTGTCGAACCATCAGTAGAGGTTTTTGTCGAACCATCAGTAGAGGTTTTTGTCGAACCATCAGTAGAGGTTTTTGTCGAACCATCAGTAGAGGTTTTTGTCGAACCATCAGTAGAGGTTTTTGTCGAACCATCAGTAGAGGTTTTTGTCGAACCATCAGTAGAGGTTTTTGTAGAACCTTCTGATTCTTTGACTGACAGGCTTGCCTGACCAGGTTGGCTGTTGTCTGGGACTTCGCGCCCATTGCTGAGGCCCCCTCCTGCAGGACCGTTGCTAGGCATCTCCTTGTCAGCTTCCCTCTTCTTCTTCGATGGTTTCTCTGACCCTGTTACACATGCAGTTTGCTTGCCTTTGACTACTTCCTGGGTGCCGTCCTTTGATTGACTGCTATCTTTAAGTTCCTCCTCCATAATTTGATCGCCCTTTTCAGATTTCGGGCTTCCTGAGTGTTCCATCTCAGTATTGTCATTGTTGTTAGTATTTGTAAGTTCTCGGTCAGTTGGATCGACAGAAGAGCCAGTCTGGTTTGGATCAACAGAAGAGCCCTCTGTCTGTTTGTCCCCGCTTCCACCCACTGCCTCTTCTGTTGACTTCGGTGTGTCCGTGAGATCCTCGACATCCTTCTCGTCCTTCTGGGGCGCCCCTGCTTCTCCGTCTTTACCCTTGGCACGTGAGCGGCCTTCCTCTGTCCCGTCACAATTCCCCACAGACTCCGGCCTCTTCTTGAGCTGTTTCTGGACCTTTCTGGGGCACCACACAAACTTGTCCTTGGGCTCGTAGTGCTGGTAGGCGAAGCGAAGCAGGTCTTTACGCTTCCGCTTGTCCCGCACCGCGAACAGGAAATAGTCGAGCACGCTGCGCTTCATGCTGCTCAAGGTCTTCTTGACCAGGGTCTCCTCCAGGAAGAAGCGGACCAGCGGGGCCTGGTAGTGTTCAAAGCCCAGCTCCCCCAGGCTCTTCAGGATACGGGTGATACGCAGGTTGTTGTGCATGTTCCTGAAGGAGGGGGAAAAGGAACAACAGCACGTTAATAGCGAGGACAACTATTCACAGTTAATGACACATGGCGAACAAGATACAAATAAAAAAAGACGGGAGTTATTCATTCATTCATTCAAATTGTGTCTAAAAAAAAAGAAAAAAAAAGGTCATAGGTAAGTCCATATATGGCCTCAAAGACCCACATCCTATAAAGTTGGCACAGGTTGTCATGGGGACAGGTTCAGTGTCTCACCGTTCAAGGTTGGCAAAGCGCTCCCTCCAGTTGTCCGCACGCTTGACTTCGCCGGTGTCTTTGTTGACCAGCTGGATGCCATAGAAGCCCAGCATGAGCTCATAGGACTCTACCAGCCTCTTCTTAGCCTCGTCACTGTCCTTGAAGGCCTGAAGACACATGGTAGGAGACAAAATCAAGTCAAACGATATATATATATATATAAAATCTTCTGTGTCTTTATTCTGTTTTTGTTGTTTTGTTTTTTGTTCTGCTTGTCTTTCTGTACAATGTCCTTCTGTACAATGTCCAAATCTATTACTATTATTATTGTTACTCCAGGGTGACCGTCCCTGTAATCTCTAACTGTAAGTCGCTTTGGATAAAAGCGTCTGCTAAATGGTTAAAATGCAAACATTTTTTTTACTTCTAACTAGCTAGGGTTACGGTTAGACAGGGCAATAGGCATGTTGGTATTGGATGTGTCTCTGTCACCCTAATAACTACAATGCATCTCTCCTGGGCACTTGAGTTATACACTTTCATTTGTAGGCTATAAACCTCATGATGCATATATACATTTTAATACATCATGGCTGGCTGGGTATAAATAGCCAAAACCTATTGATGTTACATTGAGCTGGGTGAATAGAATATGAAGGACAGTCATCCAATATGCTGCAATAGAAATAAGACCATACAAAAAAACAACAACAACAAAAAGGTCTTCCCTAATCTTCAAAGGCACCATCTGCCACCACTTTTTCAAAGGACTCAATACACAACACTGTCATGCAAGATATGTGGAAGCTGACAATCAGTTCCTTGTAAATGGAACACACACACATTCACACATCAATGGCGGCAAGCTACCATGCAAGGCGCCAGCCCGCTCATTGGGAGTAATTTGGGGTTCAGTGTCTTGCCCATGGTGGACAGGTTGAGCCGGGGATCGAATCGCAGACCTTGCGATCATTAAGCCCAATTTATACTTCTACGTAAAATCTACGCCGTACGCCGTAGGCTCACGCGCACCTCTCCAAAAATGTAACTACGCGGCAGTGCCTACGCAGACCGTAAGCACTGTGATTGGTCCGCTTGGTAGCACATGATTCCGACATGATTCCGACTCTCTCGTAGGCCAAAATGCGGAAGCCATGACAGAAATGTCATTTACGTTTTCTGTAATTACTTGCCCTTGCGTAGGCTACGGCGTAAATTCGACGCAGAAGTATAAATTGGGCTTTAGACGCCCCGCTCTACCTCCTAAGCCACAGCCACCCTCTTCAGTTACCTGGATCTCCTTCTTGGTGAGTTCAGAGGCCATGTAATTCACTCCTGGCTCCCGCAGCGGGAACAGCCTGGGAATGACAGAGGATAAACGGACAGTGAACTTGAGGTACAGAACATTAGATATCATAACCATCAACACCAGCATTGATTCTCTAATGCGGGGGTATTTTTCACTGAGGAAAAATGTGCTTTTATTGACTGGCTTGTGATGGTTGAAATACGATAAAAGAGACTCATTATTCAGAGTTCACTTTTAACAATTAGCACTTTTTTTACTACATCATTTGCCACTGTGTGAAGCTAGCACATTTAATCCGATTTAGAACATGTTGGAAAACATGAATTCTAATTGGGCTGTTGGATATGCATATTGGCATCCAAACAAAAACACAAGCGACTACAAAGTTAACAAGAACATTTAATGCAATACCAGCTTCCCACTGCTGTCAGGACTGCAGAGTCACTCCCATCTTCTGTCGTAGACTGAAAACCCATCTCTTCAGGCTACACCTTAATTGTCCCTCCTGAGATCTCTACAGTTTCTCTACTGTAAATAATATTTTAAAATATTCTCCTTCTTCTAGTATTATGACTGCCAATGGCTCCTGGCCCTAACATAGACTTATTTTTCTTGCTATGACTGAGGATAGGCTATGATTCACTGCCTTAGTCAAATGTATTTGTTCGCTTTGGATAAAGGAGTCTGCTACTAAACACCAAAAATATAAACGTAAATGCAATACACACCACTGAATGTAGGAGTGAACTCTCTCCAGTCTCTTGTAGTCCGTCTTCCATTCTTTATGAAATGACTCGATATAAACATCTAAGCAAAGTAAACAAGAATGAGTATAATAAAAGTACTGAGTACAGTATAAAAAAACCTAACTACTATAAATAACAAAAAAAAGACAGAGTTTGCTGTGACAGGCTGTCAGCTCTACTGGTGCTGGAAGACTTGTATACCATATCAATAAAGTACCGGTAACTATCTAAGAATACACATCATTACCGGTATACATGTTTTCCACACACTTGTTATTATGGGTTAGGAAAACACAATTCATCTCCATCGTTCATTGCATTCGCAAAACAGCAATGAGGATCCCAATGAACTAAACTAAACTAAACACACTGAGTGGCAACTGCTTGGGGGAATAATTGCATGTGTCCTACGCCTACCATCAGGAGAGGAGGCGTATTCATTGAGATAGAATTTTAAATTCATCATTCTGTCTTCAGGGCATTCATCATCTGTAAGATTCTATGGACAGAGAGAGAGAGAGAGAGAGAGAGAGAGAGAGAGAGAGAGAGAGAGAGAGAGAGAGAGAGAGAGAGAGAGAGAGAGAGAGAGAGAGAGAGAGAGAGACAGACAGACAGAGAGAGAGAAAGAGCACAATCAGAGATCTCCATGTGATGGCTTACTACTGCAAGACAATGGCAGGATGCTGATTGATGGAAGATAACAAGGACCCTTCAAACTTACTGGATACCCTCGCCTGTAGTTCTGCATGTCCTTTGCTGCCCTGATGTTTCTTGAGGATGTGGTTGACCACTATTTAAAATAAATAAATAAGAAAAAATCTCATTAGGTAAACATCCAAAAAACACATCTTACCAGCCTCTGTAAAGTATAAGACCAGCAAGCAGAGGATATAACCGTGCCTTCAATTAAGATTATATTACGGTGTATAACAGTTAGTCACCTCTATTAAGTCCTCTGTGAATAGGCTAACCATTTCAAAGGGGAGGGATGTGCATTGCATTAGCCGGCTTACTAACTACTTGAACACCCCAGAAGCCCAATTCAGTCTAGCCAGCTAGCCTACATAATAGATTGTGTTAACTACTTGGACTGATGATGTAGCTCAGAGATGCGATTAGAAAACACACACATGTAGGTAGGGCTGCAACGATTAGTCGACTAGTCACGACTAATCGATTACGAAAATTCGTCGACGTGAAATGTTGTTGTCGACTAATCGCATAAAAAATTTATATTAAAAAAAACGGGATTTTTTTTTTTTTAGGGAGCCATGCAAGAATCAGCTGGGTAAGTTTTAGCTAACGTTGTTAGCCAACTGGCTAACGTTATATTGTTAGGGTCGTAATGTTTATGTTAGCTTTACTGTTACATGTTGGAAAACAACGTCTCATGGACAGGGCTGTACATGCTATGAGCGTTTGTGCTATTAATTTATTTGCCCTGTGCGCATGTGACAGACAGAGGCGCTTGTATGTAACGTTACGTAGCAGGGGTTTTCCATGTTGAAGCCAGGAGAACGCGAGATGAAATGAAGTGAGGGGTGGTCGCTATTAAAATACCAGGTAGTCATGGTGGATGATCATGAATGATGCTTGATAAGTGAATGCTATTTCAATTATGTTGAGTCCACCAGCGAGCTGTCTGTAAGATAAACAGCGCCAAGCGTAGCCTACTAACGTGAGCTGTCTGTAGTCTAGCCAGCAATGCTAGCTAGCCAGTCAACTAGCTCTGTGAGCAGCTGTAGCTTGGCGTAACGTTAGGTTAGATAGCTAGTTAAGCCGGATTTATGCTTCTGCGTCGCCATTTACGCGCAGCGAAAAGCCACACGACTAATCGCGACTAACCGAAAAATAATCGACAGATTAGTCGACTACCAAAATAATCGTTAGTTGCAGCCCTACATGTAGGCCTGTATGGCACATCAGAGGAATCTAACCAGATATAAAACGGATGATAGAATGTTGAACTATTTATTTAGACAGCTGATGGAAGTGTTTGGTAAACCTGAACCACCAGGTCCACACACACCAGGGTCTGTTTGTTTTTTTTTGACACATTCTGCTGGCTACCGTACCATTGTACGTCCCCCATAGCTATGCTAGTGATGCTACTACGACCCCCGTCCCCAAATCATTCATGTCAGTTTCACAATGATGCATGAGGGGTTGGGCTGTTAGCTGGCGAAATGCCTTGAAGGTTATTTCCATTTCAGATAATAACTGTCGTATCAAGTGTGTTAAACACGTAGCTAGTTTAACAACGGTTCATTTGGGTTAGTAAATTCGTGAGCTTAGAATTATAAGGTTCTATCTCCGTTTAGGGCAGTTCAGAGATATTGAGCGTCAAAGTTTTTACATTCCATTATGTTCTGTGATGGAACCTTTGTATTTGATGAATTACTAACTCAAAAATGTCAACATTAAAAAAAAAATAACACCACACAGGCATTAATAAACACCTAATGGATCAGATTATGAAAAAAAAAAAAACTCAATTTGGACCAAAATGGAGATAGAACCTTATAATTCTAACGTCACGAATTGTTAACACGTCCAATTACTTATTATTAATAACCACATAAAAGAGACCAATATCCAATTAGTATACATAGTGGCGGATGGGGGGATGAAAAGCGATAGAAAAGCAAAGGACAAGACAGCTAATAAGCAGTCTTCTCAGATGCTTTCTGGGATGTGTAGTTTTTCCGTTGAGAAGGACTGCGTTAGAACTCCTATGTTCCCGATGAAGGTGAACTACAAAACCCATAGATAGCATGGCCGACTAACTACTGCTACACCAAACCCACAGCTGGCTAAGCTAGAAGTCCTAAGAAAAGCCTAACCTAAATGCTGTTACAAGACAGTAGACTCACTAGAAATAATGACATTTCCTCCCAACCAGCAGTGTTCGTTCAACAGTTTGGCTAATCCATAGATAGCTAATCGCTGCTATCTTAAATGGGTTAAATGGTTTCACTTTCAAAAAATGCTGAAATTGAAAATGGGACATTTCAGGCGGCATTAAAACATTAATAAACCAATACAAACATTCATTATGAGAAATGTTTGTACTGCCTATTGTGCTGCTTCTGGTCGTCAAAATGAATGCGATTGCGACCTGAATGAAACTCAAATGTCATTTAATTTTCCATCATAGAACCTTCCATCATGGAATTAGACGGACCCCCAAGCTAGCTCGTAAACAGGGATTAGACGGACCCCCCCGAGCTAGCTACTTCAGGCGGGCTACGCTTTGCTAGCTAATCTCTGGCATTATGTTTGCGCTAAATGGAGTACTTGGTGTTAAAGATAAGATTAGCTATACAACCTACTACACATGGTGCGGATGTCTGGCTAGCGGGCTAGTGAGAACCCCGTAGCTAGTTAACACACTGTGTTCTAATAAGACAAGATGAATGGAAGTGCTACATACTAAGCCCCAGGATTTAGTTCTGTCCTGGCTGGAGCGACGCGTGTGGCTCTCTCCCGGCTCGTCTCCGTCGCTCTCCGTGTCCCAGGTCGAGTCATACTCGCTTACTAAATCGTCCTCCATCACTGAAAATACAATATCGTCTGAAGAGATACCAGGGGGAAGGCTGGTCCGCCGCGAGAATAAGACATGAGGTGAACTTTGAGCTTCGAGTTGGATGACTACGCTACTAGCCTA
>NC_137676.1:17793587-17868587 GCF_963989245.1 Nansenia antarctica | reverse complement strand
CGTAAAAATGCTTCTACTCATCATGCTGTCGTTCGGCCCCACCTATTCCCAGGGATCTGACACTTTGTGGGTTGTTACTAAGCGTCCTCTGCTCCAGCCTCTCCAAAGGGCAGCCCCCTAGATCCACTAGAACAAAAGATATGCACTTTTGAATGTGTACACAGTACCTATTGTGCATGATTGGGTACAGTACCTGTTTGTGCCCACAGGAGGCGCCCTTTAATATTATGGGCTATTTTGGGGCTTTCTTGCGCCCTGAGTATACCCCCTTGTATGGGTCACCCTTGGGACTAGGAGCACCGTGTCAAGACAAGTGCTTTTAAAACCCCAATGATGTCCCGGGTCAACTGGACCCGAACACTACGAAAGGGTCACACAAGGGTTAAGACATTTTTAAAGGTAACACATTTTTTCTTTCACACACAAACAGTCATACACACTGACACCAAAAAGACCATATATATTTATTTATTTTTTAACCCTGTTGAAGGTTGACTGGGGTCTGGATGTTGATGGCAGTACACAATATATAGTAGACTACCATGTGGGATCAAAGGAAAGGACAAAGCCCAGTTTCTCTAAGGCTTACATAGTCTCCACGGCGGAGGAGGTGGTGCTTTCTGCAATGCTTTGATAACGTTTGGACCTAGCGACCACACGATTCAGGCGATTTGGAGAGCTGACTCTGCTAACTTTTGAAAACTCTGCAAGGGAGTTTCTGTATCGGATTTCCTTGGACTCCTTGGCCATGTGGTCGGCGACACGGGAGCGTGTTGATAATGATGACGGATAAAAGCATCTGCAAAATATCAAAAATGTAAATGTACCAATATATGATCTATATAGTCATGGCTAACTTCTATCTCAATGTCCACACTTGTACACAACTTAGAACGCATGGCCAGGGGCGCTTAGGTGGCGTAGTGGATCAAGCGCTGACCATGTACCGCAGGGCTCCCGGTTCGATTCCAGCTGCGGATATATCCTGCATGTCATCCTTTCTCTCTCTCTCACCCATCCTTCCTGTCATAATCTATACTGTATCTGTCAATAAAAGGAAAAATATGAGTGGGACTGCCCCGCTCAGAAAAAATTACTTAAAAAAAAAGAACGCATGGCCAATATGCTGGTGAAGTGCAGCAGAATACCATGACAACGAAGATAAGGCTATTTTAGCTTCAGTTTTTTTGCATGATCAAATGTTTATATTTGATATTTGATACATGTGCACTGGTGTGACTAATGTCACAACTAGTCCTCCACTTTATATCACAGCCAGTACAACACGTTTAAAATTACTACAAAACAAAAAACAAAATAGTCTACAGTGAACGGCGCACTGTTCATTTGTCATACATTTGTCATACATGTTCAAACATACCTCACTGGAATAGGAAGGTAGCGATTCCATGTGGCCAGAGATTCTTTTGCGCAACAGTGTGACAACACTTGTGTGGCTAGAGATCAAATCGGCTCCGAAATTGCGTTTCGTCACCCTGGAGCCTGGGCCTAAGGCCCGGCCATGGGTCTGGGTCTGTGGCACTTGTGCGCACCTCATCAATTACCTCACACCTACAATACACCAAACTCTCCAATTAAGCCTCTTTGTCTCCCATGGCGACAGGCCCTCTCCACACCAGAAGGGTTAGACTCCAACTGCCTACGAACCAAATAGCAGCATACCCTGATTCACTATCCTATGGTCCCCAATGCCTCTCGTGACTTTAGACAGGGGACACGGTACCCAGCCCCACCCCCCACCCCCTCGTCAACCCCATCTGCCGTCTGATAAGTGGGCTCAAGCCACACACTTAGAAGCCCACTCTACGTCATCGCAGTGTATCAATTATGAGTCATGAGTCACAGGAGACATCAGTGGAAGCAGCTTGGTTTTCATGACCTTAACAACTCCCACTTTGACTTTAACATTGTTTCTGGCTGTCTGATTCGAGTTATTTTCCCTCTAGCCTCCAGTTATTTTCCTCTATCCTACTGTTGCCCCCCCCTCTCTCTCTCTCTCTCAGCCTCTCAACATGCGTTCTCTCTCTCTCCCTCTCTGTTTAGTTAAGTACTTCTTCTTTCCCTCTCTCTGACTCCTGCAATCTCCCTGTCTCTCTCTGTTTCTCTCATCCCTCAACATGACACTTCTCGCTATGCTCCTCAATCCCTCTCAAGATGTTTCTTTCTTTTTTGCAAAAGTTTGACGCATTTCTGTGGAGCTTAATGTTTCTAAGCTCTCCACTGTGCCACATTTGCATTTTTTGCCCCAGAGTTGATGGATCCGCTTTGCTCGCTGGAGACAGATGCCCCTAGGCTCGTGGCCTTTCTTTTCACTGCCTGATGCCTCTCTCTCTTATCCTTAAAAAAAGGTGTGACGTGTTGCAATTCACAGCGTCGCTGCAGACCTCAAAGAGCTCTGTCTGGTGGATAAAGAGGGATGGGAATGGGTGTCACATTTAAAAAAAAGGTGCATTCTCTCTTGAGTCTCGACCAACAGACATGCTGTTAAGTTTTCTGTGAGCGAGCAACAAAACAGAGTAAAAAGGATGACATATGATATGCTGGAGGCATTCATCTGTACTGTAGGCCCACTGTGAGTCTAGGCTCCAGCGCTAAGCTGAAAACGTATCCCACAGAGAGGTGACAGATTAAAAGGAAAAGTGGAGTAGGCAGGGCAGGGGTGGTTTTGGCAGATTAGACTTTCACAAATCATATTTTCAGGACCTTTCAAAAAATGTATTCTGATGTGAGGTGTGAGATTTCAGATAGGATCACAGCAGGCACAGTCTCTCTCTCTCTCTCTCTCTCTCTCTCTCTCTCTCTCTCTCTCTCTCTCTCTCTCTCTCTCTGTCTGGGTTCTTGAGAAAAGCCCCAAGAAAAGCAATTTGTGTTTCCTTAAAACACATAGAGAGTTTACGCACTTTGTTCAATCATTTGAATGTACCGTAGCATCTCTTTGTCTCAAAGCACGTTGATCCCTACCATCCTCATTTGCTTCTCC
The DNA here is from genome assembly GCF_963989245.1 of Nansenia antarctica. Classification (NCBI taxonomy): domain Eukaryota; kingdom Metazoa; phylum Chordata; class Actinopteri; order Argentiniformes; family Microstomatidae; genus Nansenia; species Nansenia antarctica. The sequence continues at coordinate 17,865,586 of NC_137676.1, read as the reverse complement.
TTCCATCCTCCTCTGAATAGATTAAATCTCCCTCTCTCTCTTCCACACCCCCTCTCTTCCATAGCTCTCTCTCTCTGCCTCCAGCTCCCTCTCTCTTCCATAGCTCTCTCTCTCTGCCTCCAGCTCCCTCTCTCTTCCACAGCTCCCTCTCTCTGCCTCCAGCTCCCTCTCTCTCTTCCATAGCTCCCTCTCTCTCTTCCACACCTCCCTCTCTCTTCCACCCCCCCTCTCTTTTCCATAGCTCCCTCTCTCTCTGCCACAGATCCCTCTCTCTTCCACAGCTCCCTCTCTCCTGCCTCCAGCTCTCTCTCTCCTGCCTCTAGCCATAGAGATAGAGAGGCACGCCGGGGTAACTGATGGGTAGCTGTTAGCTCGGCAGGTTCCGTTTTCAGCAGAGGTGTAATTGATTTAGTGTGAGCCGGTTTGAATGAAGGCTGGGACTTAAGTGCACTGCATTAGCCACTGAACACAGAGCAGAGGGTCACGGGGAGAGGAGGCCATTGTGCTTGAGGTGATTGGCAAATCACACAGAAGCAACAATAACACTCCACTCGCATTAACCTCATTTTTGTTATGTAAAGGGCTAGTCTGGGATTCAAACGAAAAGCAGTCTACCCGACTGACACTTCTTTTTGGTAAACAGAGGGATGGGGCTGGAGGAATGTCACCACTCTCAAATGCATAGACAAAGACTGGCCATCCACATGATCAAAATGATAGTTCAGAATTAGATAATCATGTTTTGAAGTTGAAATTGTTTTATACAATTAAAATATTCATGAACAATGGAGTAAAACAAGCTTATATTTTGAGTTCGGATGGGGAAAGAAAGGCAGTTGAAATAAGTTAATAAGGCATTTCTAAGTTATATTCTTAAAAATCATTGACTATTATTAACTTAAACGTCTTAAAGTGTATGTACTAATCCCAGATGCTCCTTTAATGACCAGCTTTCTCTCCAAATGATTGAACCCTTTGAAGATGAAAATGTGAACATGGAATACTTTTCTGTTACCCAAAGGGATGACATCATGTTGGTGTTGATAAATGAGGACTGGATCATTGCACTTAATTTGCCCGCTTGGTGGTGACCATGGTGACAAGCCTGTGGTGCTGATCCGAGTAACTATGGCAACCGGCATTACCTGTAGTAGACTTCCACTAGCAAAGCATGGCACAGTTTGCTTTACCACACATGAGCACACGCACATGCACACAAGTGCACAAGCGCGCACACGCACACACACACACACACACACACACACACACACACACACACACACACACACACACACACACACACACACACACTAGGGGTGATAGAAATTCACAATGGGCTGGGTGTTTTCTCTGTGTCTTTTCAAACAAAAAGCTTAATTGGGTTCAACAACAAACCTGAAAAACACATTTTGTCGAAATAAAAAGAGCATCGGTTTTAATTTACTTCATTTGATTATATACTGTGAACAGCACCTTACAGCATCTTAGTATATCATGTATATGTATATAATGCCTTAAAGTAAATCCAGTTCAGTCAGCTGTCAACAGGGGAACAGAAGGAACAGCCCTGTGCCATTTGGAAATCGTTAGCCTCATAGCACAATTGACTACGTCATGCTTCACTTGTGGTCAGCCGAGCCATCTTTGTATGTAGTGTCAAAAATGCCTCTGTCAAAGAGATGACTTGCACAGATAGTGATTTTGGAATGTAACAAGCATTCTGATAGGCTGATGGCATAGGCAATAATGCACAGTGAATCAGCAGTGTTAGGGGAGTAGAGTTAGGCAGATATCTCAATTTGGCCAAAATATGACTTATGATCTTTCCCATGCTCACAGCTTCTGCTGAGAGAAATTAAAACAGATGCTTAAAAAAAAAAAAAAAAAAAGACCTGCAATTAACAATGGAGAACAGGGAACTAGAAGCAGTTACCAGTAGCTCCAATATTAATTCTAACCTACACTCTTAGAAAATAATGTGCTAGTTAGCATCAAAAAGGGTTATTTATTTGTTCCTACGGGTGTCTCAACCTGAAGGGAGAGTGGGAGAGGCAATGTTAAAATAACATTGCACTTCCCAATATTCCCTAGTGGTGATGGATCTGCACTTAACCTGATACCAATAAATACAACTACAAATTTGAAATAGGCCTAAGAAATGATTTGCTCACAATAATTGTGAAATATTGATTGTTTCACTATATCTTATATTGCTTCACTGAACTAGAACAACGTGAACTTGAATGAGTGGGTGTATTATAAACATAGTACTTCAGTCATGGTGCTTAGGAGATAACCAAAAGTGTATTTATCTCTCGATATGTTTGGCAGAGAATGCAATAATAAGGCTTTAAGGATAATCCAAGTGTGGTCATAAAAAGTACACACTAAGGAGGAAGGGGATGGTGGAGAGGTTTTGAAAATATAAAAAAAGAAGGATAACGTTCATCCTTAGCAGGACTCCTATTTTCTTCCCTCTGTCTTTTCTGTCATTCACTTTCTTGTCGGGCCTGTCCTGGTCTTTGTCTTGATGAAGTTCAAGAATCCTCTCTTTGACTGAAACAACAACAGATATGATATAAAAATACAAAACCACACAATGACAACAACTTCAGGCTTCATAACATGATCAACTCTTTTTGACCTGTTTTCAATTAAATTAGGTCTAAGTCCAATTATGAATTGAAGTGCCTGTACTGTAGTTTACCTTTTTCTGAGCTTTCTCCAGCTCTATGGCCATCATGCCGAGCTGATCTCTCATACGCTCTCTCTCCTTTTCACGCTCACATCCCTTCAGCTTCAGCAGCTGTAGCAGTTCCTTCATGTCTCTATAGAAGATCTCCAACTTTTTTATCCTTGCTCAGACACATCTCCTCTGCCTTGTACATCCTCCCCTCCATCTCCCTCCTCTCCTTCCTCCACTTCTGTAAGAGGACCTGATGGTGGATATAAATGGCGGACATTTCTCCATTTTGGAGCGAGCAGAGTGGAGTGTCTGGCAGAGAGCGCTGATCCCTGTCTCCTCTTTACCCTTGGGCATGGCTTTATTCTCTGTGCCTCTATCTCCCTTCTCCAGTCTTCCTGCTGAGCAGCGGAGAGGGTCTGGAGGTCTTTCTGGGTCTTGGACAGCTCATCCAGCTGAGTCTGTAGAGACTGTATGGTTTGTTCTAGGGTAGCCTTCTCTATTTTCTCCTCCATCTTCATCTGCTCTGCTTCTCTGGCCAATCTCTCCATCTCCTCCATCTCCTCCCTCTCTTTTCTCCAGTTCTTCTGCTGTGAGGTACAGAGGTTCTGGAGGTCTGTGTGGCTTTACTTACTTAACTTATGCCGTTGGATCTCTTGCAGAGCAAAGGCCATCAACGACTCTTCTCCATCCATCACGGCTCTGGGCTTTCTTTTCCACCTCTCCCCAGCTGGTACCCTGCCTCTTCAACTCCGCCTCAGAGTCCCGCCTCCAGCTGTTTCTGGACCTTCCTCTTTTCCGCTTTCCCTGTGAGTTCCATGTCAGGGCCTGTCGTGTGATGGTAGCTGCTGGTTTGCGCAGGGTGTGACCAATCCATCCCCACTTCCGTCTCCTGATCTGGCTCTCTACTGGCTCCTGGCTCCCTCTCTGCCACAGTTCCGTATTACTGATTTTATCTGGCCACCTGATTTTGAAGATGCGCCTCAGACAGATGTTGATGAAAGTCTGGATTTTCTGCAATGTTTTCTTTGTCATTCTCCATGTTTCTGAGCCATAGAGAAGGACACTTTTTACATTAGAGTTAAAGATGCGCACCTTCGTTGGAAGGTCTGTGTGGGCTTTGGCCATTTTCTCCAGATTGGTCTTAGACCTCTCCATGGCTTGAAGGAGATGGTAGATTTGTTTGTCTTTCTCTTTGAGCCTGAACATTTCCCTCGCCTCCAGGTCTCTCATCCTGTTCTCCATTTCGCTCCTCTCCACCCATGTCTCCTCTCTCCTGGCCTCCTTCTCAAGGGACTCGACTTTGAGCTGAAGAGAGAGAATTAGGTTGTCCTTTTTCTTGAAGGTGGCCATTCCCCACTCAATGGCATCTCTCCTTCCCTTCTCTAAACCTAGTCTCTCCTTATTCCACTTATCCTCCAGGGCCCTGATGATTCTCTGCTGGTAGTTGTCCAGGTCCTGGCGGAGAGAGTAGATTTTCTTGTCCTTTCCAGTCAGAGCGGTCTCGTACCAGAGTCAATCAATAACTTGGCAAGCCCTGTTTTGAGTCACTTAACGTTTAACTAGCTAAAGTTAACGTTAGCTACGCTAACTCCTAACCCCTAACCCTAGCCTTACCTCCGTCTGAAATTATTGCCCATTTGGTTTACAGATTGTTTTCTCTCAGTTCATTTCGTGCCTAAACGGCAGTGAGACAGCATTCCTCCCTGTTGGAGCTGATTCGTTAAAGACGGCTACATCGATCCGCCTGATGAGTGCGCCTCGTATAAGGACATCTGTGCGAGGGCCGCGTGCTCGACACCTCAGCAAACGCATTATCAGAGCGGCCCGTGAGTCTCTCCCGCGTACGCTTCACAAAGCAACGCAATCAAGCCATTACAACCGGAAAAGCCAGATGCTTTCCTAACCAGTGTTCCTCTTCATCGAACGCTCCCAGGGATGGGAGCAGCGGTAGATTAATTTATAACTTCATTATAGGTATGGTTTATATTCATGCGCAGCTCTGAATATGCGAATTTTGCAAACATTGAGATAAAACCAATAATAAAAACACACACACACAATTTGAATTCATCCATACAACAATTCTCACCAGGTCTCTATGGCTTTCTATAGGGTCTGCTATATTGATTGTGAAGGGGCTATGAGAAGTAGATAGAAGGAGACCATGACAGGAATTTCAACAGCGATGGACATTCACAATAGGCTGATGCTTTCTCTGATTCTTTTCAAACGCAAAGATTAATTGGGTTCTTCTGACCAAACATGTCATCACCACACAATGCACAATAACAAACTTGAATATTTTATTTTCTATAAATAATTATGCTCTTTCATTTCAGGAGAGACAAGACAACCACTCCAATTATCAATGAAGAACATGCAGCTAGAAACTAGTTAGCTCCAAACCCTCCAACTGTAATTCACTCCATCCTAAAACGTATTTCCCAGGTTGACAGACTACCTTCTCTCAGTTCATTCATTTCGTGCCTAAACGGCAGTGAGACAGCATTCCTCCCTGTTGGAGCTGATTCGTTAAAGACGGCTCCATCGATCCGCCTGATGAGTGCGCCTCGTATAAGGACATCTGTGCGAGGGCCGCGTGCTCGTCACCTCAGCAAACGCATTATCAGAGCGGCCCGTGAGTCTCTCCCGCGTACGCTTCACAAAGCAACGCAATCAAGCCATTACAACCGGAGAAGCCAGATGCTTTCCTAACCAGTGTTCCTCTTCATCGAACGCTCCCAGGGATGGGAGCAGCGATAGATTAGACTTCGTTATAGGTAGCCTATAGTTTATTGGATTAGATTAGATTAGATTAAACTTTATTGTCATCTCGCACAGTACATGTAGGCTACTGGGACAACGAAACGTAGTTTGGCATCTAACCAGATGCAAATAGTGTCATAGTGCAAAAGACATGATATATGTAGCCTAGACAGTGTATGGTAGCCTATTACAGGATGAGGTGACATTACAGTGAGTATAAATAAATGTGTATAAAAGGTGAATATACATGAGATCAGTATCAATATGATATGTACACTTATGATGTACGATATGATATGTACATAACCAGGGCAATAGGTCTTGTGCAAACACGCAGTAGTGTGCAATCAAGCAGTAGCCTAGTGTGCAAACAAGCAGTAGTGCAAAGCTAAATTGAAGTCCTGAGTGTGTGTATCAATATATACATATAGTGTGCATATTCCAGCTCGAAATCTTTAAAAATTGAGATAAACCAAGATTTCGAGGTGAGTGGAAACGACGAAGAGGCACTTATGTAAAACAGGTTAAATAGGCCTACTCGATAGAGTTGTTTCCATGTGTTGTGTGACATGAAAAATCACGGCGCAGATTATCAGGCTCACAGGCTAGCCTCAAATAGAATTCGATTGATATGTGTCAAGTCTAAACTCCTTACAAATTGATTTCATACAACGTGGGTGTAGTTGCTCATGCATGGTTAATTTGACCCCATAAGGCTGCATGCATTACCGCTGGAAATTTGATTCAGCCACTAACTCAATGGCAATGCGCGCCCCCGCTGTAGTCGCTCTCCGTGGTGCTGAATGTTGTCATATGCTCAGATTCAGCACTCTGTCAATATTGAGTGAGAGCGGTCACATGGTCGCACATTAACTGATCTGTGGGCGCTCAGGGATTTATGTAAGACCATATATTTTCTGTGGGTTTCAAGGGTCGTGCTTGGACACAGAGAAACTTGTTGAACGCGTGGTAAAGGATTGGATAATATAGTCTAATTATAGGCTATAGCTCCATTTTCAGTGTTTCAGTGTTTTTTGTGTTAACAGGTTACATTTTATGTTTGTAGAACACCAACATTTTTCATTTTATGTTCTCCACGCGCATGCACAGACGAGAGACGCATTCTCGAATTTTTGACAGAATGCATTGGATTACCGTTACCGTTCGGACAACGTCGCTCTCTCAACGTGGACGAAAATATATGGAAGAAAAGTGGTGATTGACAGGTATAAATCTAAGCTCTAATTCAGCAGGTATACAGCAGGCTAGTAGGCTACTGGAAATACAATGTTATCGATTGCCGTGAATAGCACCATGAGACAATTTCAGACTAATTCTTTATTCTTGAAAATACTTAGCCTTCTTGTATTATGTCCATGCTAATTCTCTTTTATGTTTGCACCTCCTCCTGAAACCAACCTGCGATTGTATTCCACGCCACAGCTCTGATGTAGCGGTGGAGAGGCAGCTCTCACAGTGAACAGCACCACCTGTAACGGACCGGTGTGTCTGCTCTCAGAGCTCACCGGTGAGGGTTCACCCGAGACCGAAGATGAAGAAGCAGAATGTCCGGACCCTGTCGCTCATCCTCTGCATGTTCTCCTACCTGCTGGTCGGCGCCGCGGTGTTCGACGCGCTGGAATCCGAGACGGAGAGTTCCCGCAGACGCGTTCTGGAGCAGAAGCGCACCGAGATGAAAAAGAAGTACCGGTTCTCCGAAGACGACTACCGCGAGATAGAGCGCGTGGTGCTGCAAGCAGAGCCACACCGCGCCGGGAGACAGTGGAAATTCGCCGGTTCTTTTTACTTTGCCATAACGGTCATCACCACAATTGGTATATTGGTATTTAAGTTTCCTCAGCTATCTTGTTACTTTTGTCATGGCCGAATAGGTTACGTCAATTTCTCGTGGTGTATTTGCTCTGCTCTGCACTGTTATACATTATACAGTATAGTTTTCATTTCGGATGACCCTTTCCCTACATCTGATACATTTCAGCACATTTCAGCATATCCATATACACATTATACTATGAAGAATGTTTATGTTTCACTGCCTTCAAAAGCTGTTTACATCACAGCTTATATCTACAACATAGTAAAGAGTAACGAATGCTATTCTCGGTTGCCACAATGTACTGTATCTCTCCCTCTGCAGGTTACGGCCACGCTGCCCCAGGCACGGACGCAGGGAAAGTCTTCTGTATGTTCTACGCTGTGCTGGGCATCCCTCTCACACTGGTGATGTTCCAGAGCCTGGGAGAGAGGATGAACACGTTCGTGCGCTACCTCCTGCGCAGGGCCAAGCAGTGCCTGCGGCTACGGCGGACCGAGGTCTCCATGGAGAACATGGTGCTGGTCGGCCTCCTGTCCTGCATGGGCACCCTGTGCGTGGGCGCCGCGGCGTTCTCCCATTACGAGGGCTGGACGTTCTTCCACGCCTACTACTACTGCTTCATCACGCTCACCACCATCGGCTTCGGGGACTTTGTGGCCCTGCAGAAGAAGGAGGACCTCCAGGAGAAGACCACCTACGTGGCCTTCAGCTTCATGTACATCCTGGTGGGCCTGACGGTCATCGGGGCCTTCCTCAACCTGGTGGTGCTCCGCTTCCTCACCATGAACACGGAGGACGAGAGGCGAGACGCCCAGGAGAGGGCCTCCGTCAAGAGGGAGAGGGACCTCCTGGACGGGCCCACGGGGCTCCGCGGGGGAGGGGGGCAGCAGCAGGGGAGCAGGGCGGGGCGTGAAGACAGGGTCAGGGACATGATGGGGCACAGTCGCAGTCGCAGTCGCAGTCACAGCACCCTGTACCTGCCCATGGAGGAGGGGACCAGCCGCACCAACCTCATCTCCTCCTCCCCGGCGAAGGAGCAGGAGAGCAGGGGCTCCCCCTGTAGGCAGAGGCTGCACCTACAGCTGCAGCCAGGCAGACCTGCAGCCAGGCAGTCGTGCCTGGGCCCCCTCTGCTCTTGTGTGTGCTACCGCCTGGGTGTGTGTGACAGTCCACTGGTGTCACACAACGAGCACCCCGGCTGCCACATCAACTCTGTCTACTACAGCTCCATCTCCTACAGGATCCATGACTCTCCCAGCCCCAGGGACAACACAGGACTCTCTTCCCCAGGGAGCGCATTCTCACCCGGGCACAGCTTCAGGGAGTTCCCCCGGTCTCGGAGGAGGTCAGTGTAGTAGCCCCATGGTGGGAAACAGTTTGTACAGGTTAACACAGTATTTACCACATATATTTTTATTATACAACAGGGACAAGGTGTTAGTGGTACACAACAGATGTCCGCGGCATGAATTATCATTGAAAGGAAGGCAATCTGTTGCAGTGCAGGAACCTTTAGACACCTTTAGTACACATTCCTGCCTAATGTACTATACTGTAGCCTGCTCATAGGTTGTATTGAAGTTATCACAGCTGTAAATGTAGATTATGAATCATACTACAGTTGTATTTGTTTGTAAACCAATTGGATGATTTGCATTTTTTTTGTCTGTTTGTCGGATTCTACTTATCACTGTCATAATTTCATTGAAACATGTTTTAATGCATGTAAACAAAAGTGGATGTGCATGGCAAATAGAACACTGGCACACACACACACACACACACACACGCACACGCACATTGACACACACGCGCGCACACACACACACACACACACACACACACACACACACACACACACACACACACACACACACACACACAGACACACACACACACACACACACACACACACACACACACACACACACACACACACACACACACACACTATAAAGCATGATCATTAACTAACTTGGTTTTAAAAATTAAAATTATTTTATATCACAAGGTGATTTTTGGTATGATTTCATTATAATTGCTTCTTTAATAACCTAGGGGTTAAGCCCCTTGCTCTTGTGTAATAATAAGATATGGAAGTCAGCTCCTTAGCATGCTGGAGGTTGCCGCATCAGAGGAAAGTACTCCATTCTGCATGCCACTGCTGGAATATGTGGTTATATTTTCATGAGGAGAGCATTTAAGAACTTTGAGCAAGAGAAGGCCTTTAATTAACCATATACGCAAAGTTAATAAATCATTATATTACATGTCCTTTCGTTGGGAGGTCGCACACATCCCTGCATATAGCTTAACTGCACTAATGCAGAAATCGTGTACAGAGACATGGTTTGTTTGATTTGGAAGGTACAGCACAGTACAGTAGCACACGCCTGATATGTAGCGAGACCTTTTAGAAACATGTTTTCTCATGCTCTCTGGGTCTGTCAAGATGTAATATAAAATGTAATGCTCTCTTGATGAGTCATGAGATTTGTTAAGCACCAGGTTGGATTTGAATTTGAGATTTGTCTCTCACTGTTCTATCCGGAGGTTAACATACATAATGCTGAAACGTGATGATTGATGACTGCTGATTATGTTTACATAATTATGGAACCCTGAAAGAAACCATGTTTACCTTTCCCAGCACGCTACTGTGTAATGACAAACGAAAGCTGCCGACAGAATCTAACATACATAGAGTTTGCATTCATGTGATGATTTCTAATTACTGCACTGTTAATATCCATGTATTTCAGTTTTAACCTGTAAACTGCCATGTGGATCCATTAAACTTGAACTTACTTATGACTACTGTTGAATGTCAGTTTGTTTTGCCTATAACTGGGTCACAGACTCTCCCTTGCGGCAGTGTGTCTCTATGGCAGGCCATCTCTGTGGCTAATAAGGAAATCAGGTCATTGGCATTCATGAGATCCAGAGGCCTCATATAACCAAACATCTAATTAATTAATCCAGCAATATGACTTAGGCTGACACACGGGAGGGGGAAGGCCCCAGACCTCTGGTTGCTATAGGAAGGAGACAGATTTGGGAAGGAGACAGGGGCATCAGTGAGTAATCCATCGCTGGGGAAATTTATTTTTCAAACTAATTATCGCAAACTGTTTCCACTATTTTTTCGTTTGTTTTACTCATGGGCCATGAGTGTTCCCTCTGCTTAAACAAGTAATGCCAGCAACAGATTGTAAATGCTTGATTATGGCTCTTTGGCCCTTTTTAAACCTCTCTACTCACCACTATAATTTCAACCTGCTTTTACTTGAAACAGACCCAGGATGCTTAAAATCCCAGAAAATTAGTCCCAAAGCATTCATTCCGTCCCATCTGCCGATCAATTAGAATGTTACTTTACATATAAATGGTAAACTGATTAGGTAATAGAATCTAAAATGGTGATTTGGAACGAGTCTCCATCTGCTCTGGGGTACTGGAGGAAGGAACACGGCCGTCTAATCTGTTCCTCGTGATGTCCTTAGATCTTTGAAGAACGCTCTCTATGTAGAATAGCATATTCTCTTGCCAGATATTTCAATAACCCGGAAAAAATGAAATGGGATGACATAGACATCATATCAAAGAGAGAGAGAGAGAGAGAGAGAGAGAGAGAGAGAGAGAGAGAGAGAGAGAGACAAGAGGTTTCTGTGACAAGAGTGCCCTCTAGTGTTATAGGGCTGCAGACACCATACTTGACTATGAAACTGTGTGCAATGCGCACAACCACGAATTTAGGTACCGTAAATCTCAGACTCCTATTTACATTGCTATGCTATCAGCATTACTACATATTTCTGGAGTCATCCATATCTTCACAGACTGTTATTGACGTTCTAATTGGCAAATAGGGCAAACACAGAGAGTGATAACTGATGATATAAAAATGATTGACCACCAGAGGGCAGTATAACTCCTTTGTAGTCACGAGGATCATGAGGACAGCCTGGTAAACTGGGTAGTCTGTTCAATGTCTGTTCTGTTGGATTGGACCCCACACCTCTCCAGTCTCATTCCCAGCCAAGCAAGGCTAGTGAATGAATGTTGTTTCATACAGTATGTTCAATTCTGCAGTTCATTCATCACGCACCACTCAGTATGAGCAAAAAAGACAGCTTCATCACACCTGCACCAATCACAATGTCCAAGAGTACATCAAAGTATTGTTTTACGAGAGACTAGTAAACGATCTTTGCTCATTCACTCACTGGTTTGTGTGTGCTGGTCTGAGATTAGTTCTCCCCAACGCCACTGATGCTTACAGGTAAACAATCCAATGCAATCAATTATTGATGTGATCGAATATACAGTATACGATTGTTTATGTTATTTCCATTCTGGCCTCTTATCTTAAAGAGATAGTTAACGAGGAAGTCTTCAGACGAGGACAAAACATCATTGTCAAAATGTGTCACGCCTTCGGCTCCACTCATGGAAGTCCTCATACAACCACAGGCCAAAGTGACCTCTGATAAAAGGATAGAGGAGGAGGAGGGGTGAAGGGAGGAGAGGAGGACATTACAGGGAGTTGAGGGAAGGGCAGGGAGAAATAAATAGGTAGAAAGGAGAAGATGGGGGGAGGAATAAACAACAAAAAGGAGAGGGGTGGGGTTGATTAGAAGACAACAGCCTGTGCATGTCTCTGTACTGAGGGACTCGTCCCCCGAGTCCTCCTTTGTTATCCTAATGCAGTCTGCTGCTCTGTAGCTTATTGATCATAGAGGAAAGATTTCCACTTACCTGCCTCCTCCAAATGTCAGACAGTCTATACTTCCTTTTACAAAGAAAGAGTCTGGTAACGTCCGTCAATAAACCTGGAAAAGAAACAAAAATTGTAGCCACTTGACTAAGAAATTGAAGAGGTGAACATTAAAAGGTGACCAATATATAACTTCCAAGCTTTCTAAAAGCTTCCTAATGGTTGTAATTACTTATGTTTAATGGGTAGCAATCAGGGAAGAAGAAATCCCTTGAAATAAATATTTTATTTTCCAAATGAATGCTTGATCCCGTAAAGTGCTTTCTAAAATAAAGTGTCCAGCCTGACACCTGGTTTGCATACAAACATGTCGTTACTGGCCAGGGGTGTTCTAGGGGAGGGGCCAGGGGTGTTCTAGGGGAGGGGCCAGGGGTGTTATAGGGGAGGGGCCAGGGTGTTCTAGGGGAGGGGCCAGGGTGTTCTAGGGGAGGGGCCAGGGTGTTCTAGGGGAGGGGCCAGGGGTGTTCTAGGGGAGGGGCCAGGGGTGTTCTAGGGGAGGGGCCAGGGGTGTTCTAGTGGAGGGGCCAGGGGTGTTCTAGTGGAGGGGCCAGGGTGTTCTAGGGGAGGGGCCAGGGTGCTCTAGGGGAGGGGCCAGGGGTGTTCTAGTGGAGGGGCCAGGGGTGTTCTAGTGGAGGGGCCAGGGGTGTTCTAGGGGAGGGGCCAGGGGTGTTCTAGTGGAGGGGCCAGGGGTGTTCTAGTGGAGGGGCCAGGGGTGTTCTAGGGGAGGGGCCAGGGGTGTTCTAGTGGAGGGGCCAGGGGTGTTCTAGGGGAGGGGCCAGGGTGTTCTAGGGTAGGGGTCAGGTGTGGTCTAGGGGAGGGGCCGAAGTGTTCTAGGGGAGGGGTCAGGGGTGTTCTAGGGGAGGGGCCAGGTGTGGTCTAGGGGAGGGGCCGAAGTGTTCTAGGGGAGGGGCCAGGGGTGCCCTAGGGGAGGGGCCAGGGGTGACTTACCGATTTCCACCTTTCTGTTTCTGGTGGCTGCCTCTTGTAATCGTGTGTGCATTCAGAAGCAGAACAGGTCATGTCCGACACTGCAAGGGCATTTCAGGGGGTTCAAATTATTATCAGGGAGGGTGTTGTGGTTTGGAATTTCAAACTGAATTCCGCTGTGGATTTCCAACATAATATACTTATGCCTTGCTCATTTAACCTTCTATTCCAAACTCCAGTCTCCAACAGTAGAGAGTTTGAGTGTTTGTCTGAGTGATTCTCTGTAATGTTTTGGCTCTAGCACCTGGATATATAGTAGTAGTAGTAGTAGTAGTAGTAGTAGTAGTAGTAGTAGTAGTAGTAGTAGTAGTAGTAGTAGTTTATTTCAGTCCTTCTTTTGTGTATGAACATAGAAAACACATCAATAAGGCATTAAATGAAACATAAAACATATATACATGTACACCTCATAATAACATATAGTGTTATTAGGAGGTAATGTGGATATTCATCTTGAGTTGGGGCGAGAAGGAGAACAGGAATGTCAGTCCTGTTTCATAACATAACATGCTGATCCTAGGCAGAATACACCAAACACCTAAAAAAACAGATACAGACTAAGGCAAACAGCCGTCATACAGACCTTCAGATAAACAAACATGGAGGGCCAGTCAGCCAAGGTCGTTTTTCACCTACAGGTAGTCCCCACATAAACAGTTCTTCCTCCATTGAACATACAGCACATCATCAGTATGACCTCTGTGAGGCCACCACTGTACAGGTCCCCAGGCCAGGCCAGGGTGAAGAGGGAAGAGCCTGTCTCACCTTGCCTTTGGTGTCTCTGATGACTATTCTGGTGCTGGTTCTGAGGTCCAGGGCCTCCCTGCTCCTCTACAGGCTGCCCAGGCTGGTGCCATGTCTTGGGGTACAGGTACTGCTCTAGACCGGGCTGTGGACCAGACACCACAGGTACTGCTCTAGACCGGTTGGAAGGAGCTGCGACAGCTGAAAGCACAGGCGGATGACACTGTGACCATTCAGAATGCTGATCACGCTGTGTGTAGTATTCATTGCTCAGCGTTGCTTTGTGTCTGTGTAGTAATGCTGGAATTACTGCTGTAGCAACACTGTACTTTTTAAAATAATGTATGTAAAGCACTTTGAATTGCCCCTGTTGTATGAAATGTGCTATAGAAATAAACTTGCCTTGCCTTGCCTACTAACTAAAGGACTATTCCAGGACAGTTCTCACTATACATGAACTGCGTCTGCTATGATAAAAACCGTCCTTTCAGTTTTAAACGTGATCGCCCGTAGTGCATTATAGAGTATTATTGTTATTTCCTGCTATCTGCTGTTTCCAGTCTTATTGGACACTCAGAGGCAGGCAGAGATATATCTCGGGGAATCGGCAACATTACGTGCGGAGTCTTGTTCCCAGACACATCCGCATAGCCATTGGCTTTACTTTGCCTCAATCATCTCCCACATCAGTTTGCACGCCACATGTGTCTGATTAGGAGGCCTCTGTGATTCACCTCGCACGCCTCGCAGCTGTGTGATTCGCTGAAATCAAATAATAACAAATTCTTTACTCAGTAAATTCACTTCTCCCACTAAGGCCGGGTTTGACTTTAATCCAGGTCTATATGCGCTGTGCCCAAAAGCCTGGGGACAAGGTTATAATGTGCCAAATGGGTCTGATATACAGTATGAGCTCTCTGTGTTTGGGCCGGCGGCCATATTTGACATTTGAACAAGGAGGGTTCATATTGTTCATGAGTTCTGTGAGTTCAGCTCCATGGGGGTCATCAAAACGAAGGCTATCTAAATCCTGCCTCCTCTTCGTCATCATCTTCTTGCTCCTTTATATCGATTATGTGGTATGAGGGTGAGGTCTGCTACAGACAGCTGACCTGTGAGAGTGAGGGGTGGCAAACACTGATGCACATGCATGGGCCCACACACGCATGCACGCACACGCACACGCACACGCACACACACACACACACACACACACACACACACACACACACACACACACACACACACACACACACACCATGCGGTGTGTGACGAGGAGAGGACAGGTATCACAGAAACTTCTAACAATCAATTCAAGCTGCTTTCTGTCTCTTCCATCTCACCGTCCCTGCTCCTCGCTTGGGTCTCCAAGCAATTAGCCTGCTAGCGTTCCAGTGAGTGCACAGTGCTACACGGCTAATCTCGCTCCCTCCACTTCTTCCTTTATCGATTCTTTTATGCTTCTGTCTGGACACTGCTGCGGGGCTTTGTCTGTCTGACACGCATAACTGGTGGCGTGACAGGTTTTAAAGCTGTACCACTAATACCCTTTATTTGCTTGTAAAGGGCTGTACTAGGGGAGTTGGTAATGGATTTGTCTGTGTGTGTGTGTGTGTGTGTGTGCATGTCTAATGTATAGTATATGTGGGGATGTTTGTGTGTGTGTGTGTGTGTGTGCGTATGTATGTTTATGTGTCTGTGAGAATGTGCGTGTGTTTATAGCATGGTGATAAAGAACATATATTCATCATTCCTGAGAGTAACCATCTCTGTTCCCATGACGAGAGAATCGCCGGATCCTTTCATAGATCTGACAGCAGTGAGCAGTCTGAGCACATAGCTTCTGGAATTGCCATTTCATTGCATACTGTATACAATCCAACAGGACTTTAGTGGCGCCGTCCAAATGGCCTGTGAGAGAACTTGATATAAAGGCAAACAAACCAGATATGTTATTGTGTGATCAATTAGAGATAACTGGAATCACTACTGCCTAATCACTGTGTTTAGAATGTCGGCTATTCATTCATTTTCAAAAGATTCTTCTTCTGTCTGACAGCCAAAATGGTTGTCACCTGACTGTACAGTAACAATGTCGCTGCTTTGCCTCCCTGCTGGCACACACACGTACACACACACACACACGCACACACACACACACACACACACACACACACGCACACACACACACACACACACACGCACGCGCACACACACACACACACACACACACACACACACACACACACATGTTGTTGCCTTACCTCCCTGCTAGCTGCTACGCGTGGTGACCTGAGGGAAATGGGGGAGTACATTCATGCTGACTTGGTGGCACTCAGCCACAAAGAGATTCACTCGACTCTGTGCCAATGACTCTGCTTGTGCAGAGACACAATATGGCCATCTTGGCTGTGTGCTCATATAGACGCGGGGGAGCAAATTGCTGCCAACTAACTTTCTCTTGTTGCTTTTTCTCTTTCATTTTCTACTCTCAGGCCACCCTCTGCGGGGACTGTGCGAGGAAGGAAAGAGTCTTTCATGATTGATATGAAGGCGTGATCAAACACCCAATATTCTCAGAGACAATCCAACACTGTGACATTATCATGATGTGTTTGTTTGATTTATAGTTTCCATCCTGATGGTGTATTAGTTCCATCTCTCTGTTTTTCTCTGTCTTTTTTTTATTTTTTACATCATACAAAATCTGTAAGGAAATTTGTTAAAAAGCAGAATGCATAAAGTGATGGTTGCGTAATTCTCTTTTATGTGGTATTGAAATGATGTCTTGTATAACAAATGAAAGCCATTATCACTTTTACATAATGGCTACATTAATAGAGCTGATAGCTGCTTTATCATCAGCTTGATCTGTCACCCCTCTCTTCACAGTCATAATAGCAGCTAATAGCGGATCACAAAGGAACTCAATGTTCTGAATAATGTGGAATTTTTATATCGGCTAGCCTATCAAAACCTAGACTTGCGTAACAAGTCCAGATTATAAACTGTGTCCTGAACATTGAGTATAACTGCAAAGATAACAAACGGAAAACAAGGATGCACTCACATACAGTACACTGTTACCTACGAATTACTTCATTTTGGAGTTTCCTGTGCCGTCTTGGTTGGCTGTAAAAAAAAAAAAAACACTCACCAAACCTCCAATCAACAGTTTAATATATGCTAGTAACTGCATACCATTACTCCAAGAGAAGCAAAGACCGTTTCTCATCATGAACAATCCCCAGTCTTCAAATCACACCTTTTAGCTCCCCAATCAGAGATTATGCAATGCTACGTTTCCCATGTCTCTTAACGTTTCCTTTCACAGGCGCCAGTCAGGTGAGTTTGTGGGTCTTGTCTTTAAACAAACTCTGAGTCAATAGTCAGTTGGTAGTTGGTAGCGGTGGCATAAAGCACACAGCCACCTCTATTTCTACTCCTCTATCTGAACAGACCAGAGAGACATATAGACACATATACTATACCGGTATATATATATATATATATATATATATATATATATATATATATATATACATACCACAAATATATACCTACCATAGGAACACCTGTACACCTTCTCATTCAATCAGGTGGTGTAATGGTGTGGGGAATATTTTCTTGTCTTGGCACACTTTAGGCCCGTCAAATAGGCTGTGGCTTGAATGCCACAGCCTATTTGAGTATTGTTGCTGTGCATCCCTTCATGGCCACAAGTATGCATCTTCTAATGGCTACTTCCAGCATGATAATGATGTTACAAAGCAAAAGTCGTCTCAAACTGGTTTCATGAACATGACAATCAGTTCAGTGTTCTTCAGTGAGAACAACAGAGCACCTTTGGGGTGTAGTAGAACGGAAGATTCACAGCTTGAAAGTGCACCTTGCAGCTTGAAAAATCTACAGGAATTGTGTGATGCAATCATGTCGTCATGGAAGGTAGGAAAGGAATGTTTCCATCATCTTGTGGAATCAATGCCATTAAGAATTGAGGCTGTTTTGAGAGCAAAGGGAGGCCCTACCTACCAGTATTAGTATAGTGTTCCTAATAAAGTGTTCGTGAGTGCATATGGTTTAATTTGAATAAGAGCACACCAAACTTTGCCTGTATATAGCTGGAAAGCTTCTGCAAAATGTTCATTTCTTTAATCCAATAATTTCAAGGATCTCGTATACTGTTGGGAAATCAGCACAATCTAACTTTTCCCCCCTTGTAGACTCTGTGAAATAAATTATACTGCCAAAAACATAGTTATTAGAACAACAAAACAAAGCGGAAAAAATACGTTTTTTGTATTTCGTAATGTTGCTGCCAAAATTCTGTAAACAAATGTAAACATATCCACAGACATAATGTGGTCCGGAAACACAGATTCAACGGTTCTAACTCCAAAGTGTTGTGTTGAAATGATTTTAGTGGAGAATCGGGAAGAAAGTAACTTGGCCGTTTTCTCAAATTACACAAAAAGTAGAACATAGTAGAACAACAGTAGAACAAGTAGAAATTATGCAGAGACTTGCCTAATGCAGAAGACGACCAGCAAAAATATCAGCAAGTTGTATGTATGTATGAATGTATGTATGTATGTATGTATGTATGTATGAATGTATGTATGTATGTATGAATGTATGTATGAATGTATGTATGAATGTATGTATGTATGTATGTATGTATGTATGAATGTATGTATGTATGTATGAATTTATGTATGTATGTATGTATGAATGTATGTATGTATGTATGTATGTATGTATGTATGTATGTATGTATGTAACCTTCTCCCCCTCCCCTTCCCATGTGTCCCCAGCACTACCTTAATTAGGCCCCTATACTTTCTTTTATTTATTTTTTATTACTACCCGATCTTTTCAGTTTGTAAAGCGTCTTTGAGTGTCTAGAAAAGCGCTATATAAGTCTAATGTATTATTATTATTATTATTATTATTATTATTATTATTATTATTATTATTATTATTATGTATTACATACATATGTATACTACATACATACAACCTGCTGATATTTTTGCTGGTCTGTATATGTATGTATGTGTCTATAGTTTTTCTATGCTGGGAAGCAGTAAATAGATCAGATACCTCTTTTCCACCAACGTGAACCTAGTTCTAGTTCTGGCCTGGTGCTAGTGCTGGTGTTGTGCCGAATTTTCACTCCACCACATATTCTCACTCCCCTACACTTAGCATTGCAATGTGTTCGTCTTAACGTTTACAACCTAAAATATATGATCGCTTGTTCTCTGTTGTAACTACTAGCATGTGCTTTCTAGGGTACCAAGAGGTTGTCAAACGTAGTATTATTAAATGGTATGATGCATAAATGTATTGCTGTAAACTATTACGTATTTAAGTGCTCTCGTAGATCATTATCATGGATGTTATAGCGTACATTATTATTATTATATAATATGACACATTAATGTATTAATGTAAACTATTGTATTGAAATTGTATTGAAAGGAAGCAAGGAGAGTGAGAATTCGGCACAACACCGGTTTGCATTTGGTTCAACTTGCGAACCTTCTAAGAACCGGTTTGCTTTCCCACGGGCTAGAGAGCCACGTCATTACATCACTGTATACGGCTGTATACGTCTCCGCTTTCTCCGTATTACCGAACGGGCCTACCGGGACCAGGCCCAGGGGCCCAAGAGCTCAAGGGGCCCTTTGAATTTCTTGTTGCAGGAACGCTGGTCGAATTTTGGGCCCTATGAAAGAATATAGTATTGGGCCCACCAAAATTAGACCTTATGATAGAAGCTCTTCACACACAGAAATTAGTTGTTTATATGGTATTTCTTTTAAGTGGTTTATGAAGACCCCATTATAACTTGTTATCCACCCCTGCTCTGGCTGAATGGGGCCCCTAAAGCATAAAACACATCACTGTATGTATGCTCTGTATGCTCCTACTGTAACTGGGACAAATGAGATTCCTTATATGAACATAAAAAAACGATTTTGAACAGTTTATAGGGGCCCATGTCTTGCAAAGAGTGAAGCTTGTGTGGGCTACATTAGGGTTGGATGGTTTTAAATGGTGGATGGTTAAAACCGGAGTTTCTAATTTCTAGTTTCTAGTTTTACCCAAACTGTCATGAAACCGGCCAAAAGTGTTGTCATTATTATTTTAAACATTTAATCACAATGTCATAAATTGTTATATTTAATAAACGCCATAAAAGTGTGTGGTTGAAGATGTTATGAAAGTGATTTTTGTAAACAATGTAATTTGTTAATAAATTAACTGTCTGACGTGTCACATGACAGCTTCTCCTCAGAACGGAGAATAAGGGAACAGTGTTGCCAGGTTGGGGGTATTCCCGCCCAATTGGGCTACTTATGATCACATTGGGCGGCTTTTAGACTGTGGTTAGGCTGGAAAACAATCCCATCTGGCAACACTGTTAGGAAAACGAGATGCTCCCTTAAAAAAAAAAGAGCGCGTGTTATGAGCCATTCTAAAGACTGAAAAGGTGAACAAGCTTGTTTATCTAGCCCAAAAAAATAGAATAGCCTTACGGACTAAATAGACTAGTCTTGATACAACTTTTATGCCCACTGTGATGGGGTACATTGCAGAAAGCTAGAATTGTTTCTGGTAGCGCATATGCCTGAAGAAGGTCTATGAAAGACCGAAATCTCTCGCAATAACATCGGATGAAGGATCATATGGAAGGAGATTAACTAAGTGACCATCGGAGATAATTCACGGAACCTGTCAACATATTACTACTTCTGGACCTGCAGCCAAAGCCAATCACAGAAGCCAGGTAGGCTACTATGCGCATTAAGCTGTGTATTAATGGATGGTATACGGTTTGCATATTCACTTATATTTATGAAACTATGAAGTAGTCTAGACTTCTACACGTCCAGGGGGGCCCATTTTTTCATAATCCGTCTCTGAGGGTATTGAGTGTTGACAAAAAAGAGGGTTATAGAGGAGGTGGTAAAGCTGCAGGTAGGGGGGCTCATACGGATTAAGCTTGCTTACCCACTGCAGAGTTTTTGAAGACTTCACAAATGTAGCTTTAGGGAGTCTATGACCAATGTATCTATTGTTTCCTCCATTTCAACCTCCTTCATTCCATCCTTTGGGAGCCTACATTGGCATCCAAACACGAGTGTTCCAATGCATTTGTACTGCTCATTGTGAACGTTATGGACAGCCATTATGTTCAAGAAGAAAGGTATAAGGAAGCAATTTACCATGAGAGGAAGGGGGTTGTGGACTCATTTACCACTGGTACAGGGTTGTGGCACGAGGCGAAGCCGATCGTCCCGCTCTTATCCAGATCAACACGCATGCACTGTTGTTTTCCTATGGACAGCCTCGATGCGTTGTTTCTAATCGGAGCGAAACCACCCTTTTCAAGCAGAGCATGCGTTGGTTGTTTGCTCCGGGAGTGACTTCGAATGCGCGTTCTCACAGCTCCAAACGACGCAGAGCAAAGCAAATGTGATCCTAAACTCCGATTCCAAGTGAAGCAAATGTTCTAGTGAGAACACACCCTTAGACTACATGCACAATCACTTCCACGTTCTACTAATACAGCTCCTTAGCTTCCGGTCTATCCCTGTTCTCCACCTGCTGTTTACAGGAGCTCCCCAAAGTTACAGACGTTCACAAGATTTACAGCAGGATAACAATCCCAACAGGACAACAATCCCAACAGGACAACAATCCCAACAGGACAACAATCCCAGCCACAATTTGGACAAAGGTTCCAAATTATATGCGACATTGTATATTTGTTACGGTACATGTGGGAATACGGTACATGTGGGAAAACTAGGGTTAGGGTTAGATGCTACGTCGACTTGGTACATGCTGGCATGTCTAACCCTAACCCTAATCCTATCCCTAACCCTACCCCCAAACCTAACCCTAACCGTAGCACCCTAGCACCTAACCCTAACCCTAGTTTTCCCACATGTACCATATTCCCACATGTACCGTAACATATTCACAACTACGAAGGTAAGAAAATAACTATTGACTGTCTGACTTACTGACTAGCATACCTATCTGTCTAACGTTAGGGTTACTGACTAGCATACCTATCTGTCTAACGTTAGGGTTACTGACTAGCGTACCTATCTGTCTAACGTTGGGTAACACTATGTGACTTATCTAGTGTAGTGTCTTGTTGTTAGCAAGGTAGCAAACTTAGCTTCCTAACGTTATTTGCGACACACAAAGTATCCTGGATGTGTAAGATGTGTTGAAGATGTGTTCTTCCTTAGATCAAGCTACATGATGCATCGCCAGTGGTGTTGACGCACAACCGGTGCTCCTGTTTGGCAGGGACTGTTTTGTGCAGTCACACAGTGGCATTGCTGTTCCAAACTGCATTTTACTCCCAACTTGATATGACAGCTGTGCCCCTGAACTTGAACCTTCTCATGTCCATTGCCATTAGTATCGGACATGGTACCCTCTTCCCCCCTTTGGGTGGTAAGTCAGGTAGGTACTGTAGATTTAAATGTTTGGTACACCTCTAGGAAGTTCTCCTTCATTTCTCAGAACACGAATGAAATAATATTTATACAAGTATTTCCATATGAGATGTAAGTCCTTGTGAGACCTTGATAAAATGCAAACTTCTTTTCTAAAACTAAATAAGAAGAATGCAAAAGAGTTCAACAGTGCGTTCTTCCACAAGACTGTTCTCTCAATGTCAGCACAGAAGGCATTTTCAATTCATAATTTTGGCAAATGTTTCTTCTCATTTCAATAAACCCTTTCATGTCCCAGGCTGAGAATCTGTGAGATCTGGGAATTGGAGAAGAGATGAAACCTAGAAAACAATGACAAGAGCAAAACACAACTAAACGCTGAATTTAAGAAAAACAAAAAAAAACAACTAAGACTGCACTTTCTGTTTACCAGCTCTGTCTGTTAAACAACCTCCAAAATGAAACACTGAGCCTCTGAGGGGAAGATAGGTCAGGGGTGGAATTCATTAGGTCTGAAGCCAAGTCTCCTGGAAGCAGCACAGCAACATGTTCACTACCATTAGAGATGAGAGGAAATGTGGTGCTGGATGAACAGGGCTGGTTGGAAAAACGATACTTCTTTCTGTCTTGGCAATTTCTCATCCTTTGCCTGGAAGATTTCTACTGTAGTATTTGTTGGTCGAGGGTTGCGGGGAAAGCTTTCGGTCCTTGTTTCATAACGTGTGGTTTTTTAGTTTGATGGCCCTTATTGAAAATGGCTGCTCTTCAGGCCACAAGCGAAATCCCAGCGAGACGAATAGGGAGTCACGGTCATAAATTACATGGGAGGGGAGATTATAATTACAGATTGGTGCTGTGATTACGTTCATATGTTGAGTTGGGGAATATTTTATAAGAGGAACCCATTCAGCCAAATATGTAAATGACACAGTTTTTTTTTTGCTGAACAGACACTTAAATTCAGGACAGCTTACACATTTTTGTCCATCTTTGCCAAGATGAAAACGTTTAATTAGAACAGTGAGATTGCAAACACCCTTTACTAACAACACATGCCCTTTACTAACTCTCCTATGCAGACATACTGCACACATATTCTTACAAAAATACATAATTCATAATAAATAACAATATATTCAGCAACCAGGTTTGTTTAGTTTCAGGGTTGTCAGAATGTTCCCTTTGGTTGTGTATCTTTTCTCACCTCATTGTCTCCTTGTTAATCCGATTCAAGGCATTTGCTTGTACTCAGCTCACTCAACCTTTAATGGTATCATTAAAGGCGTCACAGTCATTCAAGTGTATTCTTGTGCTGAGGAGTTTAACTTTCCTCCCGTAATAGGCTCGTTATTGAACATTCACTGGCAATTGGAACATTAATGAACTGATCTGAGACCTGTGGCGTGTGAGTCATTGACTCTGATGGCTGTGTTTGTGGGCGTGACGTGCGTCTGCAGGGGGAGCATGTCCGGTGGGAGGGGCAGCTGCTGCTGTTCTTAGGAGGATGCCTGTTATTCTCTCTTTGACCTACAGATGGCGATAATGCACTTCCTCTCTCATAAAACAGATTTGAAAGGTTTTCTATAACCTCTTGCATTTGACGCTCAGGGTATTGAGTGTTGAGTGCCAAAATAGAGGGTTATAGAGGAGGTGGTAAAGCTGCAGGTAGGGGAGCTCATACGGCTTAAGCTTGCTTACCCACTGCAGAGTTTTTGAAAACTGTGACAAATGCTAACTTCAGGGAGTCTATGACCAATGTGTCTATTTTTTTCCTCCATTTCAACCTCCTTCATTCAATCCACCTTCTCTTGTCACTGACTTCCTCTCTCCATATATTTGCCTGTTTCTTTTGTCATTATCCACCCAGCCCCCCCTCCTCTTGCTCTTTCCCTCGCATGATCGAGAACTTTTCTCTCTCTTTTATCTCCACCTTCTGGCTCTCCACCCCCCCTCCTCCTCTCTTTCTCCCCCCCCCCCCCCCATCCCTTCCTCTTTCCCAGATTAACCAGGCCTAAAGCAGAGACGAGCGACACTGCCCTCCCAGTGACCTCCCAGTCTTGTCTCTTTCATCTCTCTCTGAGTGAGATGATCATTGTGAAGGTATGCTTTGAGCACAGATGGCGAGCAACAGGAAACTGCAGGGACTACCCAGGCTCTGCGCCAACAGCTCCTCTTTGTGTGTGGGCAGGTAGAAGAAGAATGTGGAGACACTGTGTTCACAATTATTATATATTGTTATTATTATTGTTATATTTACATTACATATTTATATTTACATTGCATTTTAGACATTTAGCAGACGCCTTTATACAAAACGACTTACGTCAAATACATCGTCTAAGTAAATGGATCATCTGTATTTTAGTCATCATAAGAAAAAGTTATCTATGCTAGCACCAGGGGGCATTGGCAGTTACAATGTTAGAAGAAGGAAGATGGTCATAAGTATTATATATTATTATTATTATTATTATTATTATTATTATTATTGTTATACATTACTATTATAAGCAGGAATGAGGAATAGAATAATATCAACCAAAATGGAAATAATTGATGACTGGACAATACATCATCACAAATAAATGATTTAATTGGTGTCTTCGCCAATGTCTTGTCGACAACAAACCGAAAACTGCAAACATTTCCCATTTGGGGCTTTCTTTTTTATTTGAGGAAATATCCCGCTGGGATATTATACTACTGAAACATTCATGCACTCACTCCAATTTGTTCTTCTTATTCTTCTTATTATTAATTGAAAAATAAACAATTATCAGTAGCTGTTATTTTCTATCTTCCAAGACAACATGACCTTGTAGATCTAGAAATTATACTTTATATAGATCTAGTTGTCGATTTCCCATAGTCGTTGTTGTTGTCGTCGATTTTCCATAGTCCAAAGAAAAAGAGAAGATGTAGCTGAATCCTAACCAATTAACAATTGATCTCCATGCTTGAGATGTTCAATAACTGCAGTTCCTCCAAGGGTCATTGCAACCATGAATATACAGCGCTCGTGGTCTTAGCTTAGCTGGACCCAAGAGACAGAGAGGAGGCGGCTGAGAGCACTGCGGAGGAACACAAGTTCACGGTGAACTTTGAAAGCTTCTAATCCCCTAATTATCTGTTAACTTTCATAATCCTGATTAAACAGATGAGGAGGTGATTTTCTTTTCATCAGTGTGTTTAAAAAAATAAAAAAAAATAAAAGAAAATTAAACACAGCATCAGTCACAAAATGAAGAGAGAATCGTCTGAGGAGGGAATCTGTCACTCTTTAATCTGCGGTACAGCAGAGAGCAGCCAAGTCTTCCCCGTCAGTTAATGAATGCTTGACTGAGTGGTGCAATTAGTTCACATTGCTGAAAATTAGATTACCTTGCAGTTGTTCTATGTGGATGATGGTTGATGGTTCAACTCCATAAACCAACAACATGTGCATTATTGACATAGGCCTGGTGGTGGAGCATTGGAAAGCTGCCATTGTCTATGTACGTACTGTATGTACTTATCTTGATGGCAGATCTAGTGAAGTGTTTGGATCTTTATATGCTTCTCCATCGTTCGCTCCATCGTATCGTTCTGTGTGTGTGGGTGGGTTGCTACACTATATTTGTCTGCTATCCTCAAGGGGAAAGCCCTGTTCTTAATTATAAATTATTTCTGTGAGACAAAAAACGCCTTATTAATTTTTCAAGTCAAAAGACATACCCCACAGAATCAGAATTGAAATCAATTAATTTCAACACATACATTTACCCACATACATACATACATTTACATACATTTATGTATTTATGTAGAGTTTAAGTTGGTAGCTCCAGCACAGTCACAGTGTTCAGAGCTGAGTATATTCATTGTCCTCATTCTAAATGTCTTCTCCATATATCATATAATAGACAAAAATGTCAAAGGCCAAACACCCATTCAGACTTACTCTGCCATTAATTAGCACCGATCAAAAAAAAGTGTCTTTCTGTGAGGACCAACTTCAGAGGGCAACTCTGTGGGTTAATGATGAATTACACTGTTTCTGACTTCTTCTGGTTCACAACTCTTTCAGCATGTTCATAATTATGCTACCCGCTTGAAGAACTCTTTGTCGGGTTAGTGCAGCCAACAAGCCGTTGTTACGATTGGACTGAATCAGCAGCGTTTTCCTGCGGTTGAAAGACTGAACATCCAGCACATCAATGGAGGCTGGCGGAGGTAGAAATCGGAGGACGCATTTATCCTAATGCATGGACTGGGGGGCGGCTGTGGCTCAGGGGGTAGAGCCGGCATCTAATGATCGCAAGGACGGCGGTTCGATCCCCGGCTGGCCACATGTCTAGTGTCTAGGTGTCCTTGGGCAAGACACTGAACCCCAAATTGCTCCCAATGAGTGGGCTGGCGCCTTGCAAGGTAGCTTCCTGCCATTGGTGTGTGTGTGAGTGTGTGAGTGGGTGAACGAGAGGCCATTGTAAGGTGCTATATAAGTGCAGTCCACCTAATTTCATTCCATGCATTACAATTAGCCCGTCCTCCGATTCCTACCTCCATCAGCCTTCATTGCAGCATCACTGCATCATATTTTCTTATGACCAGACCAGGATCCATGAAAAGTTATGATTCAGCCCGCATTTTAATTAAATGTCACAATTTGTAAAAAAAAGGAACCAACATCCAGGATTTATCTCAGTTTTGTTTTGACAGTTGCCGAAAACTGTTAATGCCAAACATTATTTTAACTACAGATAAAATATCTGTTCTCCTGTTAGAGAGTGTGGTTTCAACCTTTCTCCACCTCCTGCCAGATATTCTGTCCTGGCTGTCAGTTACAGTCTTATTGTAGTGCTCAAATATCCATAAATACCTCCATGTTTCACTTCTCTGCTGCATCGCTCAAACTTTGTGCTTAAGAAAGTCAAGTTCAAGTGAGCTGTATACCTTGTCAAAACGTATAATTTAATGAGGTGACAGGGGTCGGAGAAGTTGGTCTGACACCAGGAAGTGATTTAATTACTCTGCTCTGGCAGCAGAGAGGACATCGGCTGAGTTACACCGCTGATGACTGAGCACAGAACACAATGCAGGATGGATGCGTCACTCCACATACAAGTAGAACACTTGCTTATATTTTCGGTTATTCTGTGTGTGTGTGTGTGTGTGTGTGTGTGTGTGTGTGTGTGTGTGTGTGTGTGTGTGTGTGCGTGCGTGCGCGTGTTTGTGTCACCTCAAAAGGAGTAACACCCAAAATATATCACATTCAAATACAGTCTCTCAGCTTTCCAATGACAAATAGGAGGTGAGACACAGTTGCGAATACAGCATTTTTTTTACTAGCCTTGGGTAATATAACGTCCTAATATAAATACACACATACGTCCTACAGTTTGTGTCTGGCTACACTTCATACATGTTGGATGTACCAACCACATTTCTTTTTCTTTTTATAGGTTCCAACACTGTATATCCTGAATGTTTCACTCCAGTAGTTTATGGCGGAAATATGTAGCGAACATATGTAACGAACATAACAAGTCGTGACCTGAAGAATGATTACAACAGCGAACATACATTCCACGAGGAGATAATGGGTGAATTATTCAAGCTGGATTCCCGGTGTGTTGTGTCAGCGAGGTGACATTTAACAGTGATATGCGCTAGGGAGCTTCGTTCGCTCAGTGGAGATGATTAAAAGAGCACTCCAGTCATGAGAGTTATTGGGTGCACTCCTCAGCTTAATGCTTAACCAGTGGAGAAGCTCTACCTGGGTCTTCCTTCTTTCTCTTTGTGTCACTCCCACTCTCTCTCTCTCTGTATCACTCTCTCTCTGTCTCTCTTTCCCTCTCTCTTTCTCTCTCCCTCCCTCTCTCTCTCTCTTCTGCTCATTTCTCCACCTCTCTCGTCCCCTCTCTTTTTCTTTGTATATCCATATTTCTCTCTATTGGATTTTTCCTCTTACTTTCTCCCTCTTCCCTCTTGGGTGAATGTGTATCATCAATGGGAGACACAATACAGATCACAGTCTCGCCTCAGCCTGGGCGAGAAGATAGGCGGGGGTGGGGGTGGCGGTGGGGGTGGGCGGGCAGAGGGAGGAGGGACTTGAGAGAGTGCTGGGGATAAATAATCATATTTCAATGCACCCATGATGCTGGAAAAGCACCATCTGGGACACGTGTTGGATTTGCATTACAATACAAATGGGAAGTCGGTGGAGCTGAAAGGGTGATGTGGAGTCATTCAGGCAGCCACCCTCAATCCCTGACAGGTCGCCTCTCCCTGCCCGCACCCCAACCCCCCCACACTCCCTCCCAGACCGCTCCTGCCCGCATCCCCACATACACACACACACACACACACACACCCACCGCCACCGCCACCGCCACGTCTCACCGGAAGCAGACAGACACTAGATGCTTTGTTGGTGAACCACCATTCACCCCCCCCCCCCTAACCCCTAACCCTACCTAACCCGTCAAGTAGCCCAATAGCATATGCACCAGTAGCTTGATCCTCACCAAACCCTTGGATCCCTGCTCATAGACAAGAGAGGGAGGAAAGGAAGGAGGAATGGAGGGAGTCAGCGAGAAGAGGATGAGGAGAGGTGACATTAAGTGTTAGTGAGGGGTGCAGTGGGAGGGAAAAACAAGGGATGAGGGAACAATAGAGAGAGAGAAGTTTTATAGGGGGAAAAGAGGAGACGCCATTGGTCTTTATGTTCATACACACAGTACACAGCAAGGTTACCAGCAATGCTCATTCATAGATTCATAGAAGACAAATAAATCGATGGATAATATTACATTATTTCTGAAATGAATACAGTTCCATATCACATCACTGCGGTCACTTACGACCTCAATATGCACCATGAATGGGACCATACGGGGCACTCACTCTACCCAACAAGTTCTGCACTGTTGTTCGACACCCATCCATGCTCTGTATATGGATGCCATCTCCACCCAATAGGAACCGAATGCTAGACCGAATACCAATCACAGCAGGAGTTACAGTAAGCAGAGGGTACTACTGCCAGGCAGTTTGAATAAAGTGAATCTTACCAACCAACTCAATTTTGAAGCGTTGAGAATAGAAATGATTAATGACTATTGATAGTTGGAGAAGACGACAGAACAGTTAAGTGAGTTTAAACTGTCATGAAAAGACAGACGAGCGCTCATACACACACACACGCACACAAACACACAAACGTACGCACACACACAGACACACACACAGACACACACACACACACACACACACACACACACACACACACACACACACACACAGAGCGCCTTAGATGACGAAGTGAAATGAGAAGAGGTTTTTTCCCTGACCTCTGATCATGCTGAACCTTCTCTCCCATCTTCTGTCCTTTTCTAAAAATTGCTACATTTTCCCCCCCAGATGCTCTCTTTTCCCTTCTCTTTGACTTTCAGCCTTTTCTCCATCGTATGGGACCTTCTCTAATTCTCAATTTTCTCTCTTCATCCACCTCTCTCCTAAGTTTTGCTTTTCGCTTTCTCCCTCTTTGTCCATTTAGCAATTTGCATGTGTTAACACACAATGACGTTCCCAATCCTGGCAGTGTACGAAAAGACTGTATAATTTAGAACCCTTCTGTGTGACAGACCCACCCTCACATCATAAAGATTTACAGGAGATGTGCATCATGTTTAGCTGACTGACTCTGCTGTAACCAGGTTTTGAGGAGCTACTGAGCCTGATGGTAAATGTCTCGCCAAGTGTTATGTTGTGTTTACTGGTGCACTAGAAGCTGTTAACTCGTCATGATTACATTTTAAATAATTAGCTTGTTGATTTCAACACTTTGTGAGCATCCGTTTCCCCCCCCCCCCCTACTAGATCCTATACTGCTCCTATACTGCTCACGTTTTAATGAGATTAATCATTCAGCGTTCAACATTGCACGTGCCGCTAATCCCTCCAAGAGGGAAACATGCAAACAAACCCTAACAACTCTTGGTATTCACCCCATAACGGTGCAAAGCCTACCATTATGAGTATGAGGCGTGTCACAATCAAGTTTTTGTGAAATAGAGTCTCAAATAGAGTCTCTCAGCCTTCCAATGACAAACAGGAGAGGAGACATAGTTGCGAATACAGCATTTTTACTAGCCTTGGGTATTATAACTCCCTAATATCAATATAACACACACGTCCTACAGTTTGTGTCTGGCCATACTTCATACACGTTGGATGTTATTGAGCAAACCCTTTAAAAGCCAACACTGTGTATCCTCAATGTTTCGCTCCAGTAGTTGACACCTGAAATATGACATATGTACCGAACATAACAACTCGTGACCTGAAGAATGATTACAACAGAGAATATCCATCCCCGTAACGGTGCAAAGCCCAACCATCATCATGAGTATGAGGCATGTCACAAGGTACCAAAGACTAGATTAGATTCTACAGTCACATGCGACTCCACTGTAGAATCCCACAGCACCGAATGCGCTATGTGTGCAAATGTGCATTCATAGACACATTGGCTGTGAATTCATATCGCCAAGTCATTACTCAGTGAAAGGGAAGCTTAAGCACAGTGCCTTTTTTTTTTAATGATGAATACTTCGCTGTTACCTGGTAACTAGGGGATATAGTTGAGCGGGTTATTAAGATGTTCACCTCCTCCTCCTCCTCAACATCTTTATACATATTCTGAATATGGATTCCACATTTCCACTCATACTACCGACTGCGACTGTCTCTGGGGAATCAGGGAAAGGTAAAAGGACAGTATTTCACTCCTTTTAATAAAGAAGTCGTATACACAGGCAGTAGGCAGCGGCAGGGACTTTCTCTATTCTATTCATTCGGTGTCAGTCTGCCGCTATGGAGACCTTTCATACGGCAGGCCCATTGTTTTCTCCCCCCCGAATCCGAGAAACTCTTTCCGTCTGGAGAAAAAGAATGGTCTCTTTTGTTGGACACTTCTCAGCTTTTGAAATATCATATATTAAGGAAACCCATTTTTTACCCCGAAAAAAGTGCAGCTGCAGCTGAGCTTGAATAGAAGCGATAAACCCAGCACGGAGAGAGATAAAACTCATTAAAGCACAGCCATTCTACGCTAAAAGATAATACATGCATTCACTCTCTTCCCACAAAAAAAAGAAAAATAGAACGAAGAGAGGAGGGGAACGACAACGACCACAGAAAGAAAAAAAGAAAAAAAAAGTCAGAGGTTGGAAATATGAAAATGGAATTATGGGAATTATTCACAGTTTCAGATCTCAAAACTATAGGAGTGTGACACCAAATATTTTCTAAGCCTTGTCTTTTTTTTTGCTTCCTTCGATAATCCTCCATAATGAAGGCACTGATTTGAGAATAGTTTATCTTACGTTATTCAGGGCTTTTTTCTTCTTTCAGAGCAGTCGCACAGAGCAGTCGCCTGTTTACAGCTGTCAACAAACTTTTCGAACTTAACGTTCTAGCTACGTTCTATACGCTGTAATTCTCGCCGATCTACGAGTGACATTGGATTACTGTTTTGTCCTATTATTTTTTTCATCAAATATTTACACCTGAGGACCTAATAACCGTTGAACTATACCAAACTATACCAAACCAAGCTACGACCACACCCAGGCTACATCAACCCAGCTACCAGCTGTTCCAGCTACCAGCTACCAGCTACCACCTGGCCCAGGCTACAGCTGTAGTGGGAGGTTTGTTTTCAACCTGGAATCCACTGCAGCAGTCTAGCTACAAAATGGTACTCGCCGATTGCCACAGCTGCCTCCATCTGATGAGGGAAGTTGCTGTCCTAAAGAATCGAATATCCATCCTCCACGATATCCATGAGAGTGAACTTCAGATTGACTCCTTCTACGAGGCTTCTCAGGTTGACCATGAAGCTACGAAGGATCCATTTCCTGAGGCACCAGCCCAAGGGGACTCAGCTCCGTGCCCCCTCCTCTCTACGGCTGCTAGAGGTGGCCTCTCGGATCCGGAGGTTTTCGTAGGCCCCGCTACTTCCACGGCAGCCCCGGAGGTCCTGGAGGACACGGTTCCATGCGTGGAGCAGGGCGATCGGTGGATCAGAACCGGGGCTAAGCCGAAGCAGCCGCTCTCCTGCTCCACCCCCCAATGGCCACAGCGTCACCGGGGAGATGGCCGGAGGAAACCTCCCTCCTCCGCCCCGATAACCACCTACAACCGCTTTGCTATCCTGGATGAGAATTGTGCCTCAGCACTACACCTGATTTCAATCCAGCAGCTGCCATCAATCCGTCCAGACTGTCCAGGGCCCAGAACCTAGGTCTTTGCTGTGTTCAGGGCCTGAATGGCCCTGGGGTAGAAGCTGAGCTTCAGTCTGTTTGTCCTTGCGAACATGGTCCTGAACCGCCTGTTCGAGGGCAGCCGAGCAAAGTGTTCGTACCCAGGGTGGGATGGGTCTCTGGAGATCTTGGAGGCCTTCCTGAGGCAGCGTGTGTTGTACAGCTCTTCCAGAGAGGGGAGGGGGGCGCCGGTGATCTTCTGGGCCGTTCTCACGACTCTCTGTAGCGCATTCCTCTCTGCGGCTGTGCAGCTGGAGAACCAGTTGCAGATGCAGTAGGTGAGGATGCTCTCCACTGCGCAGCGGTAGAAGGCCACCAGCATCTCCTGTCCGATGTGGTCTTTTCTGAGGACTCTCAGGAAGAAGAGCCGCTGTTGTGCCTTCTTGATGATGGCTGCTGTGTTGTTCTTCCAGGACAGGTCATCCTGTATGTGCACCCCCAGGAATCGGAGGGTTGAGACTATCTCCACGCTCCCTCCGTCGATGAGCAGGGGCTGGACCTCAGATTTTTTCCTCCTGAAGTCCACAATGATTTCCTGGTGAGGATAAACTAGACTCATTTTTCATAAAATTGGCTGCGCCAATTATCAGCGTGCCGCTAACTTACATTTTTACATTTCCTCTGGTGTATTTCCGTTGGTCTGGAAGTCAGCGCGAGTCATTCCTTTCCACAAAGGGGGTGATAGGGCTGATCCGGATAACTATCGACCGATCTCCACTCTCCCATGCCTATCTAAAGTACTTGAGACCTTGGTCAATTCTCAATTGAAACATTTTTATTAAGCCACTCAATTTTTAGTCCCCATCAATCCGGTTTCAGACCTATCCATAGTACCATCTCTGCTATCACACTTGTAACTAACGACATAGTCTCGGCCTTGCATAAGAGGAACCACTGCGCGGCCCTCTTTGTCGACCTCTCGAAGGCATTTGACACGGTCGATCACCACTTGCTTTTAGAACAGCTATCCGATATTGGATTGGATTTAGGAGCTTGTGCGTGGTTCCATGACTACCTTTCCCTCAGGCGTCAGTGTATAAAATCTTCAAGTGGCAATTCGGATTTCATAACGGTTACAAAGGGTGTCCCTCAAGGTTCGGTGCTGGGCCCTGTACTTTTTACCATCTATATTAATGAACTGGTATCTTCGCTAACCGGTTGCCACGTTCATTTATATGCCGATGATACCATTCTTTATAGTACAGCTGATTCCCCACATGCTGCTACTATCAACTTGCAGCTAGCCTTTAACTCACTGCAAGACGCCCTCTCGAGGCATAAGCTAGTCCTCAACTCGAAGAAAACGAAATTCATGTTGTTTACTAGGGCTAGAAATGTGGACCTTACAAAGCTTCTTATGTCCACAGTTGACGGCTCCTCCATTGAGAGAGTTACCGACTACAAATATCTTGGGCTGTGGTTGGATGAGAAACTATCATTCAAAACGCATGTCGACGGCCTCGCCTCCAAACTTCGGCAAAAGGTGGGCTTTCTTTACCGTAATCGGTCTAGCTTCCCCTTGCTTTGTAGGAAGAGAGTTGTCGAGGCGGTATTCCTGTCCGTTACGGGGATGTTATCTATAGGCATGCAGCTTCATCTACATTGAAACAATTGGACTCAGTTTATCACTCAGCTCTAAGGTTTATTACCGGGGACAGTTATGACACTCACCATTGCATACTTTATGACAAGGTTGGCTGGCCCTCTCTTTCTCTGAGGCGCAGTTACCACTGGAACGTGTTCGTTTTCAAGGCCATCTGTGGCAAGCTTCCTCCTTATATCTCATCTTTATTGGACTGGAGTCTTGGTATTTATGTGACCAGATCTAATAGTTGGGTTAGGGTTAGGGCTTTCTTTTCGGGTTCCGTATGCGCGTTCAGACCTGGGTAAAACAGCCTTTTTTATTGATGCCCCTAATACATGGAACACTCTGCAGCAAACTCTCCGGTAGGAGGTCCTCCCATCTGCCTCTACCTCTTGGTGCAAAAACTGTATTCTACCGATTGCAATTGTTTTTAGTTTTTTTCTTTCTTTTATTTTATTTTAATCCTGTCTTGCTCACTGTTTGTTTGCCCCTGCTCACTGTTCTATTGTACACTCGACGTCACTGTAAATGAGGGTGACCTCAGTGCCTATCGAGTTTTAAATAAAGGTTTGAAATTAAATGAAATTGTGTTTAGATATGGTAGCTTATCCTCTTTTTCTGGCAATATTATTTGATATGTAAGGGATGCAATATCTTTACTTATCATTGGTTTGTATATCTCTCAGTGACAATAGAGGTAGAGACAGAAGTGTGTGTGTATGTAAATGAGAGAAGACTACTGAAAACTGAATGCTCCTTTGAGAAAAGTGTGTGTTTGTGGATACCTGTTCTACAGAGACCAACTGAAGTGTGTGTGTGTATGTGTGTGTGTGTGTGTGTGTGCGCGCGTATGTGTGTGAGTGTCTTCGTGTGTGTGTGTGTGTGTGTGTGTGTGTGTGTGTGTGTGTTTATGCTTGCGTGTGTGTGTGTGTGAGTGCATGTGCTTGTGCTCAGTCAATTTGTGTGCCTATTTACATAAAAACCCTTGTTGAAACAAATGTAAACAATAATTCAAGTCATGTTTATCAATGAAATGAGGGCTTTTACATTTGTAATTTGCTGAATGTTTTTTTATCAAGGCTAATGACGCTCTCTGTGTTAATGACGGCTAATGGTCTCTGGAAATATTGACATAGACCATTTTACCCGCATGCTCCACTATAAACCATGGATAATGTCCATGCAGATTGCAAATTATTATAACATCTGTAGCTGTAATGGTTTCCTAAGTGCAACACATTTGTGTGTCAGGTTATTTTCCCTCTTACAGCTTTCATTTGAGAGGGGTCTATCACTTTTGCAGACTGTTATGCAGATATTTGGGGCTAGTTTCTTTAAAGCCTCTGCTGTGCTCAGGAGTGATAAGTGCTCATGGAATCGCTTCATTTAAAAGGTCTCATTTAAGTTGCTTCATTTAAAAAGCTAATTTAATGGGTCATAGAATTAGATTTCTGAAGTGCTGCCGGTTGCAAAAAATATTACAGGCAGCCATGCAACTAAAAATACGTATTTTGGGGGGAGGAATGGGAACTGTTTTTTATCTTGTTGCTTTCTCTGAAAGTGTGAGGGGCAGTGCTTAAGCAGGCTGCCCCCTGCTAGTCCAAACCTGTAGCACGGTTTGAACACTCTTGACATTTCTGTTGGCCTACAGTACATCCTAGTATTTCTCACTTTTCTTTGTTTTCCTCAAATATTCTTTCAGCCTATGCGAGCTTGCCCTATTTGCTGCTCGTCAATGAGCATCAGCCAACAGATAAGCTATCAGTATTGGATGTTAATGGGGGCGGCTGTGGGGGCCGCAGGAGGTAGAGCCGGCGTCTAATGATTGCAAGGTTGGCAGATCGGCGGTTCGAGCCCCGGCCGGCCACATGTCGAAGTGTCCTTGGGCAGACACTGAACCCCAAATTGCTCCCAGTGAGCGGGGCCGGCGCCTTGCATGGTAGTTTGCCGCCATTGGTGTGTGAATGTGTGTGTGTGAATGGGTGAATGAGAGGCCGTTGTAAAGCGCTTTGGATAAAGACGCTATATCAGTGCAATGTTAAGTATCTGGAAAGAGGATAATGATTTGGGTTAGGGTAAGTAAAACCGTATGTTGACATGTCTCCACTTCGATGCCTCCTATACAAAATCCTCCAAATAAAACTTGATGGCAGACGAGACGCCATAGGTGGTGAGGTAAAACCAATCATTATCATTTATTTTTTGTGTTCAATGCAATTTGAGTACTGAGTGGAACGGTGAATAAATGAGGAGGTAAAGGCAGAACAGCCTCGAGTTTCAATGTCAGCACTCATCACTTTGACATTTTAAACAGGCATTTCCTGGGAGCGAAAAGCGCCTCTGACGTTCCCGGAATGTTTACTACCCCCGCCGTTCTGTCATAACGTTGACAAATAGTAGATCAGTGGAAAACAGCACACAAAGTTAATCACTACTGTGTCATGTTCAGAGACTCCGTTCCTCTGTACCATAGAGGTGGGGAGGAAGGGGGGGGGGGGGGTGAGAAACAGGAAGTCCGCCATCTAAATCATCACAGGATGATACAGCAATTATTTTTTTCATGTTCTAGCCAGAGAATGCAGGGAGCCGTTCGGTAACCGTGGCAACCGACAAACGGTTTTCGGTCACTCGTTTTTTTTGTTCACTTTGAAGTTCATTACTTTGTAAATGGGAGGGCGGAGGGGCATAGAGACATTTAAACAAAAAAAACCTACGAGCCAGGAGAGGAGCCGGTGGAATTAATTCTACCTAAGTGGTAGTACTGTCTCTGCCTCCCCAGTCGAGAACGTCACAGGTGTGCGATCGAAGAGGAGAGCGCAGACATGTTGGCATTGGACTGAGAGACAGACTGCCAGAACACTGTCTACTACACGTCCATTTCCAACTGTGCTTGTTCCTTTTTACTTCGATATCCTCCTCCTTTCGTCTCCCTCCTCCTCTTGCCTTCTGAGTTTCTGTGTGTGTGTGTGTGTGTGTGTGTGTGTGTGTGTGTGTGTGTGTGTGTGTGTGTGTGTGTGTGTAAGATAAGGCCTCCTCCTCCAGTGGTGGCAGACGTGTCTTCTCTTGCTCTGTTCTCCCCTGATGCTTTGTCTAATCATGAGCTGATCAAACCTGTGATTGGGGAATAGTGCTCTACTTGCTTCTAAGAGAAGCCCATTGCAGCTGTTTGTGTTTGTGTGTGTGTGTGTGAGTGTGTGTATGAGTGTGTATGAGTCTGTGTGTTTGTTTATGTATATGAGTGTGTGTGTATGAGTGTGTGTGTGAGTGTGTGTATGAGTGTGTGTGTGTGGATATGTGACTGTGTATGAGTGTTTGTGTGTGAGTGTTTGTGTGTGTGTGTGTCTCTCACAAATATGAACCATACGAGCCGTGGCAGTTGCCAAAATCGTCTGAGGAGTCAATACTATTCCTCCCCCTCTCTGTTCGCTCTCATTTTTCTCTGTCTCTGATTATCTTTTGCTCTCCCTTAGACGTGTAACATCCCAGTCTATGATTTCAGCCTCCTCACTTGTTTGATGATGAATTCATAAGCTTGTGACAATGATAACACATTCATTACTCCAGAGCACTTTACTAAAACTGTCTCTCATTCTCTCTCTCTCTCTCTCTCTCTCTCTCTCTCTCTCTCTCTCTCTCTCTCTCTCTCTCTCGCTCTCTCTCTCTCTCTCTCTCTCTCTCTCTCTCTCTCTCTCTCTCTCTCTCTCTCTCTCTCTCTCTCTCACTGTCACTCCTGGTAGAGAAAAGGAGAAATAGAAGTACTGATTGAAAAAGTTTGCTTGTGAGGTTTCTGCATTGGGTGCTGATAAGATTGTCAGTGCCTGGCTAGCTGCAACATGCTGTAGTTATAAGATGTCAACAGACTTTTAAAAATTTTTCTTAGATCCATCCGTGACACACTGTGTCATTGCAGCTTTCATGTCCGTGTAGAAAAGAGGTCTTTCGGGGGTGTAATTGTTTACGGATGACAAAAGAAAAAATACAATGATGTTGTGTGATGGCGTTGTCAATGGTATTTCAAAATCCAATCGCTTGCAATAACGTGTTTGTTTTCTTCCCAACATCGAGGGAAAGATGACTGCTCAAAAGCCTCAAGTTATGGCTCGATATATTTTCTAACCTCGTCTCGCCGCTCCGACCGCAAAGCTGTGTAACCGCTCGCTGCAGGCCGCCCGCCGCCGCCGCTAACCATCCGTCCCATCCCATCTCTATTTCCCCGTCCCCTCCGGGTTTGATGAGAAAACTCATGCCCTCCAAAACCTGGCGACTGACACCATCCCCATTACCCAGCTGCCCCGTAACTCAGGACTCAGGAGGTTTCTGGGCCACTCCTGAGCTGAGTTTTTACCTCCATGTCCCCTCTTTCTGCTTTTAAATCAGAGGAGAGAGAGAGAGAGAGAGAGAGAGAGAGAGAGAGAGAGAGAGAGAGAGAGAGAGAGGGAGAGATAAGGCCCTAGCTGCAGGTGAGTTAACCGCGGGCAGGTTGTGCTTCATCAGAGGCCAGCCGCGGAGAGCTGGAGTCTGCAGCTACGCGGTGTAGAGGGCGGTCAGGATAATTCGCACAGTGTTACTGCGTGACCGCAGAGGGAGGGAGAGGAGGGGGTAAAATGGGGCCAGGCTGGTCTGCTTTTGAGTCGCACTGTTGGGGATTGAGTAGGTGGGGGAGGAGATGAGGGCTGGGTCTCAGGTTGGTACGAGAATTGCTCACTTGTAAACAAGTTGTTGCCACTCTGATCTCTTCTCTGTTTATTTATTTGTTTGTCATGCCTGATCACACACACGCACACGCACACGCACATGCACACGCACACGCACACGCACACGCACACGCACACACACACACACACACACACACACACACACACACACACACACACACACACACACACAACACAAACAAACACACACACTGTCCAACTGAAACGCCAAGTTTGTATGTGAGAGCTTAAGGGAGAGCTTAAGATATTATGGGGTATTTCTGATTTTCATACAGTATGTGGGCGGTGGGGTGGCAGGTGTTATATCTGAATAAACTGGAAGTATGAAAACAAAACCCTAGCTAACCCCACCGAGGGATACAGTTGGATTAGAGGCATGTAAAAGAACAGGGGATGATAACTAATCCTTCTGCCTTAGAGGACTTTGAACAGTATATACAACTTACCTCAGGTCTTGTTTTAACAGAGACATTTAGATCTATCTAGACTCAGACTTTCTCCTCTGTCATTTGTACAGTTCGAATGCAGTTCTATGCATTTGTTCATTTGCTAAATCATTTGAGGATACTTTGAGGATTCTGACTATCCCCAGTGTCAAATACTGGAGATCTAAAGTCTAAAGTTTGGCTGCCGTGATAGAAATAAATAATTTCAGTGGATGGGAAGAGAAAGATAATCACGTAGGTTCAGAGAACACGAACATGGAAGAGAAGAGAGGGCAATTTTCCCTGTTGTTGTGTCTCCACTGTCTCCAGTTTTCCTTATTTTCACTGTGAGGCTGAAAGTCTGAGGTAAGTGAGAGGCGTGAGGGCGCTTCACAGACATCTGGGCCGTAATTGCGGGAGATTTAGCAGATGCGAAAGGTGGGGATTGGAAAATGAACGGTTGGTGAGCAGATACATTTTCTCGGTCTTTTTTCTTTCTTCTTCCTTTCTTTTTACTTGTATCTTGTCCCTCATTCACCATACCTGCAGTTCTCTCTACTGTTTCTCACTGTCTCCTTCTCTTAGTCTTAGAGAGAGAGAGAAATAGGAGGGTGAGAGAGAGAGAGAGAGAAATAGGAGGGTGAGAGAGAGAGAGAGAGTGAACGTGATGGACCATCTGTGAACGGTAACACTGCTTCTGCCAGTGCAGTGTTCTGCATTATGAGACAGTGTGATTCAGTCATTGTGTTGTGGGTGTGATTCAGTTTGTTGCAGCCTGCTCCAGTTCAATGTGAGCGGGGAGAGCTTGGTGGAGGAGAGCAACCCTGGCTCAGTCCCATCAGGGGAACATTAATGGAAAAGCAGCCGGAGATGAAATGTCGCCACCGCCCCTGTTGGAGCCATGCAAGCTTCTCATGACTTTAAGGCTTAGCTGACCAGACAGCCCAGCACTGATAATGCTGCACGGCGAGGGGACAGAAACTGTGATGGAGAGCGGGAGATATGTGTGTGTGTGTGTGTGTGTGTGTGTGTGGGGTGGGGGGGTTGGGGATATCGTCTAAGAGATAAGGAATAAAATGTCAGAAGTATGGACCTGTCTGGTTGTCTGACCTTCTATGAAATTGTGGCCATCTGACTTCAGTGATCAATGTCCAATCAGATGCTACTGCTTCTCTGCTGTGAGAACACGTGTTTTTTGAGTCTCTTTGAAAGAAAAGGTTATGTTTGATAGTCATGGGTCTCTAGGAAACTAATCCTGTTACCAGACACTTCAGCCCAATGCTCAAATGTGGCCTTCCTTTACCCAATACAAAGAAGGGAAAAAACTGCTGATGCTTAGCCATTGGCTTTACCTCCGATCAATAATCCCCTACAGGGGGCGCCTGGGTGGCGTAGCTCACAAAGGCTCTCGCCACGTAATCGCAGCATCCCCGGTTCGATTTCGGCCATCGACCTGTCCTGCATGTCATCCCTCCTCCCTCCTTTCACCGATCCTTCCGGTCAATCTCTACTGTCTCTATCCCAGTAAAGCAGAAATGCCATAAAAACATATATATATTTTAAATTACCTCCAACAGCACCTCCTCCCAGTGCACACCAAACGCTTCTGATTCAGAGCCACGCCTTGCAGTTCTGTTATTCGCTAGGAAGGGTCAAATAATGCGTGACGGTCAGACAGGTGAACCCAAGCGCAGAACACAGACAGGGAGACAGTAGGTGGTAAAATACGAAGTGCTTAAATGGCTAACTGGAGGTAGAGGGTGTGACATAATGATTTTTTTTTCCACATACATTTCACTCCTACGAAGGTCCATGTTTGAGTTGTTGTTATTCAAGGGTTAAAGTATACAGTATGTGCTGTGCACAATAGCCTGGGGAGGAGGTGACTAGGAAAGCACGGGTAATAAAGGCTTGGTAAAACTATTGATTCGTTTATTTGAAAAAAAGAAAAGAAGAAGAAGGTCAATGTTGTTGTGTTGTGTTGTTATTGCCAGTCCATATCGTTATTGATGAAGGTGCACTTATCTGCTCTTATTTTGATTTGAACTGAAATCAAAGTCATCCATGATAAATCAAATTATATCATTGATCTGAGATCGATACTAACTCATGTATTTATGATACTACCGCAGTTGCAGTAGCTCTAAGACCCTGATCTACGAGGCACTTCCACTCCAGGCTGAAGTTGGCTTGTGACTGTGGTACAGATGTGCCGTCTGGCTGAGATGTGGTTCAGATGTGCAGGTCTGGTTGAGATGTGGTTCAGATGTGCAGGTCTGGTTGAGATGTGGTTCAGATGTGAAGGTCTGGCTGAGATGTGGTTCAGATGTGAAGGTCTGGCTGAGATGTGGTTCAGATGTGAAGGTCTGGCTGAGATGTGGTTCAGATGTGCCGTCTGGCTGAGATGTGGTTCAGAAGTGCAGGTCTGGCTGAGATGTGGTTCAGATGTGCAGGTCTGGCTGAGATGTGATTCAGAAATGAAGGCCTGGTTGAGATGTGATTCAGATGTGAAGGCCTGGTTGAGATGTGGTTCAGATGTGAAGGCCTGGTTGAGATGTGGTTCAGATGTGAAGGCCTGGTTGAGATGTGGTTCAGATGTGCAGGTCTGGCTGAGATGTGGTTCAGAAGTGCAGGTCTGGCTGAGATGTGGTTCAGAAGTGCAGGTCTGGTT
The DNA here is from genome assembly GCF_963989245.1 of Nansenia antarctica. Lineage (NCBI taxonomy): Eukaryota > Metazoa > Chordata > Actinopteri > Argentiniformes > Microstomatidae > Nansenia > Nansenia antarctica. The sequence continues at coordinate 17,823,600 of NC_137676.1, read as the reverse complement.
GAGATGTGGTACAGATGTGCAGGTCTGGTTGAGATGTGGTTCAGATGTGCAGGTCTGGCTGAGATGTGGTTCAGATGTGCAGGTCTGGTTGAGATGTGGTTCAGATGTGCAGGTCTGGTTGAGATGTGGTTCAGATGTGCAGGTCTGGCTGAGATGTGGTTCAGATGTGCCGTCTGGCTGAGATCTTAATGTAGTGCAACATCGTCAGTCTGGTTTTACAGAAATAATACTCTGCTTTCACACATTCTCTTTTTAAACACGTCTCTGTTTCTCTATCTCCTCTGGTCTTGACCTTATTGTCTGGTAATTGCTTTAAGGATGGAAAAAGGGGGGCCAGTTTCTATGGAGACAATATATCTGTCATGTACTAAATAATATATATTTGCACAGCAATTTGGCGCTCCGGTGACCCCCAAAACTCTAAGACAGCGAATAAATAAATAAGAATGAAATCCTCAAATGCATGAGCAAAAGGTTGGACTTGTTAACAGTCAGACACCAATCGCTAGAAACTCCAGTATATAACTAACCATAGGAGACCTGATGTGACATTCTGCTCAATATACTGTACGTATTAGGGCTGGTGTCAAACCTCCAACAGATCAGTGTCAGATTAGTAGGCCTATATGGGAACAACTTTTCATCGGGCAAATCTTTAGTTCAACGATCCATAACATTCAATTAATTTTAAGTGTTTTAATTTAGTTTTGAGAAAGTGGAGGATGTGTTGTTTCTCAGTGCGGCACTTTTTCCAGAGGTCTCTAGAGAATTGTTTGGTGCTTCTCTGCTTCTGTTGTCGCCACGACGATGAGATGAGAAATCTAGCCATAATAAGAACCCATTAACCTCGCCTCAAATTGGCCAATCTAAACTTTGTCAAGCCTGAAATTGTAGTAATTAGAAGCAAAAACTTAATCATGGTGGCGCATAATTAATTTTCTCTTGCGTGTTAATTCTGCAGTGGACGGACGGGACAAAGGGGACAATGTTTTAATCGATTCCTCAGAGAAAATATCCATCGAGTATCCCGTTTTCTATTACAGGATATGCAGATATATCCTCAGAGTACATTTCAATTGAGCAGATATTTAAAAATGCTTCAGAGACACATTTTCATTTAGTTCAGTTATTTTTAAATGTATTATGGACTGTTATTAATATTATCGTTCAGCCGCAGACATATGCTCTGATATTGCCTGTGTCTCGCGGCATTATTTCCTCCTCTTTAACCCCTCCCCAAACCCACAATGTGACAGAAGTAGTGTTTCTTGGCACATAGCTTCATAGACACCACCATGCTTAAATGTGTTCAGCCCAAACCCACCCCCCTGCCTCCTCCCTGCCCCGCCTCCTCATTTCCATATTTCCCATCTCCCCCAGAAACTCCTTCATCTGAGCCGCTGAGCAAATCCCTGTCTCTTGCCTTCTCAATGTAAATATTCATTTCATGCTTTTCAATTTCAATATCCAGTCCTTTTACTCCAGGTTGCCCTGCATTATTTAACTCGGATGGCTTTCCGGGTGTTTACAGCAAAGGAAATCATTAGAAAAGCCCCATGAAAGAAATACACAGTGGCTAATTCTCTGAAATAAACAATCACTTTGCAAAACAACAAGAGAACTGAACATTTTCCAACCCTGAAATAAAACCATTTCATCAAGCTGCCTCGATGTCATTACAGAGAGAGAGAGAGAAACTCAAGACACAGTCTACTAAACAGTGCAATGCACTCAGACCCGTAAAGGAGAAGAGAATCACATCAAAAGCACTCTGGGAAGCACCCACAGAGGACTCTTCCCTTCACCATACGTCACCCTCCTATTTCCCTTTCTCTACCCTCTCTCTCTCTCTCTCTCTCTCTCTCTCTCTCTCTCTCTCTCTCTCTCTCTCTCTCTCTCTCTCTCTCTCCTCTCTCTCTCTCTCTCTCTCTCTCTCTCTCTCTCTCTCTCTCTCTCTCTCTCTCTCTCTCTCTCAAATTTGAGCGTTTCGCTGTAAACAGTTCCGCAGGTCCCTGAGACCGTGTCCCATAGAACAGAGAAGATGAAAGCAACTTCAGTCCACTAGCCCCCCCCCACCCCCCACCTCCTCTCCTCCTCCCCACTCCACTGAGGAACACATGACGGCTGTATCCATGGGAATTGGCTCACTCTGTCTAATAGGGATGAAACTGTGAACGTGGCTCATGAGGAATCAAAATGGAGAGTGACACATAGGCTTACAGGGGTGGCTGTGTGTGTGTGTGTGTGTGTGTGTGTGTGTGTGTGTGTGTGTGTGATAAAAGGATCAGTAGGGAAGAATCTGGATAATTTTGAGCCACCAGAGAGGGGAGAGACTGACTGGTCTCCCTGATGCTATTCAGACCTTTCATGTGTCCGTCTCATCCTACTGTGTGTTTATCCTCGTCAACCTAGAGTGCTCTATTTTTGCTCTATGTTCCACACACACACACACGCACGCACGCACGCACGCACGCACGCACGCACGCACGCACGCACGCACGCACGCACACACACACACACACACACACACACACACACACACACACACACACGCACCGACACACACACACACACACACACACACACACACACACACACACACGCACACACACCACCGTGTCTATTCCCAGAGGCCTCATTAGCAATGCTGGGCATGAGGGAGCCTGAGACACTGAGAAACAGTCCCTGTACAAACAGGAGCCTTAGAGAGGAGTAACGCACACGCACGCACACACACACGCACACACACACACACAACACACACACACACACACACACATGTGCCCTCATACACAGACATGCACGCAAACGCACACACACACACACACACACACACACACACACACACACACAGCTTTTGGCATTGCTTCTCCCATGTGGTAAGCCTGCCTTTACTCCTCGTCCCTCTGTGTCTCTGTGTTGGCATGACCAGTGGAACAGATCAAAGCAGAGAGCATTATGGCTAAAGGCGTGTTTGTGTGCCGAAAATTACCTGTGTTCTGTGTGTACAGTAGGTAGTATGTACTGTAGGGTTAGTGAGATGTCCATTGTTTGTATACTGTATTCTGCATTGAAGACCATTTCTGCTTTGTTGGGTAAACACTTGAGTTTACCTTGGATGTTACAGCTGGTGTAAGAGCCGTTTGAAATATGACTGTAAAGATTTGTGTTCATATTGAAGTGTGAGTGTGTGTGTGTGTTTTGCATGTTTGTGCATATCTGTGTGCATGCATACGTCTGTGTGTGTGTATGTTACTCTCTAAGACTCCTGTTTGGCTACATCATTGGTGTGTGTGTGTGTGTGTGTGTGTGTGTGTGTGTGTGCGCGCGTGTGTGTGTGTGTGTGCCCGTGTGTGTGTGCGTGTGTGTGTGTACGTGTGTGCGTGTGTGTTCTGTCCTTTTAGACATAAACAGTTGACAACCCTAGATACAAAACACAAGAGGCAGATAGAGGAAGAGTGAAGCAGAGAAACAAGAGGGAAGGAAAAATCAAGAATAAAAGTCCTCTAATTGTACCATGTGCATATCCGCTGAGCATTGTCATCGCCATGCCGAGCATTAGATATGTATCTTGAACGCAGCAGCCTCTCTCAAGGCCAGCCAGCTTAAATAATGATGATTCTGCCGGGGGGACTACTTGCTAAAGGAATGTATTTTCTAATTAGATAAAGCCACTTTCTCAATTTGCTGGCTGCTTAACCATAAAGCATGGCAGGGAGAAAAGCCTCAGAGCCATATTGAGTTGTAGTCAATCCGCCCCCACGTCCCCAGCACCGCCTGTTACACTCTCAACGAGACTCTCAATGAGACCGCCAGAAAGACACCGAAAATACATGAGTGTGTGTGTGTGTGTGTCTCCTCTGTTTGTCTCCGATCAGTAAAAATATGTGGGCACTGTCCTTCGCAAGATTATCAAGAATCACTTCTCGTGGCACTCAGTGTACTGTATCGTGTTTGTACGTCATGGGAATTTGTGAACATGCAGGAGGTCAGTTTTTAAATCATTGAACCATGTAGAGTTGATATCAACTTGAGCCGTTGGAGTGTGTTGTTGACATTGCACCTGTGAGTTGCGCATGTATGCTCACACACACATCGATGTCCAGAGTTACTGTCTACCTCTGTCTTTCTCTCTTACTTACCCTCTCATTCAGTACATCACACTATATACTATACACTATATATACATATATATATATATATATATATACTATACACTATATACTATACACGCTATAACACACTATATACTATATACACTATATACTGTATACTATGATCCGTAAACAAAAAACACACACGCACACGCACACACACACACACACACACACACACACACACACATACACACACACACACACACACACACACACACACACACACCTCTTGGCTTGTATTTGTAAACCATTATTTTAATACATGCAAAACGATGAGTAAATATGTCTAAAGATGCTTTCATCTTTGCAAATAATTGTCACGATGTGTGGATAAAAACAAAAACTGACAAAACATCTTTCCAAAGTTATCAATCAAAGAACACCACACTTTCACGTTAGAATCACATTACGTCTGTGGACTTCTTTTCATCTGTTTACAGAAGTTAGGCACTAACATGCCTCATGTTCATAATAATAATAATAACCTTTATTTGTATAGCACTTTTCCTGCAAACGTTGCAGCTCTAAAGTGCTTATTTAGAGAATGATCCACATATTAAAACTCTTTTCATTTATTAAAATAATGGTTTACAAATACAAGTCAATAGGTATTTGTGTGTGGATAGTAATGCACACACACACACACACACACACAGATATGGATCACCAGGCCAACACCCTTATCTATTGACGAGTGCAGTGAATGAATAACTGGCACTTGTGCTGAAAAGTGTCTGATTAGGTCATGAGACTGCTCATCCATAACACTGATGGCAGTACTCAGATCATTGACCTATGACCTTATGGGCAATTCCATAAATCTGTAAATGGCAGAATTCACACACTGCAGTTTGCCAGAGATAAATCAGTAGGCTATTGCACACAACACCAAACAGAAAGAGGAAGAGAAGAAGAAGTTGCAATGATGGCAGTCTTTGTGTCGATCCAATGGAAAAGGGGAGGAATGAAGACACTAAAGCCTGGTACACACATAAAGATAATCTGGCCTATTTTGGCCCGATTTCCCCCCTTTCAACCAAGGACAGCAAACGCCCAATTATCGGATGGCTCTAAAGATTATCCTACAAGATTATCCTGTGGTGTGAGGTGTGTTAAGAGTCAATTTCTCCCGACAATCTGCTTGGAAAATGGTCGGGGCCGACGATCGTAAATAATGTGTTCAATATTTACGATCAAAGGTCCTCTTGTGTGTGGGCGAAATTGACAACTCCCGAGTCCGATTGTGACGTGGAATGGAATGTAGCCAATCAAGAAGCGAGCTGACTGACATGTCTTCTTCTTTTCGTTCTTCTGCACTTTATTTGCCCTGTCGCACATGTCTGCCTCGTACAGGTCAGTCAGGGTACTACTACCCTGATCACGCGAGATTTCTGGCTTGGGGGACGAAACTCTAGACTGTCGTAGGACAGATCTTTATGTATGTGGTGTGCTGTATTGGGAATATCGGAGCACACCACACACAATACGATCAAAACTGTTCAATCCATGATTTTTTATCTTGATGTGTGGGGTCTCTCTCAGATAAAAAAATCTGTTAAGATTTAGAAAATCTTTGTGTGTACCAGGCTTAAAGTAAGAACAGAAGAACATATCTGGTCTTAACATAGTCTTTCCTCTGGGAAATGGTTGATTGGGATTTGTAATGAATGAAAAATAGAGGCACATGAGCAATGTGTGAATCTCACTCAGCCTCCCACTAATTGTCAACAATATGTTATACTTGAGCCACTTCAGGTTACGTGTATTTAGATTCAGATTCCCTGTGTATACTGTGACTTAAATATTTCTGAAAGTAAGGCAAGGCAAGGCAAGTTTATTTGTATAGCACATTTCATACAACAGGGTTAATTCAAAGTGCTTTACATACATTATTTAAAAATACAGCAAGAGGAGCATAAGAAAATAAAAATGACAATGAATAAAAGCAAATATAAGAAGTAAATAGGTAAGACATTTAAAAGACAATAGTTAATGGAAAAAAGACATTGATAGAAGTGTTTGTGTTTAATCATAACTGGTGCAAAACATGAAGGTTTTTAGCTTAGATTTAAATATTTAAAGTAAGCCTATAAAGTAAATCTAAAAGTAAGCCTATAAAGTAAGGCTACACCTTAGCTGTCCCTCTTGAGACATCTAGGCCTACTTTCCCGCTACCCTCCTGCACAGTTTCCCTACCAAAAAACCCCAAACGTCCTTCTTTTAGCACTACGACTACCAATGGCCCCTGGCCCGACCATGAATTACTTTTTCCTGCTATGACTAGTGAATAGAGGATTCACTTACTTAGTCAAATGTATTTGTAGGAAGTCGCTTTGGATAAAGGCGTCTGCTAAATGCCAAAAATAAATGTAAATTTGCAGTCCGTTGCAGTTTCCCTCATTATCCAATAGATGTCACTACTGTGGTAGCATTGGGTCAGTTTGAACACACAATTGCACACACACACACACTCATGCACGCTTACACACACACACACACACACTCATGCACGCTCACACACACACACACACGCACACGTACACGCACCCACGCACACATACACGCACCCACGCACACATACACCCACACACCCATGCGCGCACACGTACGCACGCACACACACACACACACACACACACACACACACACACACACACACACACACACACACACACACTCCCCACAGCCCATAGCTGCTGTCAACCCCCCTCCCCCCCTCCTCTCTGGTTCTGTTCAGAGAGAGATTTGGGGTTGTAATGAGAAACAATATCACACATGGACAGACACTCTTAATTACAGAGTTAGATGAAGTTCACCTGCGGTAGATTTCATTCAACAGAATGAAGAGAGAGAACATCCAGGCCTTGGGTGGATAATCAAGAGTTGATTTATTCTGTATAATACTTCAGGCCGGCAGCCACTTGCCATTGAACACAGGACTAAGAAAAAGTATTTGCCTTTTGTCTGCCCAGATTAAATGGTACTCTTGAGTAAAGCGACCTCCAAATTTCTCTTGTTTAAGAAGACATGCACAGGTAAAAATCGGTAATCAGGAGTGGACAGTTTTTCTTTTACAGTTTTTCTCTATCGCTTGCACACTAACATCAGAATTTGAGACACAATGACCAAAATGTTTAACTGGTGTATCTTATCTCACACCGATTCTTCACAATGACAAACACATTTCCCGCTTTTCATTCATTTTGCAGTTCTAAACCACACAGTTAACAAAACACTGAATACAATTCTCTACATTTGGCACAATCTTCCTTGATAAAATCTCTTGTGTTCACATGGAAAACACCACCATTTAGAATGCTAAACGCAAGCCACCAATCACACTCCTCATATGGGCAAACACCTCCTGCTTTGGAATTAGCAGTCATAGCTTTAGCAATAAAAGGTGAGCTCTCCCGTGTTGGAACAATGGATGCCAACTTTGCAGAGAAATGTAGAGTGAGAGGTGTGAGAGTCAGAGGAGGAGGAGGAGGAGGAGGAGGAGGAGCAAGAGGACAACCAAGACTACGACCTAGGAGAGCAGCTGCCTTTGATGAGATTTGGGCCACTTTGGTTGACCACGTTGATGAAGTGTGTTTCAACCTCGCTAAAAGGACGGTAACGGGGAAGGAACGTCATCGGCCAGCATGATATTGTTGAGGTTCTTGGCCAGTGAGAGGGGAACATCACCATGTGCGCAGCTATAAATCACCAAGTCGTCCTCCATCACCATTCAACCATTGGCCCCAACAATAGTGCCCATCTCATCACTTTTCTGGACACACGACACAATATCCTCACCCCAGCCGAGCAGATGGATAGCCCAGAGAAGCCCAGGAACGTTGTCATCTGGGACAACATACGTTTCCACCGGGCTGCTCTGGTCCGCAACAGGTTCATCGACCACCCACATTTTTCCGTTCTTCATCTGCCACCATATTCTCAATTTCTCAACCCTATTGAGGAGTTTATTTCAGCTTGGCGTTGGAAGGTATATGAACGCGGGCACCATGAGCGCACACCCCTTGTACAAGGAACGGAGGACGCATGGTGATATAGCTGCTGAACTATATCATCATGCCAAGCGATACTTTCCCTGCTGCTTGGCCAGGGAGAACATTGCCTGTGCTGCGGTGAGGTCCTGTGGCCAGACAGGAACAAAATGGAGGATGCAGCCTAATTGTCTTTTTCTTCACAGTATCTGCAGAAGGCTTATTTAGTTTTTTCTATTGTTTGTTCTGTATGAAGAACACTTTACAAATCCAACTGTCTTCGCTGAGACGTGTACAGAATTTAGATTTCAGATTTAAAAAACCATTCTATTCTTGTATTTGTGCGTTTTATATTTGAGTATAAAAACACAACAGTTTATAACCCCAACCCCAACCCCAACCCTAACCCTAACCCTAACTAGTTAGCTGTACGTATGTAGTGTAACACTGAAAATGCAAAAGGCCTACTGATAATCTTGTCATAGTACTGTTTTCCGCTGATAATGGTGGTTTCCATTGAGCACTTCAGTGTTCAATTGGTTCTTAGAAGTGTCCATTCATTTGATGGTGTGTGTGTGTGTGTGTGTGTGTGTGTGTGTGTGTGTGTGTGTGTGTGTGTGTGTGTGTCATTTGACGGCAACATTTCATTTTTGAGAAGACATAACATTATTTTTAATGCACTTTTTGCTTTTGCAAGAGATTTGTGGAGTTTAGGGTTTTGTGTTTAGAGTTAAGAGAAAATGAGCCATGCTTTCAGAAAATGTGTTACGGCGATAGAGAAAAACTGTATATGTCGAACTAAACCACTGCTTAGAATAACACAATGCAATATCTATGTGCAGTTTGAAGTTAGTTGTTGAGTCGATGCTGAAAGCATTATCACAAAGACACAAAATCATTAGTATGGATATTCCTTGTTGTCCAATCATATTGTTACAGAATAATAATTCCTCAATTGTACTGACCGTACAGCAGAAAAGCCAAAAGAATCCTTGCTCTAAGGTGGAAACCCCCATATACTGTACAATGATTTGGCACAACTGGATCTTTTCATTCCTAGATATGCTGACCTTACAACTCTCGAGTGCACGCTCTCGTAACACCAATGTAGTTACTGTGAAAATGAGATTTGATGGTATAAACACTGTAACATCCGTGGGGGGAGGCACTGAAATGGAGATGGAGGGTTAGGGCAGAGGGAGTAGGAGGAATTACTAGTTGTCAAAAGGTTAGCGTCGTAAGATTGGCAGTCTCCAGGAACAGCTAGCGCTCCTCTCAAAAGCAGGAAAATAGACCTTCTGGTAAATGGACTGCACTTATGTAGCGTAGCGCCTTACTCCAAAGCGCTTTACAATCAGCCTCTCATTCACCCATTCACACACCAATGGCAGGAAGCTACCACACAAGGCGCCGGCTCGCTCATTGGGAGTGATTTGGGGTTCAGTGTCTTGCCCAAGGACACCTCAACACGTGGCCAATCCGGGGATCGAACCGCCGAACCGCAGACCTTGCGATCGTTAGACGCTGGCTCTGCCTCCTGAGCAACAGCCGCCCACACCGCCCATTTGGCTCTGGGTAAATAGTCACACTCTCCCGTTAACACCGGAGGCCCACACAGACAACAATACAACAGTCCATGTTTTGTTCAGTCCATGTTTTGTTCTATAAGGCACACCTACTCCTCACACTGACCTGAAACACTTGTTTTGAGATTGTGTGTCTGTGTGTTATTAGGTCAACAAACACTTTAATTACCTGGCCCAAAGTTTTCACCCCGTTTGAGCTCAAACACGAAAGTAATGGAATGGGTATATGAATAAAACATTGATTTGATGAGAAAGCAGAGTCTGTGTCCATCCTGGTTGACCTCTTTCAGGGTTCTCATAGTGTGCACTGAGGCAGAGCTCTCAATCTACCCCCCCCCCCCCCCCCCCCCGGAGCCTCTTGGTGACAAGAATTAACAGCTAGACTCACACATAATTATAAGTTATTACTGTAATATTTTCATTCTGCTGTATACTCACTGCTAATAAAAGGCCAATCCCATAAACCATCATCAGGCATTCTAATGACTTGGATTATTGCCAAGGATATTTTCTCCCGTTTGACGCCAATTCCAGCATAGGAGATTTTAATGAGTGTCATAATTATGTACCCCAAACATAATCTTGAAATAAAGTGCAAAACTGGGGTGAGAAAAGCACTGGGATGGGAGAGATGTTTGTTTGTTTGTTTGTTTTCTTCAAGTAGCTGCTGAGAGGCTGAATGTGAACTGAATATGAATGTTTTTTGTTAAAACAAAAGAAAAAGAGAAAGAAATATATAATACAGTGCTTTCTGCATGTACATACTTATGCAAATACACACACACACACACACACACACACACACACACACACACACACACACACGCACACGCACACACACAAAGAAAACAAAATAACATAATATTGGAATAGCATACTTTTTATCATTTGATACTGTTTAACTCTAACCTTTTGACAACTAGTAAGTCCTCCGACTCCCTCTGCCCTAACCCTCCATCTCCATTTCAGAGCCTCCCCCCACGGATGTTACAGTGTTTATACCATCAAATCACATTTTCACAGTAACTACATTGGTGTTACGAGAGCGTGCACTCGAGAGTTGTAAGGTCAGCATATCTAGGAATGAAAAGATCCAGTTGTGCCAATTCATTGTACAGTATATGGGGGTTTCCACCTTAGAGCAAGGATTCTTTTGGCTGCAGTTAATACATCTAGCCATTATTATTTTCTGCTGTACGGTCAGTACATTTGAATTATTATTCAGTAACAATATGATTAGACAACAAGGAATATCCATACTAATGATTTTGGAGAAAGTGTATGCTATCTTTGAATATATTTGGATGTTATCTTAGAATATATTTACTTCAGTACAGACCCACATCTGTTTGGAAGTGCCTATGGTACCAAGCGAACAGAGATCACACAGAGATCACACACATGTCATGTCACCAATCCCATTTTAAACTGTGTATGGGGGGGGGGGGGGGGGGGGATTAGGTACAGTATATTCTATGAATGATATCCAAATGGATGCCCGGCGGGGGCTCCACGGGGGGGGTCCACTGCTGGGTGCTGGTAGGCAAACTGGTTAGTAGTCGCTCTATGAGCAAGGGAATTTTCCTGGCTACATAGTGTACAGGTTTTTACTTTTGCCTGCTTGCGGCTCTGTCAGTATGTGAAGCGCATTGAGTTGCATCTTGTAAGAAATGCGCTGATTTGATTTGATATTGTTCCATACTGTAGTCCAGTGGTGCTGTTTACTTGGGAAACCATTTTCCATGGTATAACGATAGCCAATTGTTTACTGATCTTAAAATAATTCTATCACTGAAACTTTTTTATTTTTTTTATTTGTTTGCTTGTACCAGTAACCAGTAAGTCATGGGATGTATGGGTAAATCAAATCCCATGGCACTCCATAGGCTTTCAAAGCAGAATGTAATTGCAGATAAAGGAAATATTATAACCCCAGCAGATTGTACTGTAGTTGCAGGTCTTGAAGAGCACATACTCCCTGACTATTAAATACGTCTGCTAGCACATTAATCCCCCTGTTTGATCAACTTTGTCCATCCAACAGTAAATCGTGATTATGGAAAATGTCCATAAATAAAGGTGTGTTGAAATGGTACCACCTATGGTACAGGTCAGTGTACTTACCTGCCTCCATATCGACAATCGACAAACCTCTTAGTTTGTTGAGGAGTTGTAATCTGTGTGGTGAAACCAGGTTCTCCTCCATCGAACGCCATGCAACAATGCTGACAGGATTAGTCCAGTTCTTAATACTTAAGAAGTTTGGGACCCCCCCCCCCCCCCCACATCCACCTTTTGTAGTTTCTCTCTGTAGTGTAGCTAATTAAATTCTTGCCCTCTTATTGTTCCAAATAAACGGTGTAATTGTACTAAGTATCTCTTCCGAGAAGCCTAGAGTAAAGGAGATGTCAAGGGCAGCATAGCAATGACAAAATTAATACGTGGCAGGGGATTCATTTTTAAGACAGATATATACGTGCTTGAAATGAAAGTGGACCCTGAGTCCACCTCTCTAAATCTGCGCTGACATTTCTCAGTGCTATTGAGTAGTTTTATTGGCAGTGGCTTCCAGAGTTGGGAACATGTCCACTCCAAGATATCGAAGGTTCAACCAACATTCAGTTCAGTTACGTATCATTGTTGAATGTTGATAGTGGAAGTAAAGCTGATTTCTGAGGAAGAGGTAGGCTATTATTCAAGTAAAGTAGCACTTCATCCACGATAAGAGAGATATGATGAACTATAAAATGCAAATCCTAAAATAATTATATTTATCCAGTGGATATAAATCCAATTTTAGTGTCTGAAGTGTCTTAATGATGAGAAAGTAAAACCTGAATTATAATCATATTTTATTGACGACTGCATTTGTGTCTTTTAAGATGATTCGATTACTGATAATTAATTAGAGTAGTACTGTATGTTTGTAGGAACATCTTTTTTCTAACATAATGAGAATAGGCTGCAATAAAAGCTATTTTCTGACCAGCAAGTCAATATCTCCAGAGCAGCAAATTGATATTAACAAACTATTAGCTGAAGATGAAGAAACCATTCGGCATTGTCAACATCTTGTTTTGATTAATGCAGTTCTAAAAATAATAGCAATGTCAGAATGTTTCCAATCAAGACAGGTTGTTATTTTCTTAATGAGACTTTGCACTGCCTAGGAGAGGGAGGAGAGCTGATGAGAGAAGGGATACATTATAGAGAGATAGAGAGAGAGAGAGAGAGAGAGAGAGAGAGAGAGAGAGAGAGACAGACACACACATGGGGGGGGGGGGGGCACACACATGGGACAGGGGGGGGGAGGGGGGGGAGAGAAAGAGCCTATAGAATCAGAATTCTTTCAGAATTAGAATAGTGAGAATAGTCATTCAAAAGTACTGACATATGGTCATAGAAAAGTCATGAGAAAAATACAATAGTCCATACAAATAACACTGATCAAAGATAATGTCTTGTTTATTTTCAATCTTTAAGAAATCCTCCCCGTAACTCGCCTAACCCATTCCTCTTCCCATTGTCCCTTGGAACAGTTCCTGGTCAGGATGTTATTTAATGCATTGTGTTGTACAATGCTTTCCGGTTACACTTCTATAGCCCACAATGATGTTAAATGCAAGACTAATTGCACTAATTTATAAATATTACATTATGACACTGTAAAAGAGGATTACAGAATTACAATTCCATATCTCATTAATATCTATGAGAAGAGTTGCTACCCGTTATGCATAAACCATGAATTAGCTCATTAGAGAGCTAAATAAATTAAATTAAAGACAGGGAAAAGAAACTTAAACCACCATCTGCCCATGTGCATGCTTATGGCTTAGTTCACACAAACACAAACACACAAAGAAGAGAAAGAGACACTTCTGGAGTCAAAGTAAGCAGTAACACTTCATGCAGCAGAGTTGGAGCTGGCATGCGTGCCGTGTATTTTCCCTCTTACCGTCTTCATATACACAGATGCCATAGGTAAAGACAAAATCCCATTCTCAATCAAGTTAAGCAATGCAAACCTTAACCGTGCCATGCGTTCAGCTTGAAAAACAAAAGCCATATACACAAACAAAACAAATTTCCTCGCTGCTTGTTTCGTCAACCTACTGTAGATTAACGGGCTGATTCTTGTTTGAGTTAACCAAATGCCACTCTCTTAACAAACAAGCCTTAAGCAGCTTGGGGAACAGTCTCTCTCTCTCTCTCTCTCTCTCTCTCTCTCTCTCTCTCTCTCTCTTTCTCCCTCTCTCTCCCTGTCTCTCCCTCTCTCTCCCTCTCTCAGCAGCAGCAGCAGCACAGTGTAAGCTTCGGGGGGCTGTGTACGGGGAAACTTTAATTAGTTTTCCAAATTACTGCGGTGAGTGGGATGACAAGCATTTGTTCTCTTTTAAGCATGGCCGCCATGGGGCATGTAGTAGTGCTGACGAGAATAACACAACCTAACACAACCTACCTGGTCACCGTGGACGGAGAAGAAACCGTGTTTCACTTCAATCGTAAAAGGTAAAACACGGTGAGGTCATGAGAGCCCTTACACCACGACATGGCCTTTCACTAACAATCTGGTGGAAGAATTTGGTGTAGTTTTGCTTGAGGCCGTCAAGCGAAACTTCCTCCTCCTCAGAGGACAGTGGGGGGGAGGGGGAGGGGGAGGGAGGGGGGGCAGCAGTGGCATGAAGATCAGCGTTGAATGAAAGGTCAGGCTAGATCAACAGAGAGACACCTTCACTTAAAAACAAAACACAACGGAACAATGGAACCTTCAGCGAGCTGTTTGGCAGCGGTGACTGGTGTGTTTTTATAGCCTTTAAAGGGCATTAAATGGATGAGAGAAGACAACGCTTTAGTCGGTGTGGGGTATATTGACTATTTTGTTAAGGTTGACTTTTAAAGCTTGGATTGCCCTGTGAAGAAAAAACAAAGGCATTTCACTTCCTGCCACAAATGTCAGAGCTATCTGTTCTCTCCATGTTCCAAATAGTTCACTTTTTTTTTCTTTTTTTTTCACTTACATTACTGTGGTTCCAGCAGGAAGAATAAATAACAGGGCAGACACTGCTAGCTAAGCTTAGGTGACATTTGGAAGCTTCTGTAAATGCTGCCCTCCACAAGTCCCATCCCATTGTATTCCATTAGCAGATCCATCAGTGCCTTCTAGAGGTCACATGTGAACAGAATGAACATTGAATCAATGTTCTTTTTAAAAAATGTTTTATCTACCAGCTTCACTATCTCAATTGACATGTAAACCCTTCCAGCTGTTTAAAGAGATGTACATTTTCATATTTATATTTTATAAATAGCTTTATTTATTTATAAATATACTTATTTCTAAGTAAAATCCTTGAGAAAGTCATTTTCAGACAACTTACTGATTTTCTTAGCAAAAACATTTTATTTGAGAAGTTTCAATCAGGTTTTCGTTCTAACCACAGTACTGAGACTGCATTAGTAAAGGTTGTAAACGATCTCAGACTTATCATAGATGCTGGTGGTGTATCAGTTCTTGTCTTGTTAGATTTGAGTGCTGCTTTTGATACAGTAGATCACACTATTCTAATACATTGTTTAAAAACTGTGTCGGTCTCTCAGGACTTGTATTAGAGTAGTTTATATCTTATCTAGCTGGTAGGCATTTCTCTGTTGTCCTGGGAGACTCTGTTTCTGATAATGTTGACATCACATGTGGGGTCCCTCAGGGGTCTATTATTGGTCCCTTGCTCTTCTCCCTGTACATGATCCCATTAGGTGGAATCATCAGAAAACATGGTGTACATTTTCATAGTTATGCTGATGATACTCAGCTGTACATATCAGTATTGCCTGATAATTCATATGCACTCAGCTCGCTGGAGAATTGTCTCCGAGATATAAAACTTTGGATGTCCAAACATTTTCTACAACTAAATCAGGACAAAACTGAGATTCTTGTCATTGGACCAAAGCCACAAAAAGACAAATTGTCGAATACGATGGGAACCTTGCTTGCAAACATGAAGCTAAGAATCTAGGTGTGATTATAGATTCTGACTTAAGCTTTGAGCCTCACATCAAATCTATCACTAGAAATGCTTTTTATCATCTACGGAATATTGCAAAAGTTAGACATTTTCTCCGGCAAGCTGATGCAGAAATGTTAATGCATGCTTTTGTTATTACACGTTTGGACTATTGTAACAGTCTCCTTTCTGGTCTTCCGAAGAAAGCTATTGGCCAAAATGCAGCAGCAAGAGTTTTAACCAAAACAAGCAGATGAGCTCATATAACTCCTATTTTAGAAACTCTACACTGGCTTCCTGTTAAGTTCAGAATATATTTCAAGATCCTTCTGCTTGTTTATAAAGCTCTCACTGGCATAGCACCAGAATATTTGAAAGACCTTTTGCTAGCATATCAGCCCAATAGAGCTCTCAGGTCTTCTGATGCTGGTTTTCTCTGTGTACCACATGTACAAAATAAGAGATTTGGTGAGGCTGCATTCTCATTTTATGCACCCAAATTGTGGAATGCACTGCCAGTTTACATTAGGGATGCAACCTCAGTCAAGACTAAAAACCCATCTTTTTAATATTGCCTTTAAATGACTCAATAATTAAATTAAGATTATAAAAACCAATCCTTTAAATATTGCATTTAAGTATAGAAATAATTAAATTAAGATTATATAATGATTAAAGCACTTTGAGCTGCAACGTTTGCAGGAAAAGCGCTATACAAATAAAGTTATTATTATTATTATTATTATTATTTTAACTATCTTTAACTAAGTTAACTTATCTTAACGTTATCTCCCAGGATGGAGAGGAGACAGCAGGCATCATGGGAACATAGAGGGGAGCTGTCCATGGTCCTGAAGGTTGTCCTCCATCCATTCTTCAGGTGGTTTTCAGTGGTGCTGAAGTGTTCGGCACCTTACCCTTATCCAAGGTTTAGCATAATGCCTGACATTCACTTGTACACTACTGCTACCACTGCTAATAATACTACTGAACGGCTGAAACGTTTCGTTTTAATTCCGTGTTGATTTCTTTCATATGGCATTGCAATGTCATTCGTTAAGCAAAGCCAGTGATTGCCTTCACGAAATGTAGATAAAGAGAGTCAAATGTGCCCATAAACCACTAGTCATTTGGTTGCCTGAAGCGTTTGGTTTAAGCCTGGAGCATTCTCATTAGTTATTTTGTACATGTATTTCCCCCCCAAAGCCTCTTAGATGTTCCCAGCCTTCTGTCTCTTAGTGTGTCTAGGTTCGACGCAGGAGTTGTTTATGCTCATCGGTTTGCAAATGGGGTCACTCTTTTCATTGCTGGATGCTAATTAAGCTGGCTTCACACACAACGCAGGAGCTTCAGGGGATTTCATGAACATCAGAGCATACTACCAAATCATGCCCAATTCCAGTAAAACGAACACAGAAACGAAAAAAATCCATCGTGTGTATCTGGTGAACCCCTCCCTCCCCCCCCGAACTAAACTAAATAAATTAAACGAACTGAATAAATAACAAAACATAAGAGATGGATGAGATAAGTGTAACTAGACAGTTTCTTATACTAGGAACTTTTCACAGGTTTAACACATTTCAAACCATGCAGTGATGGAAAGGTGTTTTAGACTTTGTTGAAGAGCACTTGTAAACCTATCTGAAGATCTTTCCTGTATGCTCCCCCTTCGTTTCTTTTTTTTTTTACATGATCTGATAGTGTTACATGGGTGAAATCTCTCAGGATAAAGGGGAGTGAGGCAAACATCCTATTTCTCTTTGATGATTGAGGATGGCAAGCACTCAGACGCAAATGTGTGTGTGTAGTGTGAGTGTGTGTGTGTGTGTGTGTGTGTGTGTGTGTGTGTGTGTGTGTGTGTGTGTGTGTGTGTGTGTTGGATTGAAATGGAGAAACAAAGTTGATCAAAATGGCGGGTGTGGGTGTAGGAATGGGCTTACGTATTTATGATAACCAGAGTACGTAACTTAACGTCCTCTTTACATTGAAGTGCCTCTGTAAATAAAACATGACAGACTACTTCTGAATGCTGACTACTGACAACAGATCATTAGGAATCATAGGAAGAGTCTTTTAAGTCCCCCGCAATACGAATTGAAAAAAAGAGGAAAATAAATATTAAAAGTTCAAAGTTAGAGATTTATTTTTTATTTTTTAATAAAACCTCCCCCACAGTTTGAATTGTGCTTTTAATTCCTTCCAGTACCTTGATAATCTGGTTCAAACGAACATTATGAAGTTCTTGATTCTCTTCTCTCTCAATTTTATTTTTTGTGCTAGACGTCTTGAACCATGACATTTTTAATAATTGACTCCTACTTAAAAGGCAGCATTTTAATATTTCCGGTGGATGAAATATGCAAATCAGAGAAGCACTTAGGATTTTGAATTTGGAACAAATAAAATAGCTTATTTTGCCTTGAGACACCATCTGAAAGTGAAATTAAATCATTCACAGGGTATTCATTGATACACAGAGAAAAGCAACTCAAAGTGATTTTGTGCATACCACCTTCAGTTCACAGATAGTTGACCATTTGTCAAGATGAACGATCAAGGATGTTACAAAAGACTAACACAGACATAGATGCAGGGTCATTTATGTAAAATATGAATGACGCAGCTCAAAAGGCCCTCAGCCCAAAACAGCATGGAAACCAAGAGTCCAGCTTTTGTGTTCCCTATACTGTATAGGTATGTATCTTACAGTTTTTCTCTATCGCTTTAACACTAACATCGGAACCTCAAACACAATAACCAAAACCTGAATCTGGTGTATTTTATCTCACACCAATTCTTCAAATACAATTCTCTACATTTGGCGCAATCGTCCTTGCTAAAATCTCTTGTGTTCACATGGAAAACACCACCATTCAGAATGCTAAACTCAAACCACCAATCACACAATCACACTCCTCATATGGGCAAACACATATTGCTTTTGAATTAGCAATCATAGCTTAAGCAATAAAAGATGAACTCTCCTGTGTTGGAGAATAGATGCCAACTTGCAGAGAAAGGTAGAACAGAGGCCTGTGGCCAGACAGAAATGAAAGGCAGGATGCAGCCTAATTTTCTTTTTCTTTACACAATATGCAGAAGGCTTATTTTCTTTTTTATATTGTTTGTTCTGTATGAAGAACATTTTACAAACCCAACTGTGAGATATATAGAGTATTTCAGAATAAACATTCTATTCTTGTATTTGTGTGTTTTATATTTGAGTATGAAAACATAATCGTTTATATAGGCTAACAGGCTAGTATGTAGTGTAACACTGAACATGCAAAAGGCCTACTGATAATCTTATCATAGTACTGTTTTCCTCTGATCATAGTGTTTCCATTGTGCACCTCAGTGTTCAGTTGGTTCTTACAAGTGTCTATTCATTTGATGGTGTGTGTGTCATTCGACGACAACATTTAATTTTGAGAAGACATAACATTATTTTGAATGCAGTGTTTGCTTTTGCAAGAGATTTGTGGAGTTTAGAGTTTTGTGTGGAGTTTTTGGATTTGTGTTAAGAGTTACGAGAAAATTAGCTATGCTTTGACTAAACGTGTGAAAGCGATAGAGAAAAACTGTAATCAAGTTGAGAATTCTTGAGAACAAAGTGAAATCATCAAACGAACATTTCACGGCTCACTTTCTAATATCGTCTTCACATCGGGACTTGCTTGCTAAATCTTCTCTCTGTGTGGTAAGATGACTAGGAGGGAAACTTAATTCGTTTTTCTTTATAATAAGTTTTTAATCAGTGACATTCTAGAAAGAAAAAGGAGCCCTTTTAGGATGCCCTCCCCTACCTCGAGTTCCAACCCACAAGCCTCTGGGTCTTCATTATGACTACAGAACCATCTGAAATCTACCACTCATTCCTTCCCTGTCTTGTCCTCTTTCTCCTTCTCCTTCTCCTTCACCTGTCCCAGCCCCAGGCCCAGCCCCTGCCCCTGTCCCAGCCCCAGCCCCTGCCCCTGCCCCTGCCCCTGTCCCAGCCCCAGCCCCAGCCCCAGCCCCTGTCCCAGCCCCAGCCCCAGCCCCAGCCCCAGCCCCAGCCCCTGCCCCTGTCCCAGCCCCAGCCCCAGCCCCAGGCCCAGCCCCTGCCCCTGTCCCAGCCCCAGCCCCAGCCCCAGCCCCTGCCCCTGTCCCAGCCCCAGCCCCAGCCCCAGCCCTGCCCTGAACCACTGATAATTGCCCCTGTCCAGCCAACTCTGTGACCACCCTCCAACCCTGTCGCACACCAAACCCACTCTACAGCACATTAGCTTATCCCAACCTAACATCCCTTCTCACCTCTTCACTGCCTTCGCCATACGCTCCGCCCCTGGACCTTCCTGGGAAACACCTGTCACCACAGACAGGCGTCCAAGGTGTCTCAGCGTGCCCTTCAAGTAGAGGACAGTTGACGGTGGAACGGGGGTATCGAACTGACCACCTTCGGTATATAAACCTCACCGTCGCTTTCACCTTTTAATACGTACCTCCTTTCCTCCACTCCTCCATCTCACCCCCCAGGTCACCCTATGGCACCTGTCCATACAGAGCGGCTTCTCCTGCCTCTCGTGTTCAGCCAGCGACCTTCAGGTTGACGTGGCGGACGGTAGGACGTGACGATACGGGGGCGACCCCTAACCTCTATGCGGATCAGTAACCGACCGGCGGGGCACTCTCTGACACCAGAGCCAATTAACGTCCAAGCATGCGGTGGCACACCATGGACCGGAAACTTCCACAGGGGGAGCTGCCGCCCCTAATCTTTTAATACCTCACCGCCGCCACCAAGGTGACCCCATCAAGCGGACAGCCACACCGGAGAGTGTGCTGTTACTCAGCGGTCAGGAGATAAAACAAGATAGGCCATACAGAGACAGCATACTTCCCCAGTTTGACTCCTTTATATTGGTGATATACAGTATACACTATACAGTATATGCAGAGGAGAAATAATGTCTCTTTCTAGGCTTTGTACAGTATGTGTCAACCAAAAGGTGCATGGGAGAGGTTTAGAAGCTAAGAAGCTGAAACATTTGGCAGACTGAGAATTGTGTCTTGACGTCACAGAATACATGAAAAGAGTGATTCTTGCATTTACACTTTTGACACAGTTGCCTGAACAACACTACCAAGCACAATAATGTGCGATGAACATAGAAAAATGAACTCGGGCAGAATATTTTTCATTTCCCCCAAATCATTTGTTTTCAACGTATCTGCCTGAATGAGTTCTAGATATCAGTATGAGAGATATCTATCCACTCGAATGGACAGGTACAGAGGAAAATGGATGACTATCATCAAGAGATACTTCAAAGAAAGTGAGTGGGCAAATACGCTAGATGGATCCAATCTTGATCAGAACTAAAGGATTCACTTTGAAGAGAAATATGCACTTAGAATCTCATTCTTGAATTGTCTGTGCTTTCAGTCTCTGTGGAGATATGACCCATCCGATGTTGCAAAATCTGTTTATCATATCCTTCTTCGACAAGCAGATAGGAGGCGGTTGAAGACTGTTTGCCCTCAGAAAAAATACAACAGATAA
Organism: Nansenia antarctica; assembly: GCF_963989245.1. NCBI lineage: Eukaryota > Metazoa > Chordata > Actinopteri > Argentiniformes > Microstomatidae > Nansenia > Nansenia antarctica. The sequence continues at coordinate 17,802,315 of NC_137676.1, read as the reverse complement.
ACAAATCAGGTGCAGACCCCAGGAGCAAAGCAAAATCTTTATCTCTAATGTCACAGAGATGCACTCACTATATCCCTTTTCTCAATCTGTCTCTCTGCTTTCTTCCTCAACAAAAAGCTGCTCCTGGAGGAGAAAGAAAAAGAGAGAGAAAGAGAGCGAGAGAGAGAGAGAGGGAGAGGGAGAGGGAGCGAGGGAGAGAGACAGAGACAGAGGAAGAGAAGTTTCTTTCACAACAACAAACACATTACCAAACAATTCCCAATAGGACAGCCACAATTATCTCTCGTTCTCAAATTCCCAAACCTCACCATATAATACAGCACATCCTCACCATAACTCACCAACACCATACAATACAGCCATACACCATCACCAACACTATACAATACAGCCATACACCCTCACCAACACCATACAATACAGCCATACACCCTCACTAACACCATACAATACAGCCATACACCCTCACTAATACCATACAATACAGCCATACACCCTCACCAACACCATACAATACAGCCATACACCCTCTCCAACACCATTCAATACAGCCATACACCATCACTAACACCATACATTACAGCCATACACCCTCACTAACACCATACAATACAATCATACACCCTCACTAACACCATACATTACAGCCATACACCCTCACTAACACCATACACTACAGCCATACACCCTCTCCAACACCATTCAATACAGCCATACACCATCACTAACACCATACAATACAGCCATACACCCTCACCAACACCATACAATACAGCCATACACCCTCACTAACACCATACATTACAGCCATACACCCTCACTAACACCATACAATACAGCCATACACCCTCACTAACACCATACATTACAGCCATACACCCTCACCAACACCATTCAATACAGCCATACACCCTCATTAACACCATACGATACAGCCATACACCCTCACCAACACCATACATTACAGCCATACAGCCTCACCAACACCATTCAATACAGCCATACAGCCTCACCAACACCATACATTACAGCCATACACCCTCACCAACACCATACAATACAATCATACACCCTCACCAACACCATACATTACAGACATACACCCTCACTAACACCATACATTACAGCCATACACCCTCACCAACATCATACAATACAGCCATACACCCTCACCAACATCATACAATACAGCCATACACCCTCACCAACATCATACAATACAGCCATACACCCTCACCAACATCATACAATACAGCCATACACCCTCACTAACACCATACATTACAGCCATACACCCTCACTAACACCATACAATACAGCCATACAGCCTCACCAACACCATACAATACAGCCATACACCCTCACCAACACCATACAATACAGCCATACACCCTCACTAACACCATACAATACAGCCATACACCCTCACTAACACCATACATTACAGCCATACACCCTCACCAACACCATAAATTACAGCCATACACCCTCACCAACACCATACACTACAGCCATACACCCTCACTAACACCATACAATGCAGCCATACACCCTCACCAACACCATACAATACAGCCATACACCCTCACTAACACCATACAATACAGCCATACACCCTCACCAACACCATACAATACAGCCATACACCCTCACCAACACCATACAATACAGCCATACACCCTCACCAACACCATACAATACAGCCATACACCCTCTCCAACACCATTCAATACAGCCATACAGCCATACACCCTCACCAACACCATAAATTACAGCCATACACCCTCACCAACACCATATAATACAGCCATACACCCTCACCAACACCATACATTACAATACCATACAATACAGCACATCCTATCATCCCTCCCACTGAGAACACAACCCCTCTCCATACATTTACGTAAGGGATTCACTAAGAGGCGTTTAAGCTCTGGAACAGTGGGAAGGCAATTTAATATCCAGGCTTCATGGACCTGAAAATGTGTTTTTGCATTTCACTAATTTGCTGTACTTTGCAATGCTAATCATCCAACAGTGATGAATATTGATGAAACAACCCTATCTCCCCACAGTTTATCATACTCTCACTCTTTTGCAATGTAAGTCAAATCAGTTTAGTTCCTTAAACGGTTAATTTGTCGACAGAAATCTTGTGATACCCAACACAACAAACAAAGGAATGTGTGAGATGCATTTGAAAAACCATTAGCCTCGTAGAAACCTCAACAATTCTGAATTGATATAAATTACTTAATGGGAAGAGAGCAGCAGTGAGAGCTGGGGAAGCTTCTAGAGAACACAGTCTACATTAATCTACGCCTCTAATTATTCAATGATACAACTTTTAAAGTTCATAGCTACTGTATATTTAACACTTTTTGTTGTTGTTGTTGCTAATGTAGAACTACACTAAAAAGGTTAGCCATTATGGTTAATTGCGAGAAAAACTAAAGTTTTGTATTTCTTAAGAATGTAATAATTCCCATTAATTCTACTTTATTGAAAACAAGGTATTCTGTTTGGAACACAAGGTATTCTGTTTGGATTAAGGCAAATAAATCAAACGTTTAAGTGATAGCTGAATTCAGAATTCGAAAATTCAATTGAGCTCCGGAATTCTGTTCTATGCACTAAAGCTTTTCCAGCACTGTTGACTTCTGCTACAGTATAATTATATTATACTACTATATTATAGTACTCCTGCTACAACACACATTCACCACTGGGAAGGTTGTTTAGGAATCCCGGCTTCTCTCAAACAGCTGAATACTTAATGTTCAGAGAGAGCTTACGGTACCTTCCCACTTATAGTGCATTGCTTTCAGAAGAATAGCCTAGGCTCAAGTGAATTTCCTGTCTCTTTAGGCTATTCATAGCTTTCAGTCACGTGGTTTCTTCCCTAGCAACCACCAAACTGACGGGCAAAAAGTATCATAGCAACATCGCTCAACATGGCTGCCTACTATTTAGACCACCTCACTCATGAAGAACTATCAAGATACACGACGGTGATAGGAGTGGAGGATTGACACCATTCAAATAGTGTTGGATTCCCTGTCTTCTACTCTATCCGGACACGTTGGAATTATTTTCCTAACCCCCGGAGAATCAAAGTTATTGACCTGCAAAGGGTGCCTCCTTGACCGGCTTTTCCCGTGAATAACACCGGTTATGGAGGTGGTACAAACATAAGACTATTATTGCTAAATTCACCATCAGTATACGGTCATTTTGAGCCCTTAACCACCGCGCTGACACCCCAAGAAGATATACTTTTAATATGAAACTCGATCAACCGGGCGTTCACCGGCTGCTGGACGAAACTCCCAACTCCCGCTGTCAGCGAGGCGAGGGAATATTTCTACCCGGGAATTCGCTCCTTGCTGTGTCCACGGTGATAGGAGTGGAGGATCGACTCCATTCAAATAGTGTTGGATTCCCCGTCTTCTACTCTATCCGGACACGTTGGAATTATTTTCCTAACCCCCGGAGAATCAAAGTTATTGACCTGCAAAGGGTGCCTCCTTGACCGGCTTTTCCCGTGAATAACACCGGTTATGGAGGTGGTACAAACATAAGACTATTATTGCTAAATTCACCATCAGTATACGGTCATTTTGAGTACTTAACCACCGCGCTGACACCCCGAGAAGATATACTTTTAATATGAAACTCGATCAACCGGGCGTTCACCGGCTGCTGGACGAAACTCCCAACTCCCGCTGTCAGCGAGGCGAGGGAATATTTATATCCGGGAATTCGCTCCTTGCTGTGTCCACGGTGATAGGAGTGGAGGACTGTCTTCTACTCTATCCGGACACGTTGGAATTATTTTCCTAACCCACATGAAATCAAAGTTCAGTGGCGGCTGGTGCTAAACATTTTGGGTGGGGCACAGGTTATGGGGGCATGCTCCACGGGGAAGAATATCAACTTTAAAATCTGGATTTACAGTCGATTTTAGCATGAGAATAGCTCTACCCCCCTGTACAGACCTCGCCATCCCCTCTACCCCCCTGTACAGACCTCTTCATCCCCTCTACCCACCTCTACAGACCTCTTCATCCCCTCTACCCCCCTGTACAGACCTCTTCATCCCCTCTACCCACCTCTACAGACCTCTTCATCACCTCTACCCACCTCTACATCTCCTCTACCCACCTCTACAGACCTCTCCATCCCCTCTACCCCCTGTACAGACCTCTCCATCCCCTCTACCCTCCTCTACAGACCTCTTCATCCCCTCTACCCCCCTGTACATACCTCCTCATCCCCCCTACCCCCCTGTACAGACCTCTTCATCCCCTCTACCCCCCTGTACATACCTCCTCATCCCCCCTACCCCCCTGTACAGACCTCTCCATCCCCTCTACCCCCCCCTGTACAGACCTCTTCATCCCCTCTACCCCCCTGTACAGACCTCTTCATCCCCTCTACCCCCCTGTACATACCTCCTCATCCCCCCTACCCCCCTGTACAGACCTCTCCATCCCCTCTACCCCCCTGTACAGACCTCTTCATCCCCCCTACCCACCTCTACAGACCTCTTCATCCCCCCTACCCACCTCTACAGACCTCTTCATCCCCCCTACCCACCTCTACATACCTCCTCATCCCCCCTACCCCCCTGTACAGACCTCTCCATCCCCTCTACCCCCCCTGTACAGACCTCTCCATCCCCTCTACCCCCCTGTACAGACCTCTTCATCCCCTCTACCCCCCTGTACAGACCTCTTTATCCCCTCTACCCCCCTGTACAGACCTCTTCATCCCCCCTACCCCCCTGTACAGACCTCTTCATCCCCTCTAGTGAGTGTGTGAGTGTGAGTGTGAGTGTGTGTGTGTGTGTGTGTGTGTGTGTGTGTGTGCGTGTGTGCGTGTGTGCGTGTGTGCGTGTGTGCGTGTGTGTGTGTGTGCGTGTGCTGAATACATAAACAAACAAGCTAAAAGACGACAATAGAAAACGTACCATGCTGACGATATTACTAAATGTTTGAAGTAGCTTTTATCTTAGCTGACTCTCTTACCTTCAGGTCGAGTTTGTGTATTCTGGCTTCGCAAAACACCAACAGTAGCAGCCTAACAGCCGCGGAGATTGCGACCACAAACGAAGTTTGACTTCGGTAATAGGTCCAGTTGTAATATCCTCAAGTTGGGAACAAAAGATGCCTCCTTCTAATCCATTTGTTCAATTTGTTTACAGAAAGAAATCCTCCTAAATCCTCGGTTATACGATTTTCCAATTTTCCCTGCCTTTGTATAAACTTGCTTTATAATTAAATTTGGTCTGGGTGGTCCTAATTCCTTTACTGTTAATTTCTCCTGGTTGCTACGACAGCTGAACGGTGTTTCTTTTAAAGATTCAACCGAGTTGTTCAGAACATTACTAGCCGCCATAGCGATGGTAAAGCAGGTGAACGAACGTCCGTATGACATGACGTAAGCACGTACGATTCTTTGTGCATGTCCCAAAACCCCATAGACAAATGACCGAATGGCCTGAAGTTACCAAAATAGATTTTACATGCAAGTCTACGAGAACAGCCTAGTGCAATTTCGCGTAGTGTGAAAGTTGCCCCGAAAGGGGCGGGACTTGAAGCTGATTGGAACATACTCCACAGAACACTAGCTGATTGGACTATGATATACGCCACAGAACACTAGCTGATTGGACTATGATATTCAGAAGCAACACTGTCTAGAAGTCATAGAAAAAAAATCTCTCTCTTCTCCCTTTGGTGGGGCATTGTCCAATTGCCCCTAATGAACCAGCCTCCCCTGTCAAAGTTATTAACCCGCAAAAAGTGGGTTTTGCCCGTGGGTTTTGCCCGCAAAAAGTGCCTTTTGTTTGCCTTATCCACTAAATTGTAAAGATACAATGCCCTCCATATGTATTGGAAACAGGGCCGGCCTTTGTGGCCTAACCGACTTTTTTTATGTGCCCCCCCCCTCCACACACACACGTTTTGTCAGGGGGTTGGAGTGGGGGGGCTAGATGAACACACACACACACACACACACACACACACACACACACACACACTCAATAAAGACACACAAAATAAATTAAATAACATACAGTGGCTATAGAAAGTCAACACACCCCTTCACTTTTTCCACATGTTGTTGTGTTATACTTAATTTATTAATTTTTATTAAATGATTAAAACAAATTGGCATCAATCCACACACAATACCACATAACGACAAAGTGAAAACAAGTTTTTAGAAATGTCTGCAAAAAATCGAAACACAGAAATATCTCATGTGCATAAGTCTTCACACCCTTTGCTATGACACTCCTAAAATGAGCTAAAAAGCAAAAATGTCATCAACAAATCACTCAGTAAGTTGAATTGAGTTCATGAGTTCTTCTAGTGGTTTGGAAATTACAACCCTTTTCATATATAGTCCCCCTATTTCAGTGAACCATTAGTATTGGAAATTGGGTTGACAGGTGTTTCTGGCACCACAGGTGTGTTCTGTTCTGTCACAGCTGTCAATGTCTAGTGTTGATTATAGGTAATGTGTCTGACAACATGACGACATGTTGGGAAACAAACTATCAGAAACATTGCCAAAACCGTAGGCTTTTTTTTTTCTTCAACAGTTTGGAACATAAAACAAATAGAAAAAAATAAACTGGCGAGCTCAGCAATTACAAATCACAAATGGGCTGGTACTCACCATAATTAAGAAACCCCCCCCAAAACAACTTGGATGGATTGGAAACACTCTCCAGGAGGTAGGCGACAATGTGCAGAGAGACTACCATCTGCAGAATTAGGTCTCTAGCTTCTGTATGCAGCCTGCCCTCTATGGGTTTGTACTATCACTCTGAAAGGTATGAATTATGCAAAACCTTTTCTATAAAAAAAATGCTACGTTTTCCACACAAACTGTTTCAATGAAAATGTCTGAATGGATCTTTATAGTATTTGACCTACGTTTAGTCTGTCAAAACGCGAGTAGAGTTGTGCCAAACGGTTTCGAGACATTTTCAGTAACGGCGGAGAAATGATGATAGGCTGAACGGCCTTTTTCATTGCAAAGTGCGAGCAATCTTATATATGGTGACAGGTGGCCACCGTGGTCTCAATTATATTACCTCGTAGAGAAGTCAAAAATCATCCTACTACCAGGTTAACTTCCCCACAGAGAGATTCACGATAAGCCCTGTCTTCTGAGCCTTGTTATGACAACTGTCGTTATGACAACTGTCTAGTTGCGTGGCAATCAGAACCAGCACGTTGTAGCTAGAGACCACCGAACCAACTCTCATTGCTCATCCAAATGTGAATGAATAATATATTCACCAGCCCATTAGAAGATTGTGACGACATTTTAATGGGGCCTGATAAAAACCTTGCTAATTCCCAGACAGAGGTTTTGTCATGGCTGATAAAAGTCATACCACTTGCTCATCATAATTAATTACAGATACTGGGCAGCTTGTAAGTGATGTGTATGGCAAGCACTCAAGTGTCTCCCGTTTCCAGCCCTCCATCCTCTCAACCGCCCATCCACCCTCTGCCTCCTCACTCCTCAACCCAAACCCCAGTAGGGGGACGAGGTGCTGGAGTACCACACAGGTGTGGAGGAGGAGACACCTGCACCGAGCGCTAACAGCTACATGTACAGACAGTACTTTCTTTGCCAGATACTGAAGTGTTAGCATCTCCTAAGAGGATCAAAATTGTGACAGCAGCTGGTGAAAGCCGGAACAAGTCTGACCAAATACTCAGACTTTTATTCAGAAATGTAAAAATAAATGTCAACGTTGCAATCCCCACTACTACCTAGTTAGTGTAGAGCAGTGGAGATTACTCCATTGCATTGCAATGTTTTGGCTTGGCTAGTGAGCGTGTCATTGATTTTCAACAACGTTGGAATTTATTTAAAATGTTCCGAATAAAAGTCAGAACATTTAGATTGGTGGCCCACTTGTTCCCGATTTCCCCAGCTGCTGTCACTATTTGGTATCTGAGCCTCTTATGAGCTGTGAGTCAGTGTCCAAATAGTGCCTAGTGCCTAATGCTTAGTGCCTAGTGCTTAGGGTAATCTTCATTTTCCAAGTTAGGATATAGGATATAGAAGTGGTGAAGCAATACAGGAGTATCGGCTACATGCCAAGATACTTAGGAAAGACAAGTCAATATGCTAACAATTAGCAGGGATTTCAGGAAGCTAATATGCTAACTGTACAGGGATCTATTCCGCTATTGATCTGCTGTCAGTCTATTGATCAATCACTGTGAAGAGAAAGAGCTTGTGACCCAGCTGTTGACAAAATGACAATTTGGAGACAAAATACTGAAGGTTTTGGTCCTCATTGTCTTTCTGCTAAAGGTTTCGGGCTTTAGTGTCGATATTCTGAGACTTTGGCGGCGGATTGGTGTTTTGCTAACAGTTTGAAGCCTTAGGCTTCAAGTCGTAAGCTGAAAGTCTTAACTGTTTGGGGTTTTGCTGTTGCTGTGTTTTCTCTAGTCTACGCTATGCTCTCTAACAGTTTGGGGAACTCAGAGGGACCCGGTGCCAAGTTTGGGGCCGGTGTCTGAGAGCTGAGTGTTGCTGGCAGGCCAGTGAGGTGAGGAAGGTGATGAACTGCGATTGCTCATTTTCTCCCCGTGTGAGTCCTGTGCCCTGCCCTCCGTAGGCTAGAGAACACCGGGAACAGACGGCGCGAGGGGGGGAGGGGGGCGGGCGACAGAGCGACAGACGG
>NC_137676.1:17773587-17791087 GCF_963989245.1 Nansenia antarctica | reverse complement strand
TTGTGTTGTCCTTCCAGGTCAGGTCATCCTGTATGTGCACCCCCAGGAATCGGAGGGTTGAGACTCTCTCCACGCTCTCTCCGTCGATGAGCAGGGTCTGGATCTCGGACTTTTTCCTCCTGAAGTCCACGATGATTTCCTGGGTCTTTGACTTGTTCAGCAGCAGGTTGTTAACCTTGCACAGCTTGCTCAGTTGCTCTACCTCATCCCTGTACGCCGCCTCGTCCCCCCCCGAGATGCAGCCCACCATGGTGTCGTCTGCAAACTTTACGATGGAGTTGCTGGGGTGGACGGGGGTGAAGTCGTAGGTGTAGAGGTTGTAGAGGATGGGGCTTAGCACGCAGCCCTGGGGGGACCCAGTGCTGAGTCTGAGGGCTGTGGAGGTGTGGGGGCCCACCCGCACCCTCTGGGGGCGGTCGGTCAGGAAGTCCTTGATCCATGCACATATAGAGTGTGATAGACCCAGGTCTAGTAGTTTGGTCACTAGCCTGTCTGGAAGGATGGTGTTGAAGGCGGAGCTGAAGTCCACAAAGAGCAGTCTCGCGTAGCTGTTTCCCCTCTCCAGGTGGGATAGAGTGGCGTGGAGAGTCGTCGCGATGGCGTCCTCTGTGGACCTGTGGGCTCTGTAGGCGAACTGGTATGGATCCAGGTTGGGCGGGAGGCGTGTGAGTATGTGGGCCCGGACTAGTTTCTCGAAGCACTTCATGATGATTGGTGTGAGTGCCACCGGGCGGTAGTCGTTTAGGCAGCTCACCGTGCTTTTCTTTGGGACTGGGATGATAGTTGAGGTTTTCAGGCAGGGTGGGATGGTGGCCTGGGACAGGGACTGGTTGAAGATGTTGGTGAAGCCACAGAGCCACAGAGTGGAGTGGATCATTTGATTCTATAAATACAGCACTGGTATGTCATATCCGTATGTCATATTCAAAGACATAGGAGGACATCTGACATGCTGTAGTGTAACACTGCTTCTCTGCCAGGACAGGGTCTTTATTACAAGCCCGGGATGATTCAGAGGCCACACAAATTAGTCGTCTATCTTTACACAACGCTACATAAAACACTGTTGCTCTAAGAACTGCAAAGTCATCTGTTGTCCGGGAGCCAAGCTCTTCAGCAGGGGGTCCATCTCGGAGTCTCTTTGTCTACAGGGGGAAGGATGCAAAAATCAACACAGACTTTCTAGGATTTGTTGTTGTTGAAGAAAGCAGTTTAATCTTCTTAATTGGTGCATGAGGGAACAGTAGAGCATTTTGCACTAACTGTTTCTACTCCAGTACGACTGGTCCCGCTGTAGTATGGCTATTGGCTACCATCACTTAATCACTTTATTACCTTATTCTACTTTATTATGACTTACTTTACTTGTTTTACTTATATTCTATTAACATTAATTATATTCTATTATTGTTGTTATTTTGTAACCTGCTGCAATGCCAATGTCGAAGAACCAAAGCCTAAGAATTTTACTCTCGTGTACCTGTACATTGGATGTAATGAAAGCAATTCTGATTCTGATTTAGATTCTGATGTGTATGTCTGTGGGTGTGCGTGGGTGCGCGCGCGCATGTTTATGCACGCGTGTGAGTGCGCTTGCGCGTGCGCAAAAAGGAATTGCTCTCAGTCGTCGAGTGATACATTCCGTTAAGAATTCTTGAGGGGGTGAAGCATAGTTCAAGTGATTACCTTTGCATGCATACTCCTGTTCTTATAATGACTGATACGACTGTTATTGAGGCCAACATGTTCACACTTTCACTACAAGCGATTCTCAGCTTGCCCTTCCATCTCATTTAAAGCGCAAACCCCCCCCCCCCAAAAACAGTGTGACTCCTTCATTTGCCTCCATCTCTTCCTCTCCCACAGGTAATTGGGGGAATGGGTATCATCTCAGAACCGTGACAGAGACATGTTCTGTCCCCTGACATCACTGTAGAGGACAGGTAGTCCCTAAGAATGAAGTTCCACTCAATTAATTCTGACCTTGAGATATGCAAGAGCTGAGTCAGAGCTGAGGCCCCCTTAAAAGAGGGAGAGAATGGTGGTATGAAAATCTACTAACGCTCCTACGCTGCACTACTCCTTCCCTTGTGACTGCAGATTTACAGATCAACTTTAAGCCATGCTAATTGAAATTCTGATCGATGCGCTGTTTGTTTGCTATGATGAGCGTGTATGTGTTTGCCTAGATGTGTGTGTGTGTGTGTGTGTGTGAGTGTGTGTGTGTGTGTGTGTGTGTGTGTGCGCACACCTATATGTGTGTGTGTGTATGTATGTGTGTGTGTGTGTGTGTATGTGTGTGTAAGAAAGACTGTGGGTCCTACTTACACATATCCATCTCAAACAGAAGAAGAAGTGCAGAGAGGATTACCAAAATCCTCCCTGAGTGGAAATCAATCGATGGAGGGAGGCACAGAACAACGCAACCTCATAGTTACGCAGAGCCACTGAGAGATCCTCGTCTGCTCTCCGCCTCGCCATTGGCAATGTCATTGATCTCCTGTTACCATGGTTAATCTCTCACCACACAACACCAGCAGTGTTTAAACCACCCTGGATAAACAACAACAACAACAACAACAACAACAACAACATTTGTATATTAATCGGGAGAGGGAAATACAGTACCGTAAGCTCCATCCTGTTGATGATGTGCAGAATGCAGAACGATGCAATCAGAATTCCAAAGGTTGATCGTGAGAAGAAGAGAAAATGTAAAAAAGAAAAAAGAAAAAGTAATTCTTCCCTCTTCTGGCATTTTGACTGCCAATGGCCCCTGGCCCGGGTATAGATTACTGTTTCTTAGATGACTGACGGATCGATGATTCACTTACTTAGACAAATGTATTTGTTGTAAGTCGCTTTGGATAAAGGTGTCTGCTAAATGCCAAAAATGTAAATGTAAATGGGATTCCTGGAGGTACCACCTACCAACTTACCAGGGGAGGCTGGTGGGGGTAGACATGGTGGGGGTAGACATCGGAGGATGGGCTCATTGTAATGCATGGATTGGAGTGAGGAATGGCATCATTGATACCATTCCCTATTTCCATGCATTCCAATGATCTCATCCTCCGATTTCTACCTCCACTAGCCTCCCCAACTACCAGCCTCCATCTCACCAATCCATGGACCCAATTGCTTCTGTGAAGTTGGTGTGGTCTAAAATGGTTAAACGGTGTGGTCTAAATGGTTAAACGGTGTGGTCTAAATGGTTAAATGTTGTGGAAAGTGCACACTTTCCAATTCTTTTATTTTTTTTTGCAAAGGCTGCATAAATGTAAAACAACAACAAAGCAGACCAGTCGAACAGTGCCTTCAAAACGCCCCACTAGCCTTAATTACCCATTCAGCACTTGGATAACATATGCTCTCAGTGCTCCGAGAGAGGGAGGCAAGGCGTCTGAGAGTTACTTTACAGTGTGTTTCTCCATCTCAACGTTACCACATGAATAATGCAGGTTTGTTTTGTTTTCTCGCTCTGAATTAATTGTCGGCATAACGGGATGAAGTGGCACATTCAAATGTATTGATTTGATTCTCATTTGATTTGTTAGCGTGGAAAATAACGGCACGCCAGTCTAAGTTACGAGAGCTCTTATTGATATATGAGTTAAGTGGAGGCATATGGAAACATTAATTGCTCTATAAATCAAAGCAAATGCGGTCGGCGAAGAATAGGGAAAAAACTGATGATAAATACGATTTCAGCTCATTAAGGTGGAACATTCTGGAATCCGATTTACACCCGGAAGTACAATGCTGATGTGGTGGAGTGAAACAAATCATAAATGTGTTCTGCCAATGACCTTATTGTTAACCTGGTTATGTAGGAAATGATATCAATGGACTGATGGACTACAGTATTGTCACTTTACTGGTATTGTACAATAAGTAGAATAAACTGAATAATGGATGGTTTTATACACCTGTATGGATAGATCGATTGATTAAAACGCTGGTGGCGAATGCATCGTATCCAAAGATCACCATGACAACAATGCTGTCTGGGAACAAACAAGTTTATATTGGAAGCTATTTTGGCATAAACATGACCAGTCACTAATAGCCTATAGCTGAAAACCGTTTTTTATTATTATTATTATTATTATTATTTATTATTATTATTATTATCTATTTTTTAAATAAATCTTCTAATTTGCTTTTTTTTAATAAAAACTCTCTATGTCTGTGATGATATGGAAAGCGACATTTTATTACAAGTACCGGTATCTGTGTTGTCGTGTAGGCGTTACAGCGCTGTCTGCTTGTTTATGTTTTTCTCCAGACACTTTACCAGTGTATTGATTGATACTAAAGATAGTGGCAGACAGATCAGGTCAATACATTTATCATCTAACACATACATTACAGTCCATGCGCAGCCTAGAGCTTTTTGGGCGAATGGATTGCAACTGCAATTAAACTCTCAATGTATGAGAGTTTAATTGCAGTATGGATTGTTGTATTGTATGGATGGATTGTTTAGTGCTGCGCCTCACTGTTTAACCACTCCTACAGTACAGCCACAATAAACCCGTCTTCTACTTTCTTATTCATCAGTTTTGTTTTTGCACGACATTTTCCGCAAATGCTGAATTTCCTCCTTTTGTCTAATTAATCTTAATTGATCTATTTAAAGGTGGTACAGAATGGGCAGGGATAAAGGCCCTTTCTTTCCTAATATGCTGGCTCCACTACAAGACCAAGTCAGTGTGTTATTGGGCCGAGTTAAGCTAAATGTACTTCTCTCACTCTGGGGTTTCTTCATTGCACTCTCCTGGCGTATCTTCAGCAGTTTCATTATATGACAAACACATTTTTGCTACAATATGCCGGGTTATTTAATGAAACCATTGTGCCTGAGCTGGTAGGGGATTACGGCTAATCCACAGAGGAACTTTGGAGATAAGTGAAGACATAAAGGCATTAGAAGCTGCTTCCATACACGGGAACAGTTCATTTTCTCCATAAATGTTTGGTCCAGCAATTCATCGCACAAGTGTAAGCTGTGCTTAAGCATGGATTCTCTGAGGCAAATGAGAAACTTTAGAGTAGAAAGTGGAAGAAGAGAGTTCACACACACACACACACACACACACACACAGATATAGACACACACACACACACACACACACACACACACACACACACACACTTGCGAAGATGCAGCTGGTAACTCAGTTTGTGTGTTATTGTTTGGGCAAAGTGGGTTCAACAGTCACACTCCCTACAGCTCCACCCCCTCTCCCTCGGGGTAGAGTAGACCCAAACTCATCATCTCTAACCTTGGGAGATGCCCTGATTAGGCAGGTGTGTATGTAGGTGTGTGTGTGTGTGTGTTATTGTGTGTGTGCATGTGCCTGATTGTGTGTGTGTGTGTGTGTGTGTGTGTGTGTGGGGGGCTGTGAGGCTTTTTAGACTTTCATATACAATGTGTTTAGAGCGTGAGTGTCTGCCTGTGTTTAGCCCCGGCTCTTTGCTTAGAGCCCTCTGCCACTGTGTCCAGGTGACTGACCAGCCCAGAGATAAGAGGCCTACTGAAGGTCATCCAGGGGTAATCGACCAAGACATGGACTTGAATTAAAAAAAGAAATCCCATTATAGATTGCACTATGCTCTAAAGATAATATAATACAAGTCTGAATTCGTTATTTAAAAAAAGAAGAAAAAGAAAGAAAGAAAGAAAAAAATGTGAGGCAGTCCCACTCTTATATTTTTCATTTTGTATTGGATAGAGATAGTGTAGAGAGACAGGACAGTAAGGAGGAGATGGCATGTCAGCAGGGCATGGGCCGGATTTGAACCCACGCCGACTGGGCATATGTGTGCACTATAGGCCTTGTTGCTAGACCAATTGAGCACCCCAGGCCACTTGAAAACTTTCTTAATAGCTTTTATGTTACTCAAAACATGACTTGTGAATTAACCGCAACTGAGCCAGTTGTTTACCGAAAGTATTAATTCCAATTGACGATGATCTAATCTAATTTTAAGTGAAATTCTGTCTGTGGTAGAATGGATGGACTCTCCCAATGGTATTGTTTAATGTAGACCTACAACATTTATCTATACGTCTACAATATCTGTTTAGAATTGACTGCAATTTAATCAACGAGAGGACGCCCTGATAACAGTTTTCTTTTCCTATTCATTATTTATTTTATTTATTATAGAGCATAGTGAAGCGTCAACTGTACATAGAGCAGTGGAACATGGTCAAGGGTGATTTTGTTCGTTTGACGACAAAAGTTCCTCTGTTCAGGTTCAGGAAACATTGATAACGAATGAAGAGGGAGGAAAAACTGTGTTTATGGAGGTGTAGATCCACAGGGGATTATGGGTAAAGTCTTAAATGTCCTCCCTGTTCTTCTGTCTAACTACCATCGCAGCTTCTCTATGCTTCAGTGATAATACTCTAACACATTATTTACTTTAGGGAAATACAGACATACAGTACAAGTACAGTAAAAGAGGGAAGAAACAATTATTCATTTCAGCAGGCACTCAGGAGAGAGATGTGCACGATGCTCTCGCGGAATTAAAACACTGACTGCTGACTAATGAGAAACAAATTAATTCATTGAGATAAATTGTTCATTAGCGTTCACACTGGTAGCCTACTTTTTTGGCTGGGATTTGAAAAGTTCAATGCAGTTTGTATTTTCAGAACGGATGGTTTTGTATAATTCTAGCATGGAGGCGTCCTTATTTTGTCTTCTGCAAGGGAACACAGTACTGTACGTTCCTCTGCACCTGTCACATTGTTCAATGAGTTTCTCTGGACCAGTGGTTCTGTGAACTCTGAATTCGATCTGTACAGCTAGAATGGGGATCCAAATCCATGCTCTGAGGTGAATTCAATATCTACTTGTATAGGGTATACAGTAAATCAACACTCGGTTCAGTTATTGATAACTGAATATTGATAAGCTGGTAAGAACATAAACAGTTTTGCATAGCTACAGCATCTGTAACGCAGTGCAACTGTGTCTATGGGTACAATGATATGTTTCTTGTGGGGCAAATGTATATAGGGGTAGTGGTGGCGCAGTGGATAGTGAGTTGGACTGGTGATCGGAGGGTTGTGAGTTCAGATCCCGCCTGAAACACCACCACTAGTGTGCCCTTGAGTAAGGCACTTAGCCCTCAGTTACTCCAGGGGGAATGTCCCTGTAATTCGTAATTGTAAAGCGCTTTGGATTAAGAGCGTCTGCTAAATGGCAAATTCTAAATTCAGATGTGGTGCACATCATATGAGACAGCAGCTGGTGGACGTGGAAAAAAGTTGGCAACAAATCAAATCATTCAGTGAGTAATCCCCAATACTCTACACGAACTAGGTGGGATTTGACATTTATTAAAGTTTTTCACATACATTAAATCGTCTGACGACTTGTTCCCGGTTTCACCAGCTGCTGTCACATATCTGTCCCCTACCTGTCAGGGAAAGCATTAGTGGGTCAGCCTGTCTTTAAAGACAGCAGAATGGTTGGCACTAGAAACAAAAAAATACTTGACAACATGGCCCCTGATGTCATCTACTCAAGTTCCAAAGTGAGTGTCAAGCGTAGAAACCGTCAGCTTGACAAGTCGGCGTTCAACTTTTACCCTTAGACTCTACAAACCACAATCGACTGATGGAGAAAACTAGAACAATCCAGGAGCATTTACAAAGTGCGTGAAGGGGGCCATTGAGTGCTGAGATAAGGCTCTGTCTCTCGCGGTGCCCTGCTAGTTAAACATAGAGGATCTGCTTCTCACATCCCCATTTAGACACGCGACGCAGAGCTCGGATAAGGCGTTGTCGTGATGACAGTGAAGAGAGGGGCCCAGATGCCAGAGTCACTGTCAGCACGTGTTAAGATCAACTCGTTAAAGAATGAAATAAATAAAACATGAAATGAAAGAAGAAGACACGTTCTGACGCAGCGGAGAGCAGCTCCCTTTTGTCGCTCTATTTCGAGGAGGAGTCAGCGGGGGGGAAGGTGATCGCTGCGATTGAGCTGTGAACCTG
Source organism: Nansenia antarctica (assembly GCF_963989245.1). Lineage (NCBI taxonomy): Eukaryota > Metazoa > Chordata > Actinopteri > Argentiniformes > Microstomatidae > Nansenia > Nansenia antarctica. Next base: position 17,783,070 of record NC_137676.1, on the reverse strand, counting down.
CGCGACACAGCCGCGTCTTCGGCTGCTAATGATTCCTTACAGCAAATGGATCAGAGCTGAATACTTGTCACGGGTGACAGAGCTGCACTCTTCCACACTGGGCTGCTCCGAGGCTGCTGAGGATCAGACGGCGCAGCTCTGTGGTGTGGCATGTTGAGGGAGAGAGAAGGGGAGATGGGGAGGTTGTGGAGAGAGAGAGAGAGAGAGAGAGAGAGAGAGAGAGAGAGAGAGAGAGAGAGAGAGAGAGAGAGAGAGAGAGAGAGAGAGAGAGAGAGAGAGAGAGAGAGAGAGAGAGAGAGAGAGAGAGAGAGAGAGAGAGAGAGAGAGAGAGAGAGAGAGAGAGAGAGAGAGAGAGAGAGAGAGAGAGAGAGAGAGAGAGAGAGAGAGAGAGAGAGAGAGAGAGAGAGAGAGAGAGAGAGAGAGAGAGAGAGAGAGACATGGTTTTAGCCAGAGACTAGTTAGACATGAACTCACAGATCACAAAGAGAGAATGATAGGAGATGAAGGACAGACAGGCAGACAGATAGGCAGGCAGGCAGGCTGATAGACTGACAGTGAAAGAGAGGCACAGTGCAGAAAGCCTCCACCTGTCAGTCATGTCCTACAGATTGCTGGGAGGATACAGTATTCTGACAGTCATCAGAGCTGTTCCAATTCTATGACACATGGTCTGTAGAGCCTGCCAGATTACCACATTTCATGCCAATGCCAGATTACAGAGTTCCATCTGTGTGTGTGTGTGGGGGTGTGTGGGTGAAGTTTTCTTTACTTGTGTGTATGTAGAGGGCAATGAAATCGGTCTTGCTAAAAAAAATATAAAAAAAGAACCAAACAATTAAATCAGTGTTTACTTGTTTCACTTGGTTAGCTTTGGAACATCTGTTGCATTCAGCGCCGTGATCGCTGGCACGGGAACACAACGGAATTAAGAAAAAGCATCAAAACAAAAAGGCCCTCAGCAATGATAAAGGATTCAAAGTGATGCAGAACCATTGGTTTGCTCACAGAGCTCTTAACAGCAGAATGAGCAGAGGGAGCGCCAAGGATTTAGGACCACTTGGCATCAACAACAAACAAGTAAACAAAACACACAATAACAACACAAACCCAGGTGCAATGGTCAATGATTCGGGCAAACGTGACCAGTATACAAGCCGAGAGGCCATGTCTGAACATATGCAGTGGGTTTGATTAAAAAAATAAATAAATAAAAACACACTGTGGGCACTATTTTCAGCAGACACAAGTCCAAAATACGCATGTGTTTTGGCAATTTGTGTCAACAGAAAACAGGTGAAATTACCCCAGCGTCGGAGCTGTGGAGCTGTCTCTTCTGCGCTCAGGTAGGCCTGTTAAACTAGAACCCACAATGTACTGAGTTTGGGCTGACTTAGTGCCCACAATGTACTGAGTTTGGGCTGACTAGTGCCCACAATGTACTGAGTTTGGGCTGACTAGTGCCCACAATGTACTGAGTTTTGGGCTGACTAGAGCCACGATGTACTGAGTTTGGGCTGACTAGAGCCCACAATGTACTGAGTTTGGGCTGACTAGAGCCCACAATGTACTGAGTTTGGGCTGACTAGAGCCCACAATGTACTGAGTTTGGGCTGACTAGAGCCCACAATGTACTGAGTTTGTGCTGTTAAACTTGAGCCCACAATGTACTGAGTTTGTACTGTTAAACTAGAGCCAACAATGTACTGAGTTTGCTGAATAGTTATCCGTTCTTTGTTCCCTGACATGTTCCTGCTTGAAGAGACTGAACCAGTAACATTTTGAAAGTATCAATGTTTCAGTTTGAACAAAAAGTTACAAACTCAAGGGCTCCTGAGACCTGACAAGTGAGCGCCACTATGAAAGAGAGAGTCTTCACACCAATTCCTTTTACAGTGTCTATTTGTAAAGATCAAGAGGCTCTCAGCTTTCAATTACCTCAAAGTCTGCCTTTCCCCAGTTGAACAGTTTGGTAAAGTTTGGGTGGAATGAAATGTTTATGTTTATGATAGATGTCCCACCCTCTCTCCATTCCTCCCACCTCACATCCACCCTCTCATCCCTCTTTCCCTCCCTTCTCTTCCTCTAACTCACTCTCTCTCTCTTAAAGTCTTGTCTTCCATGCATGCGGTAAAGACAAGGAGTTAATAAAACATGAAGTCGTGCTGTTCTCTCTGGCAGCTGTGCTCGCATATTGCAGACAGTCAGGTCTCACTGCACTCGTTTGTCAACAGTTTTGGAATATGAATTATTGACTTTTTTGGGTTCGAGAAACAACATATGTTGACATTGAAATATGTAGTCCATCATGGCATTTCCTTTAGAGTACTTCTCTGAACAACTTCTAACCTTGTTGAGACCAGACTGGGGTTCAGAAGGTCATGAGTTCAAATCCCACCTGGGAACACCAGCACTAGTGGGCCCTTGAGTAAGGCACTTAGCCCTCAGTTACTCCAGGGAGACTGTTCCTGTAATCTCTAATTGTAAGTCACTTTGAATGAAGCACAAAAGGTAAAAATGTAAATGTAGAAATCACTGGGAAATCCTTTGCAGAAAGTAGCTACAAAGGGGTGGAAACCAGTTAAAATGAGTGACACCTCGTGACCAATGAAATACCTTGCTTTGGGTGGAGCTAATTAATTAATTAATTAATTTAAAAAATGTTGTAAACTAGCAACAACTAAAAAAACTACACACATTTAAGCAATATCACACGAGAGGGAGTGCCTAGTAACCTGAACACAAACATCTGCAGGCTAGCTACTTTGTATTAACGGTCATTTCGGAGTGATACATATAGTTAAAAGTCCCAGTGCTGTTATACTGTATATCAGCACTCATGGAATGCCTCTTGTCCAATCAAATTACTTGGTCGGAACTAACTGTTGTATAAAACAAAATAACATTCTACAGGCATGTGGGCGGAGAGTTATTGAAATCCAATGAAATTGCGAGCACATTATCCCATCGCTCCGCCCAGTTCAAACCAAGCCAGAACTGTTAATCTAAAAGTCTCCAGACTGCCAAAAGAGGTATGGAGGAGGTATGGTTATGCGAGACTAACTCACTGTTACAGTACATGGTCTGATCTCTGTTGTTGAGTGGTTGGCAGAAGACAACATGTGCGCAGACTGTCTCCCATGGATAATTAGGCAGCTGGCATCTGTTTAAATATTTGTCCACATTTCAGAGGGCATGTTTGCAAATATCCCCTACCCACCCCGGAGAATTGTATTCACTCTTGTTTAGCTCAAGATGGAGTGTGTGTGTGTGTGTGTGTGTGTGTGTGTGGGGACCCTAAAAAAGGGGTTACCTATGAGTCAGGAGACCCCCTCATGATATGCAGAGTTTCTATGAGTAGGACTTACACAAATTAAGAGCCCCTAACCATAGCCCCCCACCCCACTTTGTTACAACATCATATTCACTTTGGTTGCAACATCATAGAAATATAGCTACAATGGAACTCTATTTAAGTAGACTGGAATGGAGATTGCTAATACACTACGGTTGACTTTTGAGTCTGAGTGACGCGTTCAGTAATGGATACCTCGGTGTAGGTGAAAACAGGCTGACATCACCAACGGCAAGGACAGGCTGACATCACGCTGCAATCAAAGACGGTACCTGCAGGAGTCACAAAGATACTTTATTTTCTCTGGAGATTGTTTTGAGGTGAAAATCAGCGCTCTAGGGAGGGATTTTTTTTTTTTTTTTAAGTGAGCTGCCTTTTAAATTAATTATACTCTGTCCTCTCTTTAGTGATGATGAACCATGATGATGAAAAAAAACGTCACAATAAATTAAAAAAGTGTCTCAGCCACCCTTGAGCCCTACTGTTCCTGTGCATTGCCTGCCCTCGACCAAATCCCCATGACGACGACGACGGAGGAGGGGAGAGAGCACAGTGATCAATTTCAGATACAGACAGAAGTGCAGGGTTTACCAACAGAGCCCCGAACATCACCCACGCTGCACGTTAACCCTGCAACACACTGATCGCAACGCACATTAACCCAGCCTACTTAACGAACAGCTTGTAACCCACGCCATTGTGGCCCACTCAACCACCGATAGCATCAGCAGTAATTGAGTCTCTTCGGAGTCAACAAACTGTGGCTTTTAGTGGGAGTTTCCTACGGAGATGTAGTCTACAGCTGGGGAGGACAACAGATCTACTGTAAGTAGACAACATACTGTAGCCTGTTGTTAACATGGACAGAAGACGACGTGGACATTGTCCTTCCTGTGCTGCTACTAAACAACTGATCGTGATGGCATAGGGCAAGACAGAGTAAAAAATCAAATGGAAGCAGGCAAGATACTGTAGCATGTAGTTAACATGGACAGAAGAGAGGTTAAGAATCACATGGTGCTGCCTGAAGATACAGGAGCAGAGGTGGTTCTAGGGATGCCACCTGTCCTGTATTAGCGCTGGTTCTAGGGTTGCCACCTGTACTGTATTAGCGCTGGTTCTAGGGATGCCACCTGTCCTGTATTAGCGCTGGTTCTAGGGTTGCCAGAAGTTTTGGGCACATGTTTTGGGCTGGATGAATAGACCTTCCTTGTCCCACATATTCCTCCAACCACAGGCACCCTCATGCGTATGTATAGTGTAAATGCGCCAATGGCTTCAACCCCCCCCCCTCCCCGCCCCGTGCAGTCGCACGCCATCTTTTGTCCCATGTTTGGTAGTGAGAAGGTTGGCAACCCTAGATTACTGTTGGATGACTGCATTTGAATCTTATGCTATGCTTTGTTGAATGGCTAGCCACTTGTGCCCCTTCTGGCTAATGATTTGGAAAAAAACAAAAACCGTCCAAGGCCAAAAATCCATCGACCAGGAGATATAGATCTGCTTAATTGTATTTTCCCTACTGGAGTAAGAGCTAATTATCTGAACACTGCCCCCACTTTAAATACATCAGTCACAAGGTGCTCATTGAACAGGAAAGGAAGATATAAGAGAGAGAGAGAGAGAGAGAGAGAGAGAGAGAGAGAGAGAGAGAGAGAGAGAGAGAGAGAGGAGAGAGAGAGAGAGAGAGAGAGAGAGAGAGAGAGAGAGAGAGAGAGAGAGAGAGAGAGAGAGAGAGAGAGAGAGAGAGAGAGAGAGAGAGAGAGAAGAGAGAGAGAGAGAGAGAGAGAGAGAGAGAGAGAGAGAGAGAGAGAGAGAGAGAGAGAGAGAGAGAGAGAGAGAGAGAGAGAGAGAGAGAGAGAGAGAGAGAGGGGAGATATTTACATTATTAATTACACTGCAGTATTAACTACTTTCTTTCAGACATCCAAGGCCAGGTAACAAACCTGTGATTTCAGCTATGAGAGTGAATTGGTATGGTGTACACGTTAATCTGTTTTATGTGTTTTGAACCAAACGTCTCTGATTTTGAAACAAAAAGTTCATCCTGTTCCGTTTTCAGATGGCATTATAATCCATCAACACAATGCTCCAATCAGGACTGACTGTGTCCTTTGTTTGCTTTGTCTGCTGACAGTGCTTGTTTGCAGAATCTGACGTGTCAGAGGAAAACAAAGTGTAAATAGTAAACAGAGTGATTATGGCTGGAAATAGGAAGCTAAAAGGACTTAAAAGGACTTAATTTCGTTTTCTTCTCCTTTGCCTTTTCCTTAACCATTTGACTCCGTGTTGGTGTTGAACATTTTGGGGGGGGGATAACTATGAATTTCCATGTTGTTATGACTACAATATGTTTTGAATGTTTTTAAAAGGCTCCTAACATGGAAATGACAGGAGTGACAGGTAAAGACAGGGATGGTATTCAATCGAAGGAGAATCCTCTTCTGCTCTAATAACATGGTGAGGGGCCATTAGGCAGGAGGGCGAAAAGTCAAAACAAATTGACTAGCGACCGTCACCAGGGAGCCAGCACTTAACCAATGGAAAGGCTTCCAAGATCTATAAACCTGTCATGAATTGAGACTTAGTGCAGAATGGTGTTGTCATAGATTTGACCCTTTTTTTTGCAATAAAGCACTAGTTCATTTATGCAAAATCAGCACTAATAATCTATTAGCATATTCACATCTTACACTTGTGCGTTAACCACTGCACCAGCTAATGCTGATTAATTAGGTTACTGTTAATTAGCAGAATTATACAAGGGGAAATGTCAAACTCCAAGGTTTATATGTAAGGGCCTAGTCATATCCTTGTGCAAGTACATGATACATGATTGTGTTTGGAAGATTAGCAAGCTGTGTGATCAGTTTCATTAGCCTCTATTCCATCGCTTATGCTTTAACCTTGATTGGGGCATGATTGTTATAATCATGGTCACCAAGCGAACTAATACCTATTTGCTGCATTACTGACTTGCAGTATTTCACTCTGCGTCAATGTTTTTCAGCTGTTCTCATCTTCCCATGGTCACTGTATCTCTTTCAGTTGGAGTAATTAGCAGCAGGAGAACGCCTGTCTACCTCATCTGAATAAGCTGTACGGTGTTCCTAGGATAGACGTCCTAAGCCACAGATTACAGACACGTTTGATCTGTGCTTAAACACAGATTTGTGAGGAATGTGTGTTTCCCTCAGAATGCAACACGATGAGAAAAAACGAAGTGATTAGAAGAAACCCGGAAATCTCATTATGCCACAACGACAGCGTCTGTTGTGTTTTGAGGCCTTGGTGCATTGTCCCGCTTCAGTACGCACGCACGGACCGACGCACGCATACACACACACACACACACACACACACACACACACACACACACACACACATACACATATATAAACCCCCCCCCTCCCTCCCCCCCCCCCCCCCCACACACACATATAAACTCCCCCCTCCCACACACACAGTCACACTCACGCACACACACACACAGTCACACTCACGCACACACACACACACACACACACGCACACACACACACACACACACACACACACACACACACACACACACGCCTAACCTGACCTGGATAAACTAGACTACACTGAACAACCCATCACTTGCGGCAGACAGGAAAACGGGTCTAGTAACGTGAATACACACATACACACAGCACCTGAAAGGCCCCGCTTGCTTGACTGATTATGGTCCGCTGGATGCAATGATGTCGCAGGGTATTCTGTCTTTATTTACTCCTATCGATCTGCTCGTGACAATAGTCCAGATGAATGTTTGGGGGGGGAAAATTGAAAACAATTGAGTCTGACGGGACATGCCTCCTGATTCCTGCCGCATGTTAAACAGACGCTTGGCTCCTTCAACCCATTAACCATATGTGCACTGACTGTAAACCATCCTGTGCTGCAGGCGGGGTGAACAACTAAACCGGCCGACACACACCACCGCTCAACCCTTCAGAATCAAGGGAACTTTATTTTCTTGCAATCTTCTCTGGCTGTCGTACTAGTTCCGTTTCTGTTTTGTCCTCTTTTACTTAATGGCGTAATGGCTAGTGCTGTGTAGCAAATGTACACACTTAACATAACATTTGAACATTTCACCCACACAGAGAGAGATGTAGATATATGCCCAACATGGATCTGTTGATACAGCCTTTCTACTGTGTGTGTCTGCAAATGTACTCCATGTGTGGGTGTGGGTGCCCCCGCGCCACCTGGCTTGTTGAAACTTAATCTCTCTCTTTTCTCTTTTCTTCTCCCCCCCCCCCCGCCTCCCCCTCCTCTCTCCCCTCCATCCCTGTGAGTGTTTGCACAGTGCTGCTCAATGTGCCGTGACAGAGTAAACGCTGACACCAACACCTGTTCCCTGAAGGTCACCCAACAGACCCCAGTTACCGCAACGTTGCACAGGGGAGGCACACAACCCAGACTGTCAACCCCTGACTGTCTCCACCCAGGGAGGCCAGGGAGGCTCCTTTAACACTAGAACAGCCGTACCTTTTTTACCTACTATAAGAGCCGCCTCGGGGGTCAAATGTAAATGTCTTTACAATGGGAAACTGCTATTTACACACAACGCCCACTTGTTGGCCGCTTGTAAATATTAGCCTGCTTCCTACATAGAAAAACGGCAAAATAGCTTTATATTAGCTTATCCTGATGCGATTTTGAAAATGTAAGGATACTGGGTGGTAGAACAGCACATATCTAGGAAAAGTCATGAAAGGAGGGGTCCTGAAATTTGATCAAGTGCAAAGATATCAACATTTTCTTTACTCACAGGGGTTCTAGTGTTAAGAGCCGCATAGAGCTCTGGAAAACCGGTTTTCAATCATCACTGAACTGTCATATACATCTGTTGTAATATAGAATACCACGCAATGGGAATCATAAAGTCTCATAAAGACACGATGCATTATTCATGAACACCACGAGGATAACCTCCAGTCTTGATGCAAAGCTGACCCGCGGTTCAGTGTTTATGTACACATATGTTTATAATTGCACTCTATGAACATAATAAACAGAGGAAAGATCAATCCAGGTCCCACATTAACAACTTATCATTCTAATTAGCGGTGTTAGCCTCCGGCAGAGCGGAACAACACTGTTTAAACCACAGGAGAGATACAGTACCACAACACTACTGCTACAGTAGTTGGTTGTTTGGTGTCTCATTACTTTCTGTCTGCAAACAGAGACCAGAAGATGACACTTCAACTTTAAAATGTTGAGGTCAGAGAAGGAGAATGACAAATTAAGGCATTAACTGAAGTTTGCTCTCTCTCTCTCTCTCTATAAACCTCTGATCTTTCCATAAATCCAAACTTTATCTACACTGGAGTGGTGAGAATTTGCATATTTCTACCTTCATGAAGTGGGCAGACTTTTATATTTACACCATCTAAGTGGACATAACTTCATATTGAAAACTGGGGACCGAATTATCTGTTGCATGAATTCAGGCAGATAGGGCTAAACTTCTGCGGATTCCCATGAATTTAAAGAGACTACTTTACAGGGTGAAAATACATAAACACCTTCTTAGCAACCACATTTTCATAGGTCCGTCATGCAGATTTTCTCTCGATTTACAATTCATAGCAGTCAAACATCCAGCTATTTTCATTATCTCCATGTCCACTTTCCATTATGGAATGAGAGGAGAGAGGAGGATAAGATATCACATGACCACCTGACCCCATCCAACCCACCTTATTCAATGGGAAAAATGAAAATCAACATTTTACATAAAGCCCCTCACTGCTTTCATCAAAACACCTCTGCACAGAGTAGTGGGAAACTGAGAGGAACTCTGTCAATGGAATTGCCCAACGTATCCTTATCACATGACAAAGGTAACTTTCATTTTGTCTGATTATATTATTTTCCAGTGCCTATTCACTCGCTTATGAGTGATCTAAGAATGCAACTGCCTGTCTGCCTGCCTGGAGCTATTCCATCACATTCTTTATTTACAATCGATTTACACAGAATGTAAAGAAAACACGACTGTAACACCAAGAGACTGGTTGAATAACTTCGTTTCAGTTATTCAGCTAGGCTTTTAGCCAAAATTCCAAGACTCTTGTCTCTTGTAAATACTCCCCC
>NC_137676.1:17753587-17768587 GCF_963989245.1 Nansenia antarctica | reverse complement strand
GGTTCATACAGGTAGTTAGACTGGAGGTGGGAGTGAAGTTGGACAGCGACAGCATGCTCTAGGGTTTTGGAGAAGAATGATAGGTTGGAGATGGGGCGGAAGTTGGAGAGGTTGGCTGGGTCAAGAGTGGGCTTTTTGAGGATGGGGGTGACAGTGGCGAGTTTGTAGATTGAGGGAATGTGTCCTTGGGATAGTGACTGATTGAAGAGGGCAGTGAGGTGGGGGATGAGCAGCAATGTGCAAACAGTAGAAGTGTAGAAGTTACAGGAGTTTCTCAATATTTGATTTGTTTTAAACAATTTCTAGGTCTGTGATCAGTTGGAAATAAAATTATGTGTTGCTTACATGGTCATACAGGAGGTTAGGAAGTGCAGCTCACATTCTACTTTGTTTTATGGCCAGTAGGCCTTTCTTCTCCCGAGTACCAGGTCTGCCTATGGCGATGGCTCTCAATAGCAAGGCTATTCTCTCTCTCTCTCTCTCTCTCTCTCTCTCTCTCTCTCTCTCTCTCTCTCTCTCTCTCTCTCTCTCTCTCTCTCTCCCTCCCCCCCCCGCTCCCCACCTCTCTCTCTCTCTCTCTCTCCACATCCGGGCCCGTCCCAGGGCATTCAGAGGTGTTTACCTCAGCTCAACCCTGGTACACATCACAACTCCTCAGGGGGTGATCCTCATGACTGAGCCTGATCTCTCTCACTCCAGCTCGGGCTGTGAACCTCCAGGGATGGGGGGCGGGGCTGGAGATGTGGGGGGCTGGAGAGGTGGGGGTGTGCTTGACGTATACTACTATCCCTCTGCCTGGGGACTACAGTCTGGTGCCAGAATGTGTGAAAGGTGTGACATGAAGACCAAAGTGATATGTACACCCACACACAGGCATGCACGCACAAGTGCACCCATACACGCACACTGCACACGACACATACTGTACTTACACGTGCACATAAAAAATAAAATAAAAAAGGCCCAGCAAAATCACAAACAGAGGGCACTCAATCTCACACTTAACCACTTGCCTTCCATCAAAACCAAGGTGAGGCAGTCTGACCCGAATGGAGACCTGCTCTCAGTGAAAAAGCTCTCCCAGTAATTAAATGCAAACAAAGGGGATACAAATGAACAGTGCTGAGGTGGTGAAGTCATTTCGGCTCAATGCGTGGGTGTATGGGAGCCATTCTGGTGCTGATTTCCAGCCTTCTCTGAGTAACTAATGACTGCATTGTATCGGACTCTTAGAGGCTCTGAAAGAGATGCGCAAGGTGCTCTGTTGTTCTCAGGGTGGCCATTGTTAACATGGGAATAGAGAAACGAAATGAATGTCTTGTTTCTCTAGCCGAAACGACCCAAAAATAGAGAGTGAAGCAGACAGAGACTGCATTGCCTCTGTGGCTATGCTATAAACTTTGCAATTAAAGCGTCAAAAGACTTGCTGGGCTTTCTGGAGTTTAATCTTTGTTATTGATCATGGCGTGAAGTTCTCCTCTCTTAGCCTGAGGGCCGGTGGTATTTTAGAGGGTGGATAATCGGTGGTAATCATAATCAGCCCATTATTTTCTCTTTATCACTATGAAGAAAGGCTATTCACTCCTGGTCCTGGGGGGGCCAGTGTGTGTGTGTGTGTGTGTGTGTCTGTATGTATGTCTGTGTGCGAGTGTGTGTCTGTGTGTCTGTGTGCGAGTGTGTCTGTGTGTCAGTGTTTTTTATCTGTGTGTGTGCCTGAGTGCATTCTTGCGTGTGTGTGTGTGCGTGTGTGTGTGTGTGTGCATGTGTATTGGTTGCATGTGAATAGGTTTGAGCTGCAGCTATTTTTCGCCTGTTTGACCAGGGTAACCCTCACATCCCTTCTTCAGGGAGCCTCTGCCACAGCCGTCGCAGCAGAGGGTGCAGCATGGCACGCACAGAAAGAGCTGCTAAAAGCCTGTCCCCGCTGCCAGCCACCTCTGGGTAACACCGTCAAGCATCCAGTCTCAGGCCAAGTAAAAGAGGTGGGGGGAGGGGGGGGGGTTAGGTGGAGGAGTAGTTCTGGCTTCAAGGAGTTTAGAGAAAACACTCTTATTTTCTTCCAGTTCCTCTCTCCTCTCCTGTCAAGCCTGTGGTCGATGATAGTGAGTTAGTGCTGCGGAGCTTCAGTTGTTTGGTTACTGAAGACGCATTGAAGACAGAGTATGTGTCAGAGGTCAATCCGCACCCCCATATGGAGCATCTTCGATGATTTCCGTTTTGTTGCTAAAACGCTGTTCCAACACACACATTAGCATTTGGAAATGGTGTCGGGGAAACAAACATTAGCATTTTAAAGCTACGCTGACCTGCTTTTCAACACTCTTTGCTATCATAATTAACCACTAGAGACTATTTTTCCGCCTTCCACAGGCTAGGATGATCATTATTATTCAAAGCCTGAAGCCATCCGAAGCAAATCGGTGATGTTTCAAAGCCAATGTGTCTACCCCGCTCACCTGAGGAAGTGCTAGCCGTGGGCGCCAGAGCTAAATCAAGAGACATGTTCAGCACTGATAATCCCTGTATGGCGTGCACCGCAGACGCCCCAACCGCTAGACCTCTGAGATGCTTCCCGGAATATTCTCCCATAGTTTCCTCAGAGACTTATCCCACTCTTACTGTCTGTTTCGAGATAAGATGGTGGAGATGATGAGTCAATCAGCAGAGGATACCCGAATTCTATTTCAATTACTTATTTAATTATATAATTATTTATAATTCATGACTGGTGGGAGGTTTTGGAAAAATCTTTTTTGGAAAAATGAATATCTTCTCCTTTTAATTTGTTTCTCGGTACACAAAATGAACGTATGTACGCGTTTGATGCTCATCCATCCAAATGATTATTTATTGTTTTTATTGACTGCACACAGTACCTCCCCCCCGCCCCCCCCCCCCATAGTCAAGCTGGCCCCACGTTAATTATTTTGTCATCCCTCATATCTCTTTTAATTGTTCTGAGTTTGTTTATCCAGGAGATCAGATTGCACAGTGAGAGATTGAGGATGGCTGCCAACACACATCAGTGAGCAAGACAGATGAATACTTATCAAAAAACAGCTAAAAGGAAGAGAGATGCACGCTGCGCCAGGGCCAGTGATATCTCTGCCATCAGCAGATGCACTAGTGGTATCTCTGTAATTTACTGTGTATTTCAATGCACTTGTAAAAGGCCTCTCATCTGTGTTTTCCAATATGATTTTGTCTGATTGCCACATCTTCTTGTCTGAGTGGCTTATTCTGTTCATTGGCTTTTTGTAACTGTTATGAGAAGGCAGTGTTTAGTATAGTATGATTTTTGCCTCGGCACTCTTGGCTTATTTAGGACGAATATGTGAAATGTTGAGTGCTATGTGTGTGTGTGTGTGTGTGTGTGTGTGTGTGTGTGTGTGTCTGTGTGTGTGTGTGTGTGTGTGTGTGTGTGTGTGTGTGTGGCAGTGTCCAGTCCCCAGATGGAGGTAAAGGGAGGGGATGTTGGTAACTGGAGTGCATTCATTTGAATAGCGTTCCTTGTGTCGCAGCAGTAAGAATTATGGGAAACAATTCTATGGCTTCTTGTCTGTCTTCTCCCTGAGTGATGCCACCCTAAGGTTCAGTAAGTACCCCTCCGTGCCCCCCATTCCCACCCCCTTTCCCCACTGTACTGTATGTAAAGAAAATGCAAGAAAACCTCTTTAGCTTTTGTAAACTAAAAAACAAGTCGCTTTATCAAAGTGAGTGAGCAGGAAAAAGAAGAAAAGCATTCCGTGGCCTCTGTGACATTAAATCAGCGTCAGGGGCAGGCTTATTGAAACGTTTGATAAATCGTGGCCCAGGTAAATAAGGTTACACTTTCAAGATTTCTGCCGCATTTCATTTTGGCCATTGACTCGGCAACCCTGGTTTTCACTGTCTGCTCAGTTATAAGTAACATTCCTTCAAGCTTCCCAGAAAAGGTCAGAAAAGTAATTAACCTTGTCCTGTGTGCATCAAAAGACACTGTAACACACCCGCACCCACACCCACACACACCCACACACACACACACACCCACACACACACACACACACACACACACACACACACACACACACACACACACACACAGCATTTGTGAAATCTGAAAAAGACATCTTATAGAAACGTTCCATTACAGTAATATGGATGATCATTTTATGTGAACTGACATTGGTTGGCCTTTTATCCATAAGGAAAATAACCTGCGTAAGAATGGCATAATGGTTATGTATGTGGACCTTACAAGCAATGCATGCCATACACAATTCATGGTGGATTGTAATGATGTCTGACATCTACTATGCAATATTTACCTATTGTATGAAAGATATATGCAATACATGTAAGGTCTCCTACTCTGTACCGTACATAGAAACGATTTGTGAAAATGTAATACGATTCCTATATGTTGTATTTGGAAGTTAGAAGCAGGGATGGAAACGTAGTTAGCATGCTAGTCTGGCTAACAATATTCCTCATGCCGGTGAGATTTTGGCCCTGTTATCGTATTTGTATTTGTTGTAAGACGCTTAATCATAAAAATAAACAAAAAATTGTTCCGCAACTGAACTCCAAATGGACTGTTGCTTAGTAACCTGAACACAAACATGTAGTCTAATTAACGGTCATTTAGTAGAACATCTGTGCGGCGGAGTGATACATATAGTTAAAAGTCCCAGTGCTGTTATACTGTATATCAGCACTCATGGAATGCCTCTTGTCCAATCAAATTACTTGGTCGAAACTAACTGTTGTATAATTATATATATATATATACTGTATATAAATGTGGGTCAGGCCAGTCACTTGGGATAGTCACACAGAACTGTCACATAGGATGTGACATATGCACACGGGCATAGACATTTTGGGCATTTAGCAGACACCTTTATCCAAAGCGACTTACAACAAATACATTTGTGACAGATACTGGTGTTTATGGAAGTGCAGACTGTAAGCTTTCAAATGATGTGCCACACATTGGAATCTGAAGAAGATATGCTTATTTTGAACAACTCAAGTCAACTAACAGAGAAAATCGCCCTCAGAAGTTTGTCACACTTTTCACAGGCAGTTAATGAGTGGGAACAATAGATGGTTAAGTCCACCTGCAACCACTCCCCCAGGACAACCCCCCCCCCCCCCCAGGACAACCACTCCCCCAGGACAACCCCCCCCCCCCCAGGACAAACACTCCCCCAGGACAACCACCCCCCCCAGGACAAACACTCCCCCAGGACACCCCCCCCCCCAGGACAAACACCCCCCCAGGACACCCCCCCCCAGGACATACACCCCCCCAGGACAACCACTCCCCCAGGACAACCCCCCCCCCCCAGGACAACCACCCCCCCCAGGACAAACACTCCCCCAGGACAACCACTCCCCCAGGACAACCACTCCCCCAGGACAACCACCCGTCCCAGGACAAACACTCCCCCAGGACAACCACCCCCCCAGGACAACCACTCCCCCAGGACAACCACTCCCCCAGGACAACCACCCGTCCCAGGACAAACACTCCCCCAGGACAAACACTCCCCCAGGACAACCACTCCCCCAGGACAACCCCTCCCCCAGGACAACCACCCCCCCAGGACAACCACCCCCCCAGGACACCCCCCCAGGACACCCCCCCCCCCCCCAGGACAACCACCCCCCCAGGACAACCACCCCCCCCAGGACAACCACTCCCCCGTTAGACTAGTCTGATGAATGAGACTGTGATACCTGCCACTCTCACGTCCATAGACAGAGCTATTGTTGAAGGACTGACCATCTATGAGATCAAAATGACAGTTGTAACCATGGTTTTGAAGCAATACAGTGTTTGTTTACAATTACATTGGTTACACATAATGGAGTAAAACAAGCTTATATTGTATGTTTGGTTCAATTGGGTAAGTAAGTAAGTAAGTAAAGCTTTATTTATATAGCGCCTTTCGTACATGAAATGCAACTCAAAGCGACATTCTGAACTAAGCTCATGAGGAAATTACTGTATAAATGATACTGTGTCGTTCAAGAATCAGTTGCTATATATTATTCATTTAAAAGTCAGATTATAAATACTGCAATTGTTTGATTTTCAATAGAATGCAAAAAAAAAGGTTTCTCTGGGGAGATTTTGGCATGTAATTTAAACGATGCTGACTTAGGAATACTACAGTGGAATCCAATCTATTGGAAAGGGTGCTGCTAACTGGAAGCCTGTGTGTTGGAAAGTAGAAAATGTGGTACATGACAGGATTTCACTACTGGTCTACGAGGACAACTCAGGATAAGTTTCAACATGAAAATAGGCTGAAACTTGAAGCTGAAATTGGCTTCAATGGATCCAAGCAATAGAGCATACTCTTGTTACAGCAATATAAAGACAAATTATATATATATATATATATTTATATATATATATATATATATATAATATAATATCTCCCAGTACTCTCTGTTTTTAATAGGTTTAATATGTACGTGTATGTCTGTCTATATGTCTAGCTACCCACTTTAATTAACACATAAGTAATACAAATGAAAAACATATATAGCGTAATAGAAACATATGGGGTGATATGAAGTGGCAAGGGCAAAGGGCAGGGCTATTTTGAATACAGTAATTACTTAGTTACCATGACTGTTAATGCTGTGACAATTTATCTTATCTGCTGTCTTCTGATGTGGTGGATTGCTGAAGTCAGGATATGCAGTACTGTTCTGGCAGATGTTGGAAACATATATATGGTGGTAAAACTGCAAAGGAATAAAAGTTTTGTAAAATGAGTAAAAGTTAAAAGTTGATAAGAGCACATTTTGTTAAGTAGTAGTTGTTAAGTAGTAGTCTTTGTCAAAACATACATTTTCTTGGAACTATCTTTCTTTATTGGAATATACACTTTTCTTACAATATTTAGAGATGATTCATATACAACATACTGTATGTCACCCCTTTAAGTCATACATTATTACAATATGAAAGTGGGCACATTCACTCTCTGGAAGAGCTGTACAACACACGCTGCCTCAGGAAGGCCTCCAAGATCTCCAGAGACCCATCCCACCCTGGGAACGAACACTTTGTTCGGCTGCGCTCAGGCAGGCGGTTCAGGACCATGTTCGCACGGACAAACCGACTGAAGCTCAGCTTCTACCCTAGGGCCATTCAGGCTCTGAACACAGCAAAGACCTAGGTTCTAGGCCCTGGACAATCTAGACAATTTGATGGCAGCTACTAGATTGTAAACATAAGTGCAATATTGAAATACAACTGTGAACATTCTAAACCTGCTAACTGCGACACTTTAATGAATGTGCAACAAATACTATGTGCAATATGACAACCCTTGTGTACATAAGGTTCAGATATAGGAAAAAGTTAGGATATTTATAGCATAGCATAGAGTACAGCACAGTGTTTTATTGTATAGTATAGTAGTATAGTAGATAGTGTACATAGCCTTTATTTATGTAAACCAGCTCTTTTCCCTCTTTTATTTTACCCTTGGCTCTCTTGTTTTTAGTCTTTTTTCCAAGCACCAGGGGAGCCCCCCCTCCTAAATTTCGTTGTATGGTACCTGTACTGTATTAATGACAATAAAGACCATTCATTCATTCATTCAGGTCTGTTACAATGTATGACGTATACATCATATAAGGGTCACATGCATTTACAAAGCCGAACATGTACACATTTACAATTCTTCTTATAGCCATAAGAATAGCATACAGTAGAGTTGGTATAAACATTTTCCATTTGGATTTCTGAATTTCCAACTATAAGCCCACACACACACACACACATCCACACACACACACACACACACACACACACACACACACACACCACACACACACACACACACACACACACACACACATACATACACACACACACACACACACACACACACACACAAACAAAGACAATATTTGATTGAAAAATAAAGACTTTCACTCTCAAATGGGGTAAGCATCTCTTTGTGAAGCTGCACTGTCTCACAAACTCTTTGCAAAGCTGCACTGTCTGACAAACACTGTCTGATATTTCAGCCGAAAGGGTGTGCTTCTGTCTTCTCTCTCTTTGTTTAGTGACCCTGTTGTACCACTGTTCCATCTCTCTTTCATGACGACTTTTTCTCTCTATCCGTCTTCCAGACTCCCCTCCTCCCCGTGGCTCTCTCTCTCTTTATTTCATCCCTCTCTCGTTTTTCTTACCCCAGAGTTGGACAGTTTCAATTGGACCAGATCCACCCAGGTGCTGCGAGGAGCCATTATGGCCATGTTATTTCTCACCCAATCAACTGAATCTAGATGAAGACTTTCACACTAGCTGAGCGATGTCACACTGTGAACTTGAATGTGTTATTCCCTGCTCGCCGACTTCCATTCCTCCCAGTCCTCTGCCTCTATCTGTCTCCTCCTCCGCTTTTGTTTTAAAGGAAACAAGCTCGTAACATTAAAACAGAAAAAATTGCCTATCGTTCCCTCTGCTCAGCAGGCAGCTTATTTCCAGAACAAACTGTTAATGTTTACAAATGTCTCTCTTTCCATTTCCCTGATGAAAATAAATTATTGTTATCACCAGCAACCCCCTATTTCACACACTCTCATCAAACATTTGCTCTGCTAAAATCTACCCAACATCGAAGTAAAAGACAACAACAACAACACAAAGATACTGATGCCTATTTGGGGTATGTACAGAGTCATTCATTACTGAATATCATCAGTTCTTGTCCTGGCCTGATGAGGGCGCCAGAGATGGCAATCATATCCTCCGAACAGGGCTTCTGAACCTCTCTCTTTGGCCAAGTTCAGAAAAAATGGATAAAGAGACAAAGGAGGCGTTTTTTAGTTGCTTGGTTTGAAGTGAGATTCTACCATCTTTCCAATTTCTCCAAACATATTCCCACTCTTCAGTGCTCCACACCCTTCCCTCCATCCTTATCGATATTATTGTTTGGGTGCTATGGCCAGAGTTTTGGCAGGAGACAGTGCAGTGGAAACTGCCGTTCATTTCCTGAATCTTTGAATGCTTCATTAGAGTGCAACATCACCACATGTGTTTAAGGGGGCCTGACTGCAGTATCCACACACACACACACACACACACACACACACACACACACACACACACACACACAAATCATAATAATATCAATATAGCAGAATAGGGGATGAGATGAAATAGGTCCCCATGTCGGCAATTTTCATGTTGTTAAAGTGTTGGAAGAGCCCACTCGATGTGACAAACAACAGTTTTAGGATCACTAAATACTAATTTCTGAATTGGATTCACTGTATGATCTGGCTTGTAAACAAATGTACGTTTTAGGACGTATTCAAAAGCAAGGACTGTGTGATCATCTAATTATGTGTAGTTATGTGTTTTTAGCATGTTGAGGTTCTATCAGCATGTTGTGATGTTGCTAAACATGCAGCTAGATGTTCATAGCGATGTTCCTTCTGCTACTAGCAGCTGTTTTGCGTGTGTTTTGATTCAGAGCGAGTTTCTCCGGTATTTTGGTTTGAGGTGTACCAACATTCAAATAAGCATATCTTCTTCAACTATTTTCAGATTTCAATGTATTACACATCATTTGAAAGCTTACAATCTGTACTTTCATTATCTGGAAAAGAAACATGACCTTGAAAAATTACCTTGTCACATTATGGCAATCAAATGAAAGAGGGCTAGTGAGTGTTATATTGTTTTACCTCCCAGGCTTCCTCTTTGGCATGTCAGTCTCACCATCCCACCATCAACCCCAGTCACGTAGCCGGAGCAGTGCTGAAATTAGCCGTCTAAATACAGATAATGAAGAACCGCCACTGCATCTCGAGCTGTCAGAAGACATTAGACTCTTGCCCCACTCGACCTCTCTGGAGTTAACTGCCCACTCAAACGACCGCTTAATCGCCGGCCACCGCCATCGCTTCCTCCTGTAACATCTTTATTAGGACAGTGAAGAAAGGAGGGGAGGATTACCCAATGGAAGGGCAAGTGGTGCTCTTGTAAAGATGGGATTCTGAATCGCTCATAGAAAAAAAAAGTCACAACAACCCTCAAGCTTTCTGTGGCACAGAGACAGAGAATCGAGGACCTGTACTTCCACCTCTGATAGCGCCTCTCTATTCAAGCTGGCCTGCTGCCTCGAGATGCCAAGCCTTGACAATGCCAAACCTCATCTTTCACCTCTTCTGTCTAAGAGGCAGTTTCAGCAGGCTCTTTAGCTAGTTGCATCATACAAACTTGCAATACATATCAATAAATTCCCTTACATTTTTTTGGGGGGGGTGAATCCAGGAGAACCTTGCTTTATTTTGCGTTTTATAAAGTTTACCACCAGCATCACCAGTTTATCAAGTTCAACAAGCCAAAAACTACTGTTTCCCGGTCTAAGTTGTTGTTTAATGACGGCAGCTTTGTACCACTTCCTCTGTGCATCTCATCTACCTTTAAATTAGTTTGGGGGGGACATGCAAAACAAAGATTAAACAAGTGCCATCAAAGCTATAGCTGGGCCAGCTGTGGAGGAGAGAGGGACTTTCATCAGCCACTACCACCAGATACCAGAGCTCAATTATGACTTTGGCTGTGTGAGAATCAGGGCAATCAGCACCTTTGAAACACGATCAGAAATGCAGAGCATGTGGGGATCAACAAACACCAAAGACCAAGCAGCCTCTCTACTGTGAGGGACATTTAGGGAAGGGTGGGATGGGGTCGCTATCAAAATAAAGATGAGTAAAATGGAACACTGTTTTTTTTAGCTGCGTTTCAAAACATGAAACGCAGATCACCGAAAGTATAGTTTTAAGAATTTGAAATTATCTCGGGAAAACAACTAGAAATCTCTCTCTCTCTCTCTCTTTCTCTCTCTCTCTCTATCTTTCTATCTTTCAAGAAAAAACATCCAAAGTCAGGTCTATCCCTCTCATTCCACCAGGTTCTCCCCTGTTTGTTCCACTGTATGGTTCAGAAATGGTCAATTACATAAGGCGTATGATGAGTTAGACTTTTTTTTCTAGAGCTTCGAGAAATGATGATAGAAATGAGTAGGTTTTACTTTGCTCAAGGCTTGAAGTGACCCAGAAGATGTTAAATCCTAACTCCATTGCGTCTGTTGTGTGGTGTGTGTGTGTGTGTGTGTGTGTGTGTGTGTGTGTGTGTGTGTGTGTGTGTATGTGTGTATGTGTGTATGTGTGTATGTGTGTAGGTGTGTGTGTGTGTGTGTGTGTGTGTATGTGTTTGTGTATGTGTGTGTGTGGTAACTCTGGTTACTCTGACATTCATTAACTTATAATTTTCAAATTACTTGATTATTGATTTAGCATCTGTTGCTGTGCAAGCCTAATTTGGCTGATTTTATGAAAGAAATTAAAAGAAAATCTTTAATAATGAAATGAATATGAATCGCATCTCTTTCAGTGCTGCTGTTGATTGGGAGACACTTGAAATATAGTCAGTGGCATCCATGGGAATTCAATTATCCCTTAAAAAAGCTGCTCCCTGCTCTCCACTGGTATATATTGAAACATAAATCTTACATAAAAGCGCTTTTCAAAAACATAAGGTATTATTCACTTAACACAGATTACAACATACTGTAAACTGTCTGTTTTCGATATCATTTTTAACTGTTACTTTCACATTGATTGGCTGGGCCGTAATCCAATCACCAGTAAGTACTGTACCAATGTATTGCTTATGGTTTTATGGGATACATTTGTAACAGAGTAACAACAGACATAGGACTGACATTTTACATAAATAGACTGACTACAGTATGTGGACACAGTAATGGTCTTGGGCAGTTTTTCGTGGTTTGGGCTAGGCCCCTTAGTTCCAGTGAAGGGAAATGTTAATGCTACAGCATACAATGCGATTCCAGAGAATTTTATGCTTCTAGCTTTGTGTCAACAGTTTGGGGAAGGCCCTTTCCTGTTTCAGCATGACAATGCCCCCATGCACAAAGCAAGGTCCATAATGACATGGTTTGCCAAGTTTGGTGTGGAAAAACTTGACTGACTTCAACCTCATTGAACACCTTTGGGATGAATTGGAATGCAGACTGTGAGCCAGTCCTTCTCGCCCAAGATCAGTGCCCGACCTCAGTAATGCACTTGTGGCTGAATGGGAGCAAATCCCCACAACCATGTTCCAAAATCTTCTGGAAAGCCTTCCCAGAACAGTGGAGGCTGTTATAGCAGAAAACTATTGCTGAACAACTCCATATTAATGCCCATGGTTTTGGAATGAGATGTTCAACAAGCACATAATGGATGTGATGTCGTGGTGTCCACATACGTTTGGCCATGTAGTGTACATTGTTACGTATTTATTAACCAAGGGTTGTTTTACAGATACAGATAATTACATTGAAATTCTTATAATTAGCTTGTGTCGATTCAATTCCAACATAAGTACATAGATTTAAAAGCTGTATAATTACTGCAGGAATCTCACTGTCAGAGTGCAAGGTCATTAAGAGGCAAAGAACAATGTTTTACCTTATTGGAGTCTTAATTAAAGATGCCATAGTATGCTTTCTTTGGCCACAGGCAGTCCAGTATGAGTCTTAATGATGTTCTGTCCACACCGCTAATCTAAAACCAACATCTACAGCACAAACACACACACGCAGACACACACACGCAGACACACACACACACACACTCACACACACACACACACACACACACACACACGCAGACACACACACGCACGCACGCACGCACCCACACACACACACACACACACACACACACACACGCAGACACACACACGCACGCACGCACGCACGCACACACGCACGCACGCACGCACGCACACACACACAGGCATGCACATAGGCACGCACCCACACACACTCCCCCCCCCCCCCCCCCCCCACACACACAGATGTGACAACGATAGGATTAGCCAGTAGGACATGGCCCAGATGGTTGGGAGTCTCCATAATGGCAGACGTCATCCTGTGTTCCCCAGACCCATAACTCAAACGTTATTACTGAGTTATTACAGAAACAACTGCTTCAGAGACATTTCCATATCAGGCTATGGTATTAACGATCCTGGAGGAGAAAAAAAACTGAGACAGAGCACATTGAAAATAACCAGGCACTTCAAAGAGGAAGGATTGGATGGGCTGGATTCATTTGGACAGTTTTATTCACTACAAAAGGAGTCCGGCGGAAAGCTGCAATACAATAAAACACTTCATTAATTGTGACTTTACATTTGCCAGCAAAGCCTTTTCGGGGGCGAGAGAGTCTCTCAGTAGGCTTAACTAAAAGCTATGTGGTGCTGAGACCCGGATCCCCTGTCACAGTCCCAATCTCTGTACTCATCCTGACACAGCCAACACATGCACTCACTCCCCTTCATGCATTCAGCTCACACATTCAGATCTCCCATCAACCTTATGGTAATGGTAAATGCACTTACCGGTATATAGCGCCTTATTCCAAAGCACTTTACAATGGCCTCTCATTCACCCATTCACACACATTCACACACCAATGGCGGCAAGCTACCATCCAAGGCGCCGGCCCGCTCATCGAGAGCAATTTGGGGTTCAGTGTCTTGCCCAAGCTACACCTCCCCAGACCTACCGCCTGAGCCACAGCCGCCCCATAGAGAGTTATGTTCCTATAACAACAGTTGTTCTTGGGTAACTATAGCGGGTTGCTAAAGCCCCTGACTTCTCTCTGTCACCGTGCTGGTACCGTGAGTTCTTGTCATGGCCTCGGGCTGGTCTCAGAGACCTTGCAGCTGGTGAATTGAGTAGCCCCAGCTGTGCGTGTGGGGAGAGGCTGCGTCTGCTGGGGAGCTGTCCAGGGTCCTGACTCTCCAAGGCCTTTGGTGGATCTGATCAGACAGCTGGACTCCCCCCCTCTGCCTGCCCCCCAGGGATGCTACTTCTCCCCTTTACTCCCACTAGCCTAGCACCACACAGTGCTTATTATGCTTCAGTGGTGTTTAAGTAGCGTCCATGCAAAGTCTCGGTAGCATCTACATTCATTGTTTAATATTAGTTTATTTTCACGCCCCGCGGTGGTGTAGCGGTCTACGCACTGGCCGCTAGTGCATGCTGCCCACCGGGGCCGGGGTTCGTATCCCGGCTCGCCAGATCCAGATATGGCCGAGGCACACGGGAAGCGGCATATTGGCCGGCCGCTTCCGAGGGGGGTATAGGAGTATTTCTGGACTAGGATCCGTCGCGCAACACCGCCCCCTGGGTGCCGGAATAACGGTACTGGGCTCGAGGAGCCAGTCAGCCTAGTCTGCCTGGCGCCCTCCTCTGGGACTGCCGGCCACGGGGTCGTGCGGCGGATCCCATGCAATAGGCAGGGGATAATTGGATGCTAAGTTGGGTTAAATTGGCTACCAAATTGGGTGAAAAAAGGGATAAAATCTGAAAAAACAAATAAAAAAAAAAAAAAAAATATTAGTTTATTTTCACATTAGTAAGGATATATAATGCATGCCATTTAGCTGACGCTTTTATCCAAAGCGACTTACATTGCGGTGAGTGCATACATTTTTCAGTGTCTATGGTCCCAGCAGGAATCGAACCCACAACCTAAGTGTTGTTAGCGCCATGCTCTACCAACTAAGCCACAGAGGATTACAGAGGGCCAGATAAGGTAGTGACTTAATTTGAAATAATTAGTAGTGTAGGAGTGTAGAAGTCGCTGTAAAATGCTACAGTATATTTATTACCTTGCTATCAAATCAAATCAAATCAAATTTTATTTGTATAGCGCATTTCTTCCAAGATGCAACTCAATGCGCTTCACATACTGACAGAGCCGCAAGCAGGCAAAAGTAAAAACCTGTACACTATGTAGCCAGGAAAAATTCCCTTGCAGCCCTCTACACATAGAGCGACTACTAACCAGTTTGCCTACCAGCACCTAGCGGTGGACCCCCACACCCCCCCTCAGGGTGGACCCCCACACCCCCCCTCAGGGAGCTATCATGGTTAGACCATCAGTTAG
>NC_137676.1:17731087-17746087 GCF_963989245.1 Nansenia antarctica | reverse complement strand
ACCTCTGTGAGTAAAAAAACCAACATGTTATATCTTTGCACTCAATCAAATTTCAGGCCCCTCCTTTCATGACTTTTCCTAGATATGTGCGTTCTACCACCCAGTATCCTTCCATTTTCAAAATCACCTCAGGATAAGCTAATATATAGCTATTTTGCAGTTTTTCTGTGTAGGAAGCAGGGTAATTTACAAGAGGCCAACTAGTGGTCGTTGTGTGTAAATAGCAGATTTACATTCTAAATTACATTCTAAATTACTACATTCTCTTTTAGTAGGTAAAAAGTCACGGCTGTTCTAGTGTTAAACGTAGCCCTCGGACCTTGAGGATGTCCTCTCGAGCCAAATGTTGGGCGCTCGGGTCTTCCGCGTGGGAACCCAGCCCGTCACACTGACAGTTGGGTCCTCTGGGAGACGGATCTGTACATCCATGTTTTTCCCTCCCCGTCCACGCTCTGTCTCCTTTCAAGACATCAGAATTCTTCTTCTGCCTGATGACAAACCCGTCCCAGGAGGACTGGGTTGGAACACGTTGTCATTCACTTCCAAACTATTTTTGCTTCCTTTAGTTGTGTTTCTTTGCATCGTGGTCTTATTTATACACCAGGCCCGGTTTGTAAACTGAGCCAAAGTGATGACGCCCGTGCTATTCTTGTCTATCCAGTTATTAAGTCGATGATGCTAGTGAATATCAGTCGATACACAGCGGGAAACATTTTCAGGAAATGCCTCTAAATAATAATAAATGCCAATAAATGTCACTTAAATACCAATAAATAAAACTCTACCTTGCCTTACATGCTATGGAGGTCAAGCAGTAACCAAGAAATGACATAATAAACACTGACCGACAATTCACAAGCATTTCGCTGAACGAGGACAAAATGGCCGTGTTGAATCACATTATCCTATCCACAGGAACATCTCAGAGGCTGAATTAATTGGTGTGGTTGCGACACTTGCCATTATTCTGGGTCTGTGGCAGCTTAACAGTGTTCATTGAATTAAAGGCTGTTACACAACAATGTACAGCACTTTCTCCTCAGCGTGTGGGGGGAGAGGGGGCATTGAGACTATAGAGATAATTGGTAATTGCGTTTGTTTATGTATAATCTGACAGGCAAACACATGTATTTCCACATGGTGCAGTGTCCCTGTTTCTCTGAGTTTGTCTTTGCTTATGAGTGGTGTTAGATTGACATGATTTAGATTAGCATGTCTTTTTGTAGGTATGTTTTTAAATAGAGGTGGGATACTAGGATAATTTTGATAAATGTTTAATCAGTCATAACACTAACCACACGTATGCACACATGATCGCACATTCGCACGCACGTACGCACGCACACACACACCTAGCCGACTGGGATCATGCTCAGTCTTGTGTTCTCCAGCTAAGCGTAAATAATTGTGACAAATGATTTTACTACAGCCCTCAGATGTCCTGAAGTGGAGATTGGTGTGATTCAATTTCAAACGTCATTAATATATATACAGTATATATATATAAATATATTATTATTGCATCCTGCTCTCTCTCTCTCTCCATCTCTCTCTCTCTCTCTCTCTCTCTCTCTCTCTCTCTCTCTCGCCATCTCTCTCTCTCTCTCCTTCTCTCCCTCTCTCTCTCTCTCTCTCTCTCTCTCTCTCTCTCTCCTTCTCTCTCTCGCTCTCTCTCTCCTTCTCTCTCTCTCTCTCCTTCTCTCTCTCTCAGCTCTCAGCATTTTAGCATACCTACTGTAAAGACTAATGAGAACGTTAGTCTTTTTGACACAAGCAAGTTTTTCAATCCATCACAGTTACTAGGTTGTTTGGTGAATTGATAGATCATAGTTTCCTAACACATTTGACATTAGGCAATTATGGTGTTTTATATAAACACTGTACTTTTAGTCATTTTACAGTCATTTCAGATCTAAAATGTTTTACGGTGATAACACTGACAACACAGTGTTATGTGTAACACCAGGAACACAGTCTCGCTCTTCCTTCCTCTCTCAATCTCTACTGCCTCTATTTCAATAAAAGCAGAAATGGCCTTGTTTTTTATTTATTTTTTTAAACGTCTGAAAATAACACTTGGGCTTGGCCATCCATTTTACCCGTCACTTCTTGGTAGGTTTCTTTTTTGGGTGTGCTAGTGAATTTTAGGTTACACTTTTAGGTTACACCCCCCCCCCCCCCCCCCCCCACTCCTTCGTTTCTATCCTGGCCACACCAGGGGAGTGTACAAGCAAAATGTCACCATGATAAATCTAACCTTTCCAGGGAGCCCTGAGTGGCTACGTACCTGTGTACTCGCATTAATAACCAGATCTCTCAGAGTGGTTGGGGAGTAATTGCTGCTGCTCTGGTCATAAATCCTGACACCTCAATCACACAGGTTCCATAAATCACAGTTAAAAAGTTCACCTCTGATGCGGCTCTCCCCCTTGCCCTGTTTCTTCCCACTAAGAGACACTCCTGGGGAGGACTGCTGCAGTTTGTGTGTTGCCTCAGTGATATAGTCTTATGCTCTTCTTTGTCTCTGTGGTTCTTTAATGATTTACTTCCTCATGTGACACTGTGTGTTGTTGCACTGCATCCTGGGTAGAAGACGTAGAGAAAAGACGTGTGAAAACTGAGAAGTGAGAAGACCTTGCCTGAGGATATTGACATTTACCCTCCTGTTATGTCGGATAAGGTTATACACACGTTATGTTCTGCGTCGGATTGACCCATTGTTTTATAAGTCAGCTGAACATAGTCGTTACCCCTTCAAATGGTTTCCCTCAAAAACCATCAAGTCAATCACCTATGATTATAAAAAATAAATACATTTTCTTTCTTTTTGAAATCCATCCAGAACATATTTGTCTTAAATGAATCCACTGGTTTCACCAAACACACCAAAAACACAATTTGCTATAAAAAAATGTTTTCTTCATACTAGCATTCCATACATCTGTGTATTGTCATGCTGTCCATGTAAAACAAATACAACATTCTGCAGAGGTTTTGTGGCTGGAAGATCGCTCTCTTAACAAGCCCTATTAACCTTTGCCTCCGGGGCAGTGTGATGAACAACATAAAAGGAGGGTTAAGTGTGTCACCTCATTGTTATCCCCTCCACATGTTTCTCTGCCAACACTGCCAGGTAATCACAATCCCATCCTGGACTGTTACTCTCACAGCTTTGAGTGACCCGAAACCCCCTTCTTTCTACGTGTGGGTCAGCCTATCTAGCCCCGGTGCTGATGAGGCAGCTTAGGCCATTACCCTTGGGAGTCGGAGGTTGACGAGCGGAATTGAATGAATGATCGGAGGAGACAAGCAGGTCCTGAGTGTTTTAATAAATCAGCCACGGTGTCCCCGTGTGCAGACGGGGCGTTTTCATCGGTGAAGTTCCAGGTCAGGGACAACCCCGGAGGGGGGGGGGGTGGAGGGACCGGGGGGGACCGGGGAGGGAGACAGGCCTGTGGCAAGAAGATAAGTCACCTCAAGTCCCCCCCTCAGGACTCAGGAGAGCCATTCTGTTGAGGTGGACACTCTGGCCACTACTTCTGGATGGGTACCGCTTGACCCATGACCTCTGTCTTACAATGGCAGAGGAGATGGACTGCTTTTGGGCAATGTTGTCATCCACCTGCACGATGTGTGCAGTTTTACCGTCTGCGACGTGTCCATTTTTGGATCATCTGCCAAATGCCCCTGGTCTGAACATAGTTGACTTCTTCCTGCTATGGCTGGTGGATAGATGATTCACTTACTTAGTCAAATGTATCCAATCGCGTGGGTAAATGATTGGATAAAGGCGTCAAAATGCAAAAATGTAAATGTAAATGAAATGAACTGAAAGGTCTACAGTAGTGAATGATGCTATCTATCAAACAGTACAAAAAGTGATATACAGTATGTTTTGTCTCTGGACATTACATGTAGCAATGCGTAATTCCTCCCTCATTGTTGGTCTCAGGAAGGAGAGAGATGGATGGAGCCTGTCCCCCTGCAGGTAATCTGATTATAGGACCATTAATAAAACATAATTCATTAAGACCTGTTATCTATCTGCCGTCAACATCAAGTGGTGCATTCATCAGGGAGAGAGAAGAGAGAGAGAGAAAGAGAGAGAGAGAGAGAGAGAGAATGAGAGAGAGATACCATATATTGTAGCCACTCTGAAGGTTATGATTATGTTAAATCTAAGTTTCTCCCTCCGTTTCTTTTCTTTTTTTCTTGAATTTACTTCTTCACCTTACATTTTCCTGTTTCTTCCTCCCTTACCCCTTTTCTCCTCCTCCCCTCCTCCCCTCCTTCGTTTCCCTCACCTCCCCCTCTCTTGTCAAAGTAAACACCAGGAGTCCTGCAGCAGAAGTGAGACAAACAGCACAGGCCCTCCTCCCGTGGGACCATCATTATGAGTGACTATGTTAAGCACTTAAAATGCCTTTGCCCAGCTCTATTTTAGTTCCTAAGTGCTACAGTCTTGTGGTTTGATAGTCCCGAGGGACCCTTCACTCAGTGTTTCCATTTTCTTTTTTTCCTCACATCTTCTCACCACTTTATGGCATTTCTTCAGACAGTTACATTTTGTGTCAGAAACTGCTGATGGTGTGTTGCCCCTGAAAGGATTGGGCTAGGCCGCTGTTAAAGGTGGGGCTGGTTATAATTGAGGTGGAACACTGAGGGAATAGTCAGACAGCTTGGAGAGGATCTCCACTGTAAACAAGGAAACAACAAAATGCCTGTTTCATTTTGAAGGACTTGTCATAAAAGAAATGCCAGAAAACGGATTTCAACACTATAGTTCCATTCTCTCATTAGCCAACAATGTTCTCTCTATGGTTAGATCATTCACAGGAAGTACATACACAATTAAAACTTAGCCAGGGGTTAGAGAACATCATTTAGATGAATCTTTTCAGCCAAAAGAAACGGTTATGAAGCTGTTTTCACTGTGATTAATGGTTGGTGACAGTATAATGGAATTAGGAAGCATTCTGCTGTGTATGTTGTGATTCCTCCGAGACAATTCATTGAATCTTTCCCTCCATCCACACTAATTACAGCCTGAACTGTTCCTTTCTTATGTGCGTGTCTGCCTATTTGTGTGTCTGTGTATCTGTGTATGAGAGAGAAAGGGTCATGGGTATAATGCCGACAAGCATTGGAAAGAGTTCTGTTTTGGACCATATACTGTATAGTAGTAACTGTTGAAGGTTATGACATCATTCTATTTCTCTCCCTCTGTTTTCTCTCCCTGTCTTTACCTTAATTCTACCACTTTACTTCTTCACTGCAAAACGTAGTGCTTGCTTTTTGTCTGACTGCACTCGTTTAAAGATATAACCTTTTCCTTGTTTTAAGAAAATGTTGTGTTCTGTTGGCAGATACTTTAGTAATATAAGTAATAAGTCATATTAAGTAATATCCCCCCATTGTATTGCTTTTTTTTCTTGTTTTTGAGAGCTGACTTTTTGCGGTGCTTACATTTGGCTATTCCTCCCTTACCCCCATCTGTCTATTCCTTTCTTTCTTCCTTTCTTCATCTCTCTTCATCACCTCCTACAGAGAGAGGGAGGGAGAGAGAGAGAGAGAGAAAAAAAAAAAAAAGGAGAAAGAGAGGTAATCCAATTTGTAAATTAGGATTGTGGGTCCAATTTTCAGTATGTAATGTCCTTGTATCTGATTGCCTCAGTGCACGGAGAACAAGCGGTCTCTGATTGGGTTAGCGCTATCTTTATTAAGATATATCTCCTCTTTTTCCCCCCATGAGATACTTGAGTACATGAGTCCCATGAATACTGTACCATCACAAGAGAAAGGTCGGATCGGGGTTAGACCCAGGTTCATACACAGGTCAAAGCTGACTTGGCAGAGTCACTCAATACAAAGACTTGCACGCACACACACGCACGCACGCACACAACCACACAAACAGACACATCTGAAGTGGATATAGGACGCCAGGGAATACAGAGGCAAGGTGGATGAGTCCAGACACAGCTAACCATCCGGCCCAACCCCCCCACCCGCCCCCGCCCAGCCCAAGCTTACCTTTCCGGGGATATAAATCCTTCGCTGAGGCCCTGGCTGGGGCTCTCTATTCATCTCTATTGCAGGCAGAGCAGATGGCAGCAGCCTATTGACATGCAGGGGAGCCCTGCCTGCCTGGATGCCCAACGCAGGCAGTGCACTGACGGCTTCCAGGCGACAGGGGAAAACGCTTGATGGAGTTTAAAGTGAATTAACTTTATGTTTCGTTAGCGTTTAGCGTTGCCCTGCGAGACAACGCGCTGGGTGTTCCGGAGAAGGAGGAGGAGGGAGGGAGAGAGGGAGAGAGAGAGGGAGGGAGAAAGACAGACAGAGAGAGAGAGAGAGAGAAAGAGGGAGGGAGGGGGAAGAGGGGGGTGCTGATTCTGATTCTGTCCACGGGGGCGAACTGGAGGCTTCTCAATCTCCCAAGGCGTCTCACAGGCACTTTAACTGCCTGGAACAAAAAACACACTTGCACGCACGCACGCACACACACACACACACACACACGCACACACACACACACACACGCGCACACACACACACACACACACACACACACACACAGACACACACACACACACACACACACACACAGACACACAGACACACACACACCCACACACACACACACAGACACGCACACAGACACGCACTCTCACACACACACACACACACACACACACACAGACATGTGGATACACCCCCCCACACACACACACACTAAGTATAATCTATGCTAGCTTCTATATGTGCCTTATAGAGGTTATACACCCCAACACACTCAGTGAATCAAATCCTGACGTTTTTAGGAAGTAGGATGACAGGACAAGTGATAAGATGGGAGGATAAAGGCTCTCACTGTAGAGGATATCAGGTGGGTTTATTTAACCCCTCTCTCCCCGTCTCCCTCTCTCTCTCTCTCTCTCTCTCTCTCTCTCTCTCTCTCTCTCTCTCTCTCTCTCTCTCTCTCTCTCTCTCTCTCTCTCTCCCTTTTCTCTCTCTTTCCACTAACTGTCATTTCATGTAGGAATTCCTCAATTGTATCGTTTTTGATGATGTGACACATGATTAGTGCTCTATGGCTGGGTTGCACCAACGTGGTTTAACTTTTAAACTGGTTTAAATCAAGGTTTATCTACTAATCCTGTTGCACCAAACTTTAAACCGAGCTTAAACCTAGCTTAAACCTAGTTTGAATTTAATCCTGGTTTAAATCTAAGCCTCTGGTAATCCAGGTTTAAACCTGATTAAATCAAGTCTGTTGCACCAGTAATTTTAAACCTAGTTTAAATCTGGATTAGCAATTATATTTAAACCACCCCTGGAGGAGGTTTAAGTTAGCTTTATTTCAGTTTTAATGAAAACATGGCTGCATATCATTGCTGGGTGGGAATAGAGGAAATAGTTTCTTCCAGGAATATTCAAGACATAAATTGGATAAAACCCAATTGAATTTTATAACATTTTAATTTTAATAATATTTTTTGCGTGATACTACTAATACTGTTTACTGTCATATACCTCAATGGGAAAGTTGGACCAGCTATCAAGCATGGAAGTGAGAGGAACTCTCTAATGCCCTCCCAGTTCTGGGGTGCTGCATGTCTACTATTTACATGGATTGTACAGTATTTAACCATCTTCAAACCAATATGAATAATGAATATGAATACACCAACCAAAGAATGTGATTAATTTAGCTGTTGATATTATAGGGTCTATAGGGTCTATTATAGGGTCTAATGTCCTGTCCTTTCTACCCAAAAAATGTTTCTCTCAAAAGTAACACTGCATTGAACCTGAGATTTACAAATTCATATTACACCTCTTGGTAGAGGAAAGAGAAAGAAAAAAATAAACATAGACAAGGGTACAGTTATATTTTGTGTACCCTTGTAAAATGGAATATTGTCAGTTGTGTAGAATAGTGCTAATGGTACAGGGTAGAGTGGTAACAACACTACTCCCTGTTCTATTTTAGACTCAATGCATGACATTGATCCATGGTCACAGAATCAATCAAGTTTATTGTTACATCTCACAAGTCCACAGTGTACAGAATTGTCAGCTATAATATATAATATACCATGCCATCTACCGCATCGCACATCTACATTGCGAGCTGCTATCAGGAGCTAGTGAAGGATGTGGAAAAGAGGGGAGATTGGGGAGGTTGAACACTAGACGGCCGGTAGCATTCTGGATGAGCTGCAGAGGTCTTTTGATACATTTGATAAGTAAGTAAGTAGGCTAGCTAGCTATTTAAACCATGTTGGTGCAACCCAGCCATGTCTTTGTACTCAAAGCTACCCCCCCCCCCCCCAAACATAATGCAAAAGTTAACCATATCAAATTGTAGCACTATTATGTTGACCTAAAGTTACATAGAAGCCCTTTGTGATATCAACATGAAAATATGAGAGATGATCTGATCTTTTTCCATTGGTAGAGGGGGAATCCACTCATATTTTAGGTTTGAGATTATTGTCCTCTAAAAATCTTTAAGTGTGTTTCTTGCGAACATTGCCAACAACAGAAGCAGAATTTGTTTGACTTCAGGGTGAGATGAATATACTATCATTCATTTTCAATCCTCTCTGGCTGAATTGGGAGTTTGTACAGAGCGAGAGCTCTGTTTTAAAAAATATATATATCAGAGATACAGCTAAGATGACACACTCTAAGAGGAGGCTTGCAGTATTTAGGTTTTAGAATTGACAGGCAAGACAAGTCTAGTACGCTTCCATCCATACCCTTTAGAATGACCAGTTCAGTAGGGGTTTTCCCATTTTTAAAGGAAATTATGAAATTGCCTCTATTGACATTCGAAGAAGTCAAAGACACATATAAACTGTAGTTTCACAAAAGTATTCACCCGGACCAGAGTTTTGCTATTCGTCTAAATCAGTGGGGTTAAAAGGAAAACGATCGTGGGCATGTCTATCAAGAACAGAATAAGCAACAACCAGGTCTTTACACCCAAACTGTCTCCACACAATCGATTCTGCTCTGTCAATAAAGAAGCCCACTTCAAACCGCTGGAGTTTACCAGCCTGAAAGATATCTTTCTCTTTTTCTCTCGGTCTGTATCTCTGCCTGTCTCTCTCTCTCTGTCTCTCTCTGTCTCTCTCTCAGTCTCTCTCTCTCTCTCTCTCTGTCTCTCTGTCTCTCTCTCTGTCTCTCTCTCTCTCTCTCTCTCTCTCTCTCTGTCTCTCTCTCTCTCTCTGCAAATTCTTTCTCCATCCCCCTTACCTCAGCAGGCCTTATGGGATAATTAATGTCATGAATGGACATCTAATGACCCTCGTATCAACCTTGCTCCGAAATAAAAAAGCAGAACTGAAGATGGTATCTGTCCACTTGTAATAAAGCAGGGGGAGCGAGGGTGGGAGGAACACAGGGGAGAGCCAGCGTGGGAGTCCACAGGGGAGCCAGGGTGGGAGGACTGGTGTACAGTACACAGGCTCCCGCCCTCAATGTCATCCTTCTGCTGATTGGGCTCACGGCACCACTCATACACTGTATGAAACACTGGCCCGTTTAGAGAGAGAACGCTAGCTGTTTATCTCCAAGCATCTACAGCCAGGCACGTCCTGAAGATGACAGTATATACAGTATAGTATATATATATATGGAATATATGATCATGGTGGTGATAATGACCATAATCGTCTTTTTCTTGGAACGCTCTAGTTCTCTCCGAGGCGTTGGTTCTCGTACTGTCAGGTTGATGTGAGGGTCATTAGATGTCCATTCCTGACATGAATATATAATGTCTATTTAATGTAAATGTAAATGTAAAGTATAGTCAGAGTCGCAAAACTCGCCGGAACATGGCAGACTTGTGGTTTCTCACTATGGGTGGTCCTTTGTGGCTCAGCTGGTAGAGCATGGCGCTACAACAATGCTTAGTTTGTGAGTTCAATATAGAACATCTATATAATATACACTGAAAAATGTATGCACTCACTGCAATGTAAGCACTCACGCTTTG
This sequence comes from Nansenia antarctica, assembly GCF_963989245.1. NCBI lineage: Eukaryota > Metazoa > Chordata > Actinopteri > Argentiniformes > Microstomatidae > Nansenia > Nansenia antarctica. The sequence goes on along the minus strand of NC_137676.1, from coordinate 17,736,078 downwards.
GATAAAAACATTTTAAAAAGCAGAACTGAATGGGAGCGAAGAGTATACTGTAGAATGCAAAGTGAATCTGAAGACACACAAGGAGGTTTAGTTTTACAAGATCGTTTTTATTACGGAAAATGCTTTTGGGAAGCAGAGCTTCCAAGTAAGAAGTCACCCTCTATTTGAAGTCTCTCATATTCTTAGTCTCCACAGGGAGTCTCAAAAAAGTGAAATCTATAGTACGTGTAGCCTATTCAACGCCTTGGAGAGAACTAGAGACAGTTCAAAGAGAAAGACGATAGGCCTATCACGGTCATTATCACCACCATGATCATTACCGTCTCATATGCAACTTTGAATATGGATCATTCCATCTCTGACATGTATGCTGCGTTGTACACACGCTTATTCTCACTTTCCCCCTGTTCCGTTCTCTCCATCGCCTCCTTATTCCCTCGTTAATTGGCTGTGAGATCCCTCATGGCCTGACTGAGGCTATTGCTCCTGTCACTGGTCCCCGAACTACATTTCCTCTCCATGAATTGCGCAATTAAAAAGTCATCTGTGCAGAGAGGAATAGCCGTTATGACCTTATTGATGAACACGTCCAGTCCACTTATCGTATGTTCCACAGGTAATGACACAGACACACACTCAATGAAACACACGCACGCACACACGCACGCATGCACGCACACGCACACATGCACACACAGAAACACACACACACTTGTGTACAGTACATGTGGAAAAACACAGACCACTATCTCATTATTTCCTCATACCTCATTATTTTCTTGTATTTTGCTAACATGCATACACACACGCACGCATGAACACACACACACACACACACACACACACACTCTCTCTTTGTCTCTCTCTCTCACAAACACACTAACACAGAAAAAACATCTAAGTAATATTACTCTCCCCTAGTTATACTGATCGATCACTATCAGGGATGATTGGCAAATAAAATGTTCCTGTGGATTACTGTGGAAACAACATATGTTGCACCGTTGGATACCAACCAGCTGCTCATTTCCACAGCAGCAGAGCAGAGTCGGTGAGAGTACTGCCATGCCCCCCCCCCCCCCCCCCCCAATGCTGCTTGATAACGGCAGATGTGGATATTGGTGAATATTGTCTGATGTAGTCTTAACAATGCTTCTTCTTACCTGCAAAACTCATCACCAACCTGCACGGATGTTTATTTTCGCAAGCTAGACTGCAGCTCAAACACGCACGCAGGCACGTACACACACAAACACAAACACACAAACACACACACACACACACACACACACACACACCTGTGGCTTTCCCGCTGTCCCCTTGTGTACCGCCTTGGAAAGAGGAGAGAGAGAGTGAGAGAGTGAGAGATTAAGAAAAGAGAGAGCAAAAGACAGACAGAGTGTGGAGCGATACACTACCAGGCACCAGAGCCTCACACACACACACACACACACACACACACACACACAGCCACGGCACGTCAGGCGCCTGGAAGGCCGGGGTATCGACCACCTGCTGCTTTATTTGACAACTATTGCCTCTCTCAGGGGTTTTTACAGCCTGACCACACGGCCAATTGTGTGTGTGTGTCTGCTGAAGCCCCCGCTGACGGCCCTGCTGAAGCCCCTCGAAGCCCCCCCTGAAGCCTCTGCTGTGCCTTGCCAGCGTTGCACAGAGGTAATTTACAATGTCTGTGGTGCGATGGGAGCCTCAGCATCCCTCCCTATTGATCTTCAAAGAAGACTCAAGCCTTGACCCCTGCCCTGACCACTGCTTCTGTCTCGCCCGCCTATCATCCTCCACCACGCTCAAAACAGAGGGGATGGGGAAGATTGTGTGTGTAGAGAGAGAGAGAGAGAGAGAGAGGGAGGGTGGGAGAGAGAGAGGGAGAGAGGAAGAAATCAAAAGGAATAGAGAGAGAGTTATCGGCCCGATTGTCCGATTTATCGTGTAGAGAGCGTGGGTGATCTCATCAAACAGCTGTTGTTGTCTATCGATCCGTGGGGGGGGGGGGGGGGGGGGGTACTGTGAGACTGGGGACAAAGAGAGAGGGAGAGGGAGAGGGAGAGGGAGATATGATATGACTCAGAGAGAGGGAGCCAAGGGGGAGAGAGAGAGAGAAAGATAAAGAGAGAGAGATAAGGAGAAATATAAAGAGAAAGAGAGACAGAGAGGGAGAGAGAGAAAGAGAGAGAGAGAGAGAAACAAATACATTTGTTGCTATTCACATCCATGCTTCTCCATTGTTCTTGCATGAAAGACTAGATCACATATGAGGAAACAATCCAATAATCTGTGGGTGTTTCTAATTTTAAAAGTAATAGGATAGGAATAGGAAATGCAAAGGCTGTATTGCTTTCATGTTCCTTATGGATGGTATGGCAAAAAAAAACAGTCAGTTCCTCATTGCTTTCCATCTCTCTCACCAAAGGCTACTTTGAATGTTTGTTTTTTAGGCTCATATCTTAAAATAAACAAACACCCTGAACCTGAACTTCACCGCCTTCATGTGCAATATGCACTGCTTTTGACTGCACTGCAGAGAAATGCAGTTTACAAAAGTAACTTCTCCAGTAGTCGTACTGTTGACTCCGTCAGCTGCTGCTAGACCGATATATATATGCTCGCGTTCACACTTGAAGACACTTTAGAAGTTCCTCTCTTTGTCTCTGCTGTTTTCATGTTTCTGCCCTCTAGGGTTTTGTGTTTGTACGGCTCTGGTTGGCATGTCTCTGTGGGACCTGATAGAAAAGAAAAGAAAGAGGAGAGAGGGAGAGAGAGTGAGAGAGAGAGACAGTGGAGGGGGAGAGGGGAGAGAGAGAGAGAGGGGAGGGGGAGAGGGGAGAGAGAGAGAGAGACAGTGGAGGGGGAGAGGGGAGAGAGAGAGAGAGAGAGAGAGAGAGAGAGAGAGAGAGAGAGAGAGAGAGAGAGACAGTGGAGGGGGAGAGGGGAGAGAGAGAGAGGGGAGGGGGAGAGAGAGAGAGAGAGGGGTGACAGAATGATGCTGCTGATACTGGAGGCTGGAGTCAGCAGTGGTTGGAGTGTGTGTGTGTGTGTGTGTGTGTGTGTGTGTGTGTGTAAGTGTAAGTGTAAGTGAGTGTGTATTGGGGAGCAGAGTCTCGTTGAGTGTAGCTCCATCTCCACTGGGATTGTCCCCGTATCTGTTTCACATTCTGACAAAGTTTTCTTCAGGATAACTTGAAACACCATTCCATAGATAGTTCAAGTCAACACAACCCTTTAAAGGTTGTGGTTGGTCTCAAACAGTTGTTCACACGCTACCCACTACTGCATTTACGTGACTCTATCATAAATCTTCCGATGACAGCATCTGTGTTAGGTATCTGGTGTCAGCATCCTGACTGAAATATGAGGCAGACACCCAGACAGAGAGAGACGACTGGCAGACAGGCAGTCACACAGACAGATAGACACACTAGACGTAAAGACAAGAGCGCAGCTTTACTACAGCTCTCTTCAGGGACGCACACCTGTCAGGTCTCTTAAGTCTAATAGGCCCAGCCATTCCCCGGCCTCCCTTGGCCAAACCCAGGCTGTAAAACCTTGAATCCGTCCCGGACGAGCGTGTGTACTGTGGGATGACGTCAGTCCTCCAGGGTCAGATAGTGTTCTGATGGATGACTCCTGAGGGACGAGGAAAGTTTCAGCTCCTCTGTTCCTTCGGTCTCTGCGGTGGATACAGTAGCAACCAAGCAAGCACACGCGCACACGCACACACACACACACACACACACTCAAACACACACACATGCACGTACGTACATACACATGTGTATGCACACACACACACACACACACACACACATACATACACACACGCACACACACACACACACACACACACACGCACACACACACACATACAGCAAGCAATGCATACAGTTCGACCTTGTCCATGACCACATTCCAAAATGGCCCCGATTCTGACGGGCGGTTACCTCCGCGGGGAGGGGTGGGGGGGTTAGGGGTGGGGTGGGGGGCAGATGTGATGATAAAAGACCCTCCTCTTATACCCTGATGGATGGGGGACACTGCCCCTAATCGCTCTCTGTGTCATCTGGATGACCTCACTAGACACAGCGCACAGATTCATCACCCGCGGTCCCCTGCTGTCCTCTTACTCAACACCACATGATTTACTGGCCCAACAACATGGCAAACAGTACATGGAACATCTCACCCCCTGCCCAAATCCTGCTCGGATCCACATCGTATCAGCTGGGATCTCCACTGGGTCCTAATTATACATCTCTCATTAGGAAAAGGCTAGTGTGAATGAAATGAAAGCATTTTGACTCTTTCTGTCTTATCTGCCTGCCAGATATGGAGATTGACTTGGACTTTTCCACTAACCCACTACCCTCTTCCCCTGGGAGACTAGCAGAATACATTGTGGGCTGTATAAAGTGTATTACCGGCAGTTGTTGTTGTATGATGTAGGGCGATAGGCCACTGTTTGCTTGTTTGCATCAGTAACCCCATCCTTTTTTTTCTCCAAAATTGTATCACCACAGAGCTGGTTGGTGGTGTTGTGGGAAGCGCATCTCTACTCCATGTAGCTACAATACTGCAATGTTCAGCACAGCGTGGCTGTCTGCTGTATATCATCGGTCAGGGGAGAGCATACCCATACTTTAAAAATACATTCTGTTGAATAAGAATTCAATTCGAGATTCGAAGACTCCCCCCCCCCCCCACCAAAAAAGAAAAAATACTAATAATAATGCAGCTCCTGGATATCATTTCCGCTATCGCACCCCTTCCAGTCGGAGTGTCTTCCACACTGTCATTTCTCAAACACGTCTCCAGCAGATATACGCCTCGAAACAGACACCGAATGAATTTCCCCCTCCTCCAGGAGAGAGTAAAACCTTGGAAAAAGAGGGATAATTTTAGATGCATGAAATCTAAAGGTGCTTACATATCCAGCTCACATTGTTATGAATATGAAATGGGGAAGGTTGTGTTTC
>NC_137676.1:17703587-17726087 GCF_963989245.1 Nansenia antarctica | reverse complement strand
CCACTTAGAGCCGATCGGCCAGCGTACTTTCGTATTCAAGGGCGCATTCCGCCTTGTTTTGATCAATTTACTCCAGATTAACTCGATTTGCTTTTTGTGTTCGTGGCAATTAGGAGCATTGCTGGTGTGGAGGCTAAATGGGATCAGAGGAAAGTAATTACCTGTATCCATCACTCTCAAAGACAGCATGCCACTATACGGTATGAATAAACATGCCCATATGGCAGCGCTTCACCTGGGGGGGAAATATGTATGTTGTCATTTCGAGACTATCGAGCTCATGCTCTAATGAAATATTCACCGATCGATCCCCCCACGGCAGTGGCAAGCTCGACATATGGTCATTGTTCCCCTCCGTTCCACACTCACAGTGCACCACTTCTTCACGTCTTGGTATAAATCCATTACCAACCAGGCTCAGCTATTGTGGGGCGTCTGTGCGATACCATCTAATATCTTTAGCCTGTGAATGTTTGTCTGTGCCTGTTTCCTTCTCTTTGCCCATTTCTCATCAGGCTGTGGGATCAGGTATAAGACCCTAAGCTCTCTGGAGGACAGGGCTCTCGCAATGCAGCTCTCGCAACGGGCACTCTGAGGGACAGGACAATGGACCCAACATACCTTTTAAAGGTCTCCTCTATACTGCTTTATCCCAGTTTAGATACCCACCGTCCCTGGCTCTATTCAGAGGAGCTCAAATGCGGGATGGGGAGAGAGAGACATGGTGGATGAATCAAACCTTTGTCTCTTTAAACAGTGGGCTTAGCGTTTGTCTCCTCTGTGCACAGAATTTCAATGGCCCCCTCCTATGCCCCATTAATAACGACGACGGACTATATACCCAACAGTATGATTAACATTGAAAGGTAATAAAATATAACATGGCTGTTCTAAGTGCTCCCCCTGATTCTCCGAGCTACCGATTTCCGATCCGTCGATAAATCACAGACGTCATCCCCCGGACCATGCATTCATATACTGCACAATGGATAATGCATTAAAGATGTATTTAGACCATGAAATACGAGGTACAGTGCGCTGTTTGCCTTGCTTAGCCAGGTCCGCTGATAATATCCTCTGCATTATTTCCCCCCTGGGACCCCCCCCACAACCCCCCCTCACCCCACCCCTCTTTAATGTCTCTCTCTCCACCCCCTCTCTAGTCCTACGCACCGTGTTTATGACACAATGTTGTTAACAGCTTTCACGTTTCCAATGATCTCTGCAAACATAACAACCATAAACCAGTCTTTATGACGCCATTACAAGGCACAGGTAGCGGTGCTTGCTTGAGCGAGCCCTGAGAGAGAGCTGAGGGATAGAACAGCACTGTTGTGGAGCACTGTTGCCCATAAAAACCACAAACAGAGGTAGAGAAAATGAAATAAAGATAAAGGCCCTTGAAAAAAATAAAATAAAATAAAGCCCTGGAGCAAGGCTAGCGTAGCATCACGCTATTCTGATTAGGTGGCTGTGTTCCTCTTTATCCAGATTGACAGGCCACATCTGCAGAGGGGGGGGGGCAAATGGCCCCAGGGCGTGAGGTGCACAGGTGGGATTATTTCAGCAGATACATAAATACATTGAACATCTGGGTGGGTGGAGGGGGGTAGGGTTGTGAGGGGGGTTGTCGGGGGGGAGGAGTGGTGGTGGTGAGGGGGGGCGGGGTTGTGAAGGGTGAGGAGGTTGTGTGTGGGGAGGGTGGTTGTGAGGGGTGGGGGGTTGTCGGGGGGTGGGGGGGGTTGTCGGGGGGTGGTTGTGAGGGGGTTGTGAGGGGTTGTTGGGGGGGTGTGGTGGGTGGTTGTGAGGGGTGGTTGTGAGGGGGTTGTGGGAGGTTGTTGGAGGGGTTGTGGGGCGGTGGTGTGGGTGGTTGTGAGGGGGTTGTGGGAGGTTGTTGGAGGGGTTGTGGGGGGGTGGTGTGGGTGGTTGTGAGGGGTGGGGGAGGGGGAGGGGGCCTTCTCTGTGTCTAACAGATGAGAGACGGCGAACAGGAGAGAGAGGAGCCATGTGCAGATGGCAGACAGTGTGTTTGATGGGTGTCCTCATTGCACCACGATGCTTACAGACACGCGTCTTCCGTACATGCAGGCAGTATTCTAAACAGCCCCCCCGAGGGGTTCAGTACTCATGATAACACTTTCACCGCTAACCATGGTATATATTCTCAAGTCAGGATATGATGGTTTCCTGGTACTCTTCGATCCCAGCAGGTGTATGTTTATGACTCTCCGTATTTATATGCGTCTGCGGCATCGTGATGAGTGAACACTTATGCACTCACACGGTGCGCGGAAATTGTTATTGTGTTCCCCGTCATGGCTTCCAGCTGCTTGGGAAAAACAAAAACAAAATGCTGCGCTGTGCCCCCCCACTCCTCCCCTCCCTCCCTCCCTCCCTCCATCCCTCCCTTCCCTCCCTCCCTTCAGACACAAACAGCAGTCCCCCTTCGGGCGATAGACGCGGCTCTCGTTCATTACCAGAGATATCAAGGCAAAAACAAGCATGACCCCAAGGACAATGGAGGGAAGAAAGGAGGAGGTGTTTAGCTGTGGCATCCTGGTGTACACCCAGCTCGCCCGCTGGAGTAGTCCTAATTACCTAGCGTCTGATGTCTCTCTCATCTCAGTGTGTTGCTCCCCAGTCAGGCCCCTTGAAGGGCTGAGGAGGTTTAGCCAAGCGTAGGCTAGGCTGGCCCCGGCGCTGTGCGGCCGCGGAGAATCTCTCTCTCTCTTTTCTCCACGCCCACCCTGTTCTCCTGGCACAGCGATCCTCATTAAGAAGGACACGGGAGGGACGAGCCCTCAATCCTCATCCGCTGGCCTACTTCCCTTCTCACTTTCACACGGCCTGACGTCCCGGAGACGGCCCGCCGCGAAAATCCCACACAAAACCCCCCTCTTCGCCTCGGGAGGGAAGCATCCTTCCATCGACCCCCCTCCGGCTCGCCGTAGTGGTGTGCTGTGATCCGCCCTGCCCGATGAATGACCTCACGGAGTGATGAGGTGATGACACGCATAGCAGGTTTTTCTTTCTCTCTTTTGTTTTGTCACAGACGTTTTGTTCATCATTAGGAGCCGTGTGTCAGGAGAGCTACTTGGCCGTGTTAAAGTACACTTTATGGGGGGGGGGGGAAACCTCTGTGTCTGTAAAATGTTCCTTTCTTTTTTGATGATGGAGTTATGCCTTGGCCTGGCTGACTGACCTCTGTGGAATTGAAAGAGAGCTCCATGGCCAAGAATGTTCAGTTTGCTCTTTTGAAAAATTTTCTGAAACTTCCTGGAGAGAGACTGTTTCTCCCCTAGAAGTATGTATTATTGATGCCGCTGGTTTCGAAGCGATCGTGGCGGAGACAGCGCAGGGGCGCCAGAACATGATTAGATAATTATGCAATGGCACAGGCCTTCAGAGGAACTCATCAAATGCACATAACTGCTCCCAAAGTCCTGGTAGACTCCAGCAGCAACTTTCGATCAAAATTCTCAATCACTTTCAATACATCAGAGGATCTAATAATCACACAATGATGGGTCTTTAAAATAAAAAAGAACTCCATGAAATGTTCCTTTCAGTTCCAAGCATATCCATCCAGCATTTCAATACTTAGCTCCTATCCAATTCCAAATTTTCAACAGCGTACGTTCAGGGCTGTCTTCCTCAATTAGCCTAATTGGGAGAAAACAGTTGCCAGCCTGACAGACATCAACACGTCCAGTACTCTCAACTCTGCGGGTCCCATCTCAGGGAATTACCAGTGACCCTCACCTCGGCACGATGACAAGGGAAGCCACAGAGCAGAATACGAATACAAGGCCTGAAGATAGGATCACATACAGTAGTATATATAATAACATCATATTCTGGCAATAACACAGTGCAGAGAGGTTCTTGTCATGGCGTCGTACAGTTCCTTGGAGAGACTAACCCCCCCACTAACCCCCACCCCCCCATCCCACCCCCACCCCAATAGAACCGCTTGGATGACACCGCATTGATATTCTCTCGCCTACCGTTGTATTTTCCGAACACGGACAGCCAATAACGTTGGCCTGCTTGGCCATGAATTATAGATCTGTTGTTGGCACGGTGTGTGTGTGTGTGTGTGTGTGTGTGTGTGTGTGTGTGGAGATGAACTGTGTATGCCGGGGCCAGATAAGGCCAGATTTACACCTTTGGCTGCCAGGCGCAGAATCAGGGAGCCAGCTCACAAATTAAATGGAAATTGAATTTGAGGGAGCTAATAAAACCGCTACAGCCCCCTAGTGCAAGGCCATCTCCCCTCTCCATATCATGAATACATTAGGGGGCCATATGCATAGGAGGGAGAGCCATGGCCCCTGTGCTCTGCACTGTGGACTGGGCTTAATGATGTTGTTTTGTTCTGTCCCTTATTCTAGGGGGGAGGGGGGGAACGGTCAGGGGGGGGGAGCACATTTGTTTCAAATTTGTAAAGGAAGAACCTGAGCCAAGTTCTGACACAGCGTACTTGGCACGAACGTTTATAACACCAAATTGTCTTGTTGTGCCCAAGGATGTGATGTGTTGCTGCGCAGGCTCCCTGCCAATTATCAGCTTTTGTTCACCAGTAAGTTCACTTACGGTATGTGATGTGTTTAGAATGCCCTAGTCAGTGTTTAGGATGCCCTAGTCAGTATCCCAAACATTATTCCACCTCACCAAAGATATGAAGTTGCTTCTGCATTGTGATTGTCAATCATTTATTGGCTCTAGGCACAGGGTCAGCCATAGTCGGCACCCCTGGAGCAATTAGCGGTTAAGTGTCTTGCTCAAGGGCATACTGTATGTAGCTCCCTCCTGAGGCGGGGATCAAACCAGCGGCCTTTCGATAGCTTGCCTGCCTCTCTAACCGCTAGGTTAGATTTTGTGATTTTGCGTGTGTCAAATCGACCGTATCTCAATCTCTCTCTCTCTCTCTCTCTCTCCCTCTTCCCCCCTCTCTCTGAGGTGTTAATAATGATCTATTTTGCAGTCACACTGATGTCAATGTTCACACCTTATGACATAGGGGGAAGAGCCACTACATTTACATGTACATTACATTTTTGGTATTTAGACGCCTCTATGCAAAGTGATTTAAAACAAATACATTTGTCTAAGTAAGCGAATCATCTATCCATCAGTCATTTTCTTTTTTTAAATGTATTTTTACGATGTATTTATAATAGAGAAACTGTATATAACTGATATTCAGAAAGTGTAAGGATCAAGGAAATGCCACCATAAAGTAATACCGAACATAAGGTTCACCTGGAATAGCATGAAGATGAAATACCCCTCTGAGCAGATTTAGTAGTTTTAATTGACCCACTTAGCTCTTATCTCAACAAGATGACCTTGATGGCCAGACCCTCAACCAATTAGCATTTAATAGGTTTCACAATGGTAACAAAAAAGACATTCATTTGAATTCAATAGAAAACAGTATATGTACTGCACCTATTTCTCAGTACTGGATGTGTTTCATTGAATAGTACAGCAGCTAATGTATAGTATGTTACTATCACATTGTTCTGTTAAACCAGGGGTTCTCAACCTTTTTTGGGCCAGCGCCCCCCTGTCCATTATCCAGGTCTCTTACCGCCCCCCATCAAAAAAAGTGCTGACAGCTGTTTTTCATGAGAAAAATACTTTATGCGTGAACGCCCCCCAAGAACACCTCAATGCCCCCCTTTAAAAAATATTTGTTCCAGCGCCCCCCGATGTTGTCTGAACGCCCCCGTTGAGAAACGATGTGTTAAACAGACTTACTGACAGTGAGTTTCTTACTGTCTCGATTGCTTGAGCACATTTCTTGAGACAGTATTGAAAAAGTTCACATATATCACACGTTTTGACAAAACACATTAATTTTTTCAAAATGTACTATAACTCTCATAACTTAGAAGTAGTTGAGCTGATTTAGCCTTTGCACTACTGCTGTGGTGGGGACCGGGCTGGACAGCCTAGAGGTGGTGGCAGAACAGAGGATGGGGAAAAAACTGGCGGCCATGCTGGCCAATCCCTCCCACCCGATGTACTGCGAGCTGGCGGGGATGAGGAGCAAGTTCAGCCACAGATTTGTTCTCCCACGTCAAAGTACAAAAAGATTTGGACAGTCCTTTGTTCCAGCTGCACTCCGACTCTACAACCAGGCCCTGCAGGGTGGGGGAGACCTGGAGCTGGAACTTTTGGAACTTTTTACTTATTGAGCCTGCACTGTTTTATGTATTTTATTGAATGTTTTCTGTTTTCTGTATTGAATGTTTTCTGCCCTAACTGAGCTGTTTGACAACAAAATTTCCCCATTGGGGACAATAAAGGTTTTCAATCAAGTTAGCACATACTTATCTTTGTACATACCATATTTTTTTGCACATATCTGTACATACCCCATTTCTATATTAGTCTCTAATGAATACGTCTGTATACCCCATACGGTACATAGCTACCTTAACTGTACATAGTTTACTGTTATCCATTTCTTGTATATACCTACTACCTACTTAACCTACTGTAATTATCACTTCATAACTGTACATATCCTATTTTGTCTACAATATGTTGCACCATATCCCTATTTACACTTCTGGTTAGATGCTAAACTGCGTTTTGTTGTCTGGTACTTGCACTCTGCAATGACAATAAAGTTCAATCTAATCTAATCTAAAAGCAAATCAGTGCATCACAACAGTATCATTTGTCATCTAATGAAACGTTTCATCCACCATTAACCATTACATATGCCTTCCAGGTTGGACAACATTCATTTGAAAACAAAGGTGAAAAACAGAAGAATTTCACTCAGCAGAAACATTGTACTATGTTGTTTATGGTAGTACTGCTTCTGTTACAGAGAACACGATTGCTTAATAATATAAACCAAATGAATCTAAAATCTGCTAAATCAAACAAAAGGTAGTTACAAAACCAAAAATGCATTACTGTAGAACACAAAATGTGTCAGCAAAGCAAAAACCTTTACAGTAATCTATTGTCTCCTGTCCGCCAGGCCACATGTTACGTTACTGGTGACCTATTTAATTTGTGATTACAGACTGATTGTTAGATGTGCTGTTGCGTGATGCGAGTTTAAATACAGTACAGTATGGAGTAGAGATTCACTCTATTATTGCTATGGGGGAAATAGCTTTATGCTATTTGCTAAGGAAGTTTAGTCTGTCAACACACACTGAATAAATGTTTGTGTCTTATGTAGAGAGTTGTGTTAACTGATGACAAAATGTAGGTGCCTAACATTAGAATTGTGTGTGAAAGCAATGAGAGATGACTTGTGTATAACCTGTGGCTGTGGGCATGTGAACTCCAGTTTGTTTTTTCACATGTTTGTTAACATCAATACCTCAACCCTCTCCTCAGAACTCCAGTTTTGTACAAACGGTTTAAGCGATTAAAAATAACTATAATTGGCCTTATGGAAGTCCAACCAGGGTGAGATACCCTGAGGTTGGAGCTGCAAGAGATGGAGATGAGAGACAGCCACCTCTGCAACACAGTCTCTATTTATAATCCTGTACCCACCTAACATCATTAAACCAAGTTACCAATTACATGTCCTGGTTCACGCGTACAGTATAAGATGTGGGCGACATGTATGACAGGGGACCAGCATCATCTCTCTGGGGTGTTATTGCCATTTTTCTAAACAGAATTGCCCACATGCATGGTAGATGTAACGCTATGCCCACGGCTGCATATTCATTACAGTTTCGAGTTGGAGAAACCCCTAACCTGAAAAGTTCAGATAGCAAGGTATAATGTACCAAATGAGAAACAACGATGTTCACCCCTCTGGAGTGGGTTCTTTAAGAAACGCCACGTAAGGGTAAAGTGAATTTGCGTGGCTTACGTAAAAGGTTAATCTTTATTCACTTTGAATTGCCTGGTGGTTAGGCAGTATTAGCCATAAACTTTGAGCGGTTATGGTGAGGTAAAGTTGTCAGGGGACGGCATTAGCAAACATTGGCGTTAGCGAAAAATAATTAGCAATTATTCTTGTCCATAGTGCGATTCACCAGCGGTGTGTGGGTTACAAAGGCCAGCCGTTAATGCCCACGCCGCACCACCAGCCTCAGCGTTTCACCTTCCCTATTCACCTGCCAGTATAGCTGTGTGTGACCCAGGACATGTAATTGGGGAATGGGTACTAATAGTATTTTTTATTTTTATTTAACCTTTATTTTACCAGGAAGTCACATTGAGATTAAAACCTCTTTTACAAGAGAGACCTGGCCAAGACAGGGTCAAAATAGTAGCTTAAAAAACAGTTCAGATAACAAGACAGGACATAAGACAGTGGCAACAATACAATAGACAAACAATGGTAGGGGTATTTACAAGGTGATTAAAACATTGAGAAGTCTAACCAAAGCAGGTACAGCGAGCGGTGACCACATCCTTTAATCTACGCTTGAAGATACTTATGGAAATAAGGGCCTCTAATTTAAAAGTAGTCTGTAGGTCATTCCAAGACCAAGGGCCATAATAAGACAAGCTTGCCCTTCCAACATTGTCCCGGTAGTACGCAGTCGGTACTATCATGTATACTGTAGGTAGTCATTTTAAGTAGGAGAGCAGTCTGCACCACTGAGTCTTCCACATGTTATTAGCCCTAGTTATGAACTCCAGGCTTCGCTCAGTTGGGCTCATTTCAATGTTTGATTCATGCGGTGCGGTAATTTGACGGGCGGTTGTCTGAGGCTGCTCCTCGTCCCATTCAAGCCCACCACGGCCCCGCATCTCCTGGACGGAGATCTGAAGAGGCATGGGGTGCCCCTGGAGGTCCCTGTCTGAACCTTTTTGTTGTTGTTGTTAATTAATCACCTCCCCGAAGCCTCACTGGGGCGTCCGGCGCTGAAACACCGCCCCGCTACCGTGTTCCCATTTTTAGCTCCCGCTGCTCTGCTCTGCTGTTGCCCTGTTTCCTAGCCTACATGGGCCGAGGAGAGATCCACTCTCTCCAGCTTTCACTCTCCCAGCGGGGGAGGGGATGTGTGTGTGTGTCAGGGGTTGGGGGGGTGGGGGGGGTGTGTCTGCTTCTTTTCATTGGGGAAGAATGTGAAATCAAAGTTTACAAAGTTTCGTTTTTTTTTTCCTTCTTATTTCCTTGGAATCCAGGCTACTTAATCAGCTGTATCTGATTGATGTAATAGCTAGCCCCGGATATCAATAAGCTAGGTACACTGGGTATTGTGGATGATTGCCTCCACTCTGTAGGCCTCATAAACATAATTGGAGTCAGGCTTATCTAGGGAGAGTTAGACTCTAAGCTCACTGATTGCCCAAGCTGTGATGGTAAAAAGAAAAAACAGCAGCGAGAAATCGGATTGAGCTGAGATCCAAAGAAAATATCTTGATTGAACAAAAATGACCTAATGCGAGGCTTCTAACTCGCCCCCTATGCAAGAGCGGGTTTCGGAAAAATATGGAAACAATCATTAACTACCTGAACATTACACAGTACAGTACATTACCACATCCCAAATACAACGCCGGTAGATATTACCGTGTGAAGAATGACTCTTAACTCCCAACATCGGGTAGCCGTAATGACATACGGCTCCCCGTCCTGCTGAGTGTTATTGTTATTCATCAGGACCTCTGCCACAGGTAGATGATCTGCTGCATGGCCGCTCATAGGGGGGATGAGGAAACACTTACAAACAGTAATGTGCACGAGGCCAATGAGGCGTGCGCAGGCCCGGTGCCATCTCATTAGTCTCCCATTGACAGGCGCCTGAATCGCCTCGCGTCCCATTGTCTGTCTGTGGGAGCTGCCGGGGACAGAGAGGGAAAATAGTACGATGTGTGATATGAGGAAGGTTTTTTTTTTCTTCCGGTTTACGTCACGTGTACCAAACCTTTGAAGAACGCTCCTCGCTCCTCTCTTCTTCGTTTGCGATGGTGTTGCTGTGAAGGAGACCAGCAGTAATGGCGGATCAGTAATGGCTCCTGTAACGGTCCTTTCCCCCTCCTTTGCTTCCCTGCAACTGGACCCTAGACTTCCTAACCAAACCAGACCCCAGCTCGTCAAATTGGACAACCACTCCTCCTCCACCCTGACCCTAAACACTGGCGTGCCACAGGGCTGTGTGCTGAGCCCTCTCCTCTACTCCCTCTTCACCTACGATTGCGTGCCGATGCATGGCTCTAACACCGTCATCAAGTTCGCAGATGACACCACGGCGGTAGGCCTGATAAGTCACAATGACGGGTCGGCCGTGTGGTGTGCTGACAACAACCTGGCCCCACAACACCCGTAAGACCAAGGAGATCATTGTGAACTTCAGGAAAACTAGGGGCTGCATACACTCCCCCATCTACATCAATGAGATGGAGGTGGAGCGTCTTCCCACCTTTAAGTTCCTGGGGGACACACACTCTGTTGTCCCTCCCAACATATGGGGTACACTAACTCTCAGTATCGCCTTCCCCGGTCACTGTGGACAACCAATTTAGCCACTGCACTACTGCTGGTTACACACACCACTGGAAGCCACACCACTACTAGTGTGCCCTTGGGTAAGGCACTTAGCCCTCAGTTACTCCAGGGGGAATGTCCCTGTAATTCGTAATTGTAAGTCGCTTTGGATAAAAGCGTCTGCTAAATGGCAAAATTATTAAATTAAAATTATCAATGTGAACACTGAATTACCCACTACTGCTGTTTACAAATACTATCTTTGCACATAACATATTTTTGCACATTGGACCTTTTCTTTTATATACTGTATAGCCTCTATTTATACATCTGTATAGACCATGCTGTACATATCTACCTTAACTGTCCATAGTTTCCTACTATCCTCTCCTGTATATACCTGTATATACTTGCCATACTGTACCTATCACTATCACTATCATGCTTTATATCACTATTTGGACTTCTGGTTAGATGCTAAACTGCATTTCGTTGTCTGGTACTTGTACTCTGCAATGACAATAAAATGTAATCTAATCTAATCTAATCTAATCTCAGGCTGCACTGACACTCTCTACACCACTCTTCTGAAAGATAACAGCGACAATAACAAAGCCTTGACCCGGAGATGGAGAGTTTAAATGGCGTTGGTTTGTCATTCCCCCTCTCAGTACACCAAAAATAACCGGTAAGTAATCACTGACCTTGCTGCTGTGTTTATGACTGCCTGCAGTCCCGCCACCTCACACCTCACACACATTCTAGTCACAAGTGACCCCTGACCCGCGGGGTCAGAGTTAATACTGAGTGAATGGCTGTCACCACTTAGCCCTGCTAAATCACAGTAATAAGACTAATCTGTGGATGTGACCCATACAGAGAGGCAGGCCTGGCTGGCAGTTATGCTCTTTCTTTATTTCTTTGTCCCTCTGTCCTCTACTGTAGCCAGAAGAATAGATTTTTCTTGTGTGGTGAAGAATGTTTTTTTTGTGATTACATTTTTTTTCTTTTCTTGGTGGTGAAGAATGTTTTTTTTTGTGAAGAAGAATGGATTTTTGTGACTCTATAAAGCGGGTATGACTGTAGAGTAATCCATATTTTATTTTTTATTGTAAAGTGTATTGTGTACACATGAATATACTGTAATGGATAGACAACTACTATAGAAATAGACAACTGGACACAACTCTATGCTCGAGTCTAATGGGTAAGTTAGAACAAAATGTGACAGCAGCTGGTGAAGCCGGGAACAAGCCGGCAGCCGATCAAATGATCAGACTCTGGAAAATGTAACAAAATGTCTACATTGTTGAAAATCAATGACACACTTGCTAGTCAACTAACACAGCTTGTTTTCTGAGCCTGCTAACAATGTATAGTACAGTTAACTAGGTAGTAGTGGGGATTACTCACCGAATCCATTGCATTGCAATATTTTGGCTTTGACTAACGAGTGTGTCATTGATTTTCAACAACGTAAAAATGTATACCAACATTTCAGAATAAAAAATTCGAACACATGGTCGGTTTCTGACTTGTTTCCGGTTTCACCAGCTACCGTCACATACTTTAAATGTATAGACCAACTATGATAGACTACTGGACACACAACGCTATGCTCTAAAATGGATAAGTTGGAACAAATGTACTCATTCAGGTAGAATGTTAGAATGTCACACCGGGGACTGATAAGGTCACGTAATTTATTCATGAATAAAGGCTGTATTCACTATGCATCCCACAATTTTATTGGTGGGTTCAATGGCAGGGCATGCACGGGGTGATTTAAAAGTCAGACTCGCTGATTGGCTGCGCGGAATTGTTAATGTACCTAGTCTAGTGATTGACATCTGGGGTCACCCCATGGAAACAAGGTCAGTAGGAGGGTCAGCAAATCTACACATGAACTCTGGCATGCTTAATATGCTCTGATGGGTTTCTTGACTTTTACTGTGTTAATGGTTCTGTTGGGTGGTAATGTGCAGTGGTGGTAATGGACCAGGCAGTAAGGGAGTGGTGGACGTGGGAGGGAGAAGGATGTGGGTCATGGAAATCAGGCTTTTATAAAGCTGGATATGAGTGAGCTCGTTGCTTGCTTTGATTTGACCAGCGCAGTTTTTTGCTATTAGATAACCATTCTGTTGAAAGCAATGCAGTGGGTGGTGGATGATGAAAGTACAAAGGCAATTAACACTTTTAACCTAGCATTCAATTTCACCTTGAAAATGACGGATGGACGGTCTATGATTATTATGCCCACTCCAGTAGAGAATCAAATGAAATTATTCTAATGAATAGAAAGAAACAGAGTTAGATAAACATCACCTGTAAATGAAATAATACGCCCATGCCTCACTTATCCGTCATTATAGAAAATGAGCGGACCGACTAAAACAAAAACTCTGAGCTTCAAAGTATGGAATGTTCTACATTCAGATTTTTTTTTTCCGTGAAATGGAAAGGCCTGAGTGGAAACATGAGAGTGCAACCATCTGGATGTGCTCTGGCTTCCAAGGATTCCCTTGTATTATTTTTGTAGAGCCCAAAGGAGGATGCCACATCAGTTCATTTTTTATATCTTTTCGGGAAATGTTGTTTGATGTATTACTTTCAGGCCATGTACAAAGCTGGGGTCGTGGCAATGTTCAAAGCGTTGGACTGTGCGGTAGAACTGAAAACCGCTAGAAGAGAATTGTATTGTTCTGTTGACAGGAGAAAAAAAAGCCTGCTCGACATCTACATACTGTTCTCCCAAATTAGATTAGACATTAGATTAGACATCCAGCATGCCGGATCTCTCTTTATTCCATTTTATTAACTGTCTAGATTCTGAATCTCCCAGCCCTCGTGGAAAACATTGGGACACCTCAAATATTCCATTATAAAAACGATTCAGTATTTTTAAAAGTACGCTCAAACTCTAAAGGTCTTACCGGTTCCTCTTGTGAGGGAAGGCCTTCGTTGTTGCCTGACAGGTCGGGATACGAAGCTTGTGTGGGAAATAAAGCAGTTCTGATTGACTATAAAGATATTAATTCCAGTGAATCAGGCTAGCGGGGGAGGATAGGCAGCACATTATGGGAGAGGAGTGCGTTGTATCTAAAGAGGCTGATAGCTGTTATTTTCCTCTCCTGCAGCCATGTCTGATATAGGCGTTCAATAAATCAGACGTGCTAGCGACAGTCTACTTCCTCATCATGGTGGGTGCACACACATACACACACACAGACACACACACACACACACACACACACACACACACACACACACACAGACACACACACACGCACACACACACACACACACACACACACACACACACAGACACACACACACACACACACACACACACACACACACACACACACACAGACACACAGACACACACACAGTATGTAAGTAGAAACACATCCTAAAGGGATCGGCATTGTAGGAACCAAACTACAGTATGTGCTGGATGTCAATGATCTTCAGAGGCGCATCAGTCTCACAGTGTCTGTCAACTGCCTCTCCATGTTCCATGTATCCAGGCACAGCAGAGCAGTCCCATGGCGAGGCTAATGCAGTTACATCATGACGAAGACCACTACAGGCCTGCAGCCAAGAGGTAATTGTGTCTTTATTTAATAAAGTGCGATTGGGGGAGATTGATAACAGAGGGACGCTGCTGGACAATTAATATTCCGACGAGACGGCCACGGAGAGGGGATATCTCCTCTGCGTTAGTCCTGCAGCCTCCAGAGAGTTTAAGGGAAACGAACGGCGTCAGTGATTAACATCACGTCAATGTTCTTTTCTCAGACAACAGGATGAGTTGTGGCCCCTTACACAGAGCCAGGGTAGAAACACGAGAATTACAATAGATCATGCAGGTTGCAAACTTCCCCAACGCCGTTAATGTTCCCTGATTGATGCCGATAAGCTGGCAGCCAACTGGATCTTAAACAAAAGAAGTGCGAGTTTGGGTATTATTCCTGATTTACTATCCGACGGGGGGAGGTGAGTGGGAGAAGGAAGGAGCACCCACATATCTTAAAGCTAGCCAGTAGAAATGGCTGCTGTATTTGATGAATAATACAAAGTAGCGCGGAGTGCGGTATTACATCTCAGGCTTGTAGAGGTGCTTATGAATGGATGGATGGAGACAGGGAGCCATAAAACTTTGCTGTGTGAACTAAGGAGTACTATGAGCCAATAACAAACTGCAGTCGTGTTCTGTGGTTCACATAGTACAGTCTGATATACATGCTGTCAGGTGCTACAGTCCATATGGTATAGGACAAGGGCAAGCTTTTTAACAAAGGAAGGTGTGTCAGACCGGTGTGCATTGTTATAGATGAGCTACTTACAGTACTAGGCAGTGTTACACAGACAGGTTATAGCGATGTTACAGACTGTTTACTCGAGGGCACGATACAGACAGTTTACTCGAGGGCACGATACAGACAGTTTACTCAAGGGCACGATACAGACAGCACATCTCCACAATAGATAGACCTGAACAGGGATTGGTGAAGACTTTGCGGGAAAGATGCTTAACTGAGACTAATCTAATCATGCCCGGATCCCGATGACATGACAAATGGAGGAAGGAGCCTTTAGTTCAGTTACGTCCAGGCTTGATAACGTCAAGACAGTCCCCTAGAGGGACGTCTCAGGTCTCCTTCAGCACCAAATGTTGTTCCAGACTCTGTTAATATCACTCTGCTGAAGCCTGTCCTGGCTACGCTAATTATGAACATTCAGGTGGAGTGGTGGAGGGGTGGAGGTGGAGGTGGATGTGGAGGATAGGAGGGGGGGGCGGGTAGCGGATGGGGGTGGGTGTAATCAGCTGCCAAGAAAGAAGCTTTCGTCTGCAACAAATTAAATGGCAGCGCTTAGAAATAAATTATTTAGTCTGAAAGTCAAGTATATTTACTATGGAGTAATGCCCTCTAATGCACCCTTAAGTATTTCCTTCTTTATATTCTATAATGCTTACGCTTTAGTCTATTTTTCTTATCAGCATCACGTCATGCTTGCTAGGTTGACTGTGTGGCACATTTTAATTGCTTTTGTTATGCAGCAATGTCCCTCCTTCTTCCTCTTTTTACTCTTTTTTTTCTTTTTAAATGTTTTGCTCTGTTTCATTTCAATAAACATGCATGTACTTCATAGAGAAATCTGCATCTCACATGAATTCAATGAACTCAACATATTCTTTAATTATCAAAACCATTAAACATTTGACTTTGCCTGTGTTGGTGCATAATGCGTCCCCTCCATACAATATCCTTTGAGATTTTGGGTGCAGCAGAGGGCATTGATCGAACACTACTGCACAGCTTGCATGTAAAAAAAAAGACCAGGTGGGACTGTTTTGGGGGGATTGGAATAACTGCAATTTCCCTACAGCAATTTTACCCTCAGGTAGGCTTTTATTTCAAATCACTGTTGTTTTTGCAGATTGCCTTCAATTTCCTCTCCTTTGGGCACACTCACCTTTTTGTGCAGCAGGAATAAACAATAAACAGGCCACAGTTTCCTCTCCTGCTCTTTCTGGTCGAGATCCTCCATCCTTTGTATGTATGGATACATTTAAACAGGCCCTCGAAACCCACCTCTTCAAGCTCGCCTTCACCAGTTAACCCTCTCCCCCCTCTCCTTCCCATGTGTCCCCAGCACTACTTTAATTAAGCCCCTATACTTTCTTCTATTTACCTTTTGTTTCTTTTTATTATTACTACTCAATCTTTTCAGTTTGTAAAGCATCTTTGAGTGTCTAGAAAAGCGTCTAGAAAAGCGCCATATAAGTCTAATGTATTATTATTATTATTATTTATGGAGGCCATAACAACAGTAACCCAAATCCTAACCCTAAACTTAACCCTAATCCTAACCCTAACTCTAACCTTAACCCTACACACCTCATTCCTACAACAATTCACACAGACACAAGAAGCCTTGACTGGGTCAGGGTTACGGTTAGGGTTGATTTCAAAAGTAGCACATTCAGATGAAATATCATACTGTATGTGGATGATCCGTGTGTGGTCTCAGAGTGCAGCATGTTTTATAACCAGGGTTCGAGTTATAAGCTGAGCTTCGTGGGGGTCTCCAAAATAACAGTGAGAAATGTTCTCATGCACCCGCGCGAATCATGCCCACACAGCGATGGGACTTACAAGTTTTAATTAGCCATAGGCTACTCATTTCACCACATCAACAGCACCACATGAAACAACAGCTATAAGTGATAGTCATGGGTATCTCGGCCAATCATTTTGTTGTTTTTGCTATACAGTCCATTCACTTTCCTTGTTAGCACGACACATTGTCCACGTCTCCATTTCCAGTGACATCGCACCTGATATAAATAATCATGTATGCTCGTCCATGAATTGTGCTTTCATCTAATGTTATGCTAATACGGGAATCAAGTGAGTTGACATTAGAAATGAATTTGTTTTTCATCTCTTGTGCAATGTGCTCTACAATCTGGGCACATGAATGATCGGATCGGTGAGTAGGACCGACTGTATAAGGCATCCTTTCTTTAGCGACAGTATTGGCTGCCCTGAACAAACTAGCTGTCTCCTTATACATACTGGAGGTGAGTTCTGCTACTTTCTTCGGAAGCACTTGCTTTTGTTTGAGCTCTGCTATTTCAACAGTTTCAACGTTTGGTGTCATAACAGGGCAGCTGAATTCAAGTTTGGTTTCTTGGATGAAAACCCGAAACTTTCCAGGCTTGTCGACTCGGTCGGCAGCAGTGGCTTTTTTTTGGGCGGCATGATAGCTAGCTACTGAATGTTTTCTTCTCAATAATCGTGTTTTCACGTTCGCAAGCTCTCAACGATCATATTCTGCTGTTGCACAATATTCTACTGTGCCCCATAGTGTCTTGGTGGTAAATTGCAGGCAGTCAAAGGCATACTGTCATTCACAGGAGATTAATGGTGCGCGTAGTTCTTTTGGAAAACGTGTTTATTTTAGAATATTTATCATATACATAAATATAAATAATACTCATTACATTGACATTTTTTATCAAATAATGGTTGTGGTAATGTATTATTAGCGACCCCCACAGATGTATGATTTGACTGCTTTCATGGGAGCTCAGACCTTCCTTATGGGAGCTCAGCTCCCATTGGCTCCCACATAACTCGAACACTGTTTATAACTCTGTTTCTGTATCAACATTAAGTTTGTAAGGACACACGGTTATTGTTCAGGCCGAGTACTTCCTCTGCTCAGGTCTGTTCGTCGGCTGTTGATGATATGTGACCCGTTCTAATGCTTTGGTCCTCATGTCGGGATCCGATGTAATGATCAGACTTTTCTTTTGAAAAATGGGAATACATTTCCGCCTTGTTTAAAATCAATGGCACATCGCTAGTCAACTAACACAGCTTGTTTTGTGAGCCTGCTAACAAGTAGTGTTATAGTTAACTAGGTAGCATGGGATACCTCACCGAATCCATTGCGTTGCAGTATTTTTGCTTGACTAACGAGTTTGTGTTGTGATTCTCATCAACGTTGAAACGTACATTTGAACATTTAGATTTGTTGCCGATATGAGGACCAAAGCATTAGAATGTGTCACATAACATGTGTAATAACATATTATTATTAATATCACATATTATGACTTGGTGTCATGGCCGCCAGCATCAATGGGTTTGTGAGTAAAGAACTATGTTGTTTCTCTACAGTTGGAGAGTTGAATGATGCCTTTCAAATATTACTGTGCGAAAGTAATGGTGCATACACACACACACACCCACAGACACAAACACACACACACACACACGCACATGCCCGCACACACACCCATGCACACAAACAAACCAATACACACACACACACACACACACACACACAAACACAAACACAAACAAACACACACATCAAATTGCTCTTTATTCCTCCCGCTGCCTGTCCAACCCCTAAATGACTGCTCTTTACGAGACAAATCATGGGCCACAAAGACAGTTACTGTGGCAACCGTCTTGGCACCCGTGGCAACCTGACACTGTCACCCTAAGAATGTCAGGGAAAATGAGAAAAAGAATGGAGAGAGAGAGAGAGTGCGAGAGAGAGAGCGAGAGAAATTGAGAAAGTACCGAAAAAAATGAGGAATCTCACCTGACAAATACCTTGCATTTAGCTTTGTAACTGCAGACATTAAGGTCAAGCTATGTTTGTGTGGTTGTGATAGATTAAAGTCATCTTAAGCTTCTCATAACTCACTCCTGTCAGGCTCAAATAGGGTGGCTGGCTGAGCACGGAGAAGATAGAGAGATTACGCTATCTTCCATCAAAGCACAAAGCGAGGAGGCGAAGGGAGGAAGGCAGGGGCATCTGAAGAGAATTGGATGCTTATTTTTATCCCTAGGTGGACATAGTAGGTGTTTATAGCACTGTTGAGAATATTACCTGTTATTTATTCTGCCTTTTTGAGGGAATTAAAACACAGAGCAGGACAGTCGTTGAATAAGAGGGAGATAGTGGGGAGATGAACTGGAGATGGGCTGAATGATCAGACCGAGAGCCAGGATATTACAGTATCTAAATATAATCCACCAATGGCTATGAGTGGGGGGGCTTTAGAAAACCAATATACAGCACCACGGACTCAATTGTTCTTTCATGCTAAGGGGTCAAGAGCGAGACTAACTTTGTAGAAACAAACGAACCAAAATAATAAATTAATTCTTTCTTCTTCTTCTAACAGTATGACTGCCAATGACCCCTGGCGCCAGCATAGGTTACTTTTTCTTGCGATGACTGTTCTATAGATGATTCACTTACCTAGACAAATGTACTTGCTGCAAGTTGCTTTGGATAAAGGCGTGGATTTTGGCTAAATGCCAAAAATGTAAATGTAAATGGTCTGAAGATGAATCGATGGGAAAGTCTGGGTTTAAATACAGGAAGCTGGTGATGAAGCTGATGACCAACAGGTGAGGAAACTGAGCAGGAGCAGGAAGAACCTGGAGCCCGGCCACACCCACGACCACGACCACGACCACACCCACGCCCGCCACAACATAAACAGACAAAGAGACACAGACAGGAGAGAGGGAGGTACTGGCACAGCCTTGTTGACAGACACAGACAGCAGAGAGGGAGGTACTAGCACAGCCTAGTTGACAGACACAGACAGACACAGACAGCAGAGAGGGAGGTCTTGGCACAGCCTAGGTGACAGACACAGACAGACACAGACAGCAGAGAGGGAGGTCTTGGCACAGCCTAGGTGACAGACACAGACAGCAGAGAGGGAGGTCTTGGCACAGCCTAGGTGACAGACACAGACAGACACAGACAGCAGAGAGGGAGGTCTTGGCACAGCCTAGGTGACAGACACAGACAGACACAGACAGACACAGACAGCAGAGAGGGAGGTCCTGGTACAGCCTAGTTGACAGACACAGACAGCAGAGAGGAAGGTCCTGGCCCAGCCTTGGTGACAGACACCGACAGCAGAGAGGGAGGTCCTGTCCTCAGCCTAGGTAGAATTGGAGGGCGTGACAGCCTTGGATGATAGGGTCTGTCTGATGGATGACCCTCTATTCTGGATACACTGTGCAGATTAAATCTCATAGTTATCCCATTGTCCTCTTCAGTGGTCGCTATTAATTATCGTGATAAAGACTGTACACAAGCATGCACGCAAGAATGAAGATTGTACACACACACACACACACATATACACACGCACGCACGCACACACACACATACACACACACACACCAGGGTTTCCGTTAGAAAAATTTGCCGTCGGACATCGTGTCCGGGACGAATTCGATTTACCGGACAAACGTGATATATTCCGGTCATCATATTAAAATATAATAAAAAATTTTTTTTTCAAAATCATATTTCTTTTTTTCAAATCTAATATAGCTGTTTGTCGCGGTGATTACTGTTGTGTAGCGGCCTATATATGCCATTTAATGTCTATTTCTCATCCGATACGATTAGATGCGAGCTATATAATATATAATAATATAACATGATTTGACGCATGCGCGCTATGCCATGCGTCAAATCCAGCGCTGAACGGGCGCCTCACTGGGAACTGAACAGACAGCATCGATCAATGAACGGACTCCACATTACGTTAACTGAAGTTTGTTAAATTGTTTGGGATTAATGTGAGTTTTCTATTTTCTCTTTCCAGTTTTACCCTTTTTTTTAAATCAATAAAACAACGTCATTTCTATAACCAGGTCTCGCTGGTTGGGAAGGCATTTCGTTTAGCTCGGGAGTATGACAATGGGGAGAACATAACTGTTTATTGAGAAACAATTGATAGGCAGTCTGGGATACGTATATAAAGAAATACCACAATGTCTAGATGTATAACATTTTATTGAACAGTAACAGTGCAAGCATGTAGGCTTCTGGCGTGACACGGCTAGCCTAATTTCCGTTCATATGCCTTTTATCAGATAAAATAAAATAGAATAAAACTCTTTGAAAATAAATAGGCTTTAAATTAACTTGCAATGCGTATAGGCTAATTTCCGTTCGATGTTACAGCCTAGGGCTAGGCTATGCCTTTTCTCAGATAGATAGGGGATAGCCCTGTAAGCTCATACGGGTCTGTATGTCGTCCTGAAGACCGGCTGTTAGATCATATCGCTGAAGTTTGTCTCCATCTTAGTGTAAATGTTGTCCGTTTTGTTTGTTATCCTTGTTATTGTGCGATAAAGTTAAAGCGCTCCGCTTCGGGACACCATTTTCAGCTGAGCACCAAACACACACACACTCGTGTAACACTGCCCGAGAGAGAAGGACCCGCCCCCTTTAGTTAGCCTATAGCCTATAGGCTAACTAAAGGGGGCGGGTCCTTCTCTCTCGGGCAGTGTTCTGTGTGTGTGTTTGGTGCTCAGCTGAAAATGGTTAGAGGGAATTATTTTCACCGGACATTTATGTCCGACGAGTTTTCAACTTGTCGGACTTCCACTAATTTTACCGGACAAAGACCGGGAATTACCGGTTAACGGAAACCCTGACACACACACACAGACACACACGCATACACACACACACACACACACACACAGACACACGCGCACACACACACACACACACACACACACACAGACACACACACACACACACACACACACACACAAATAAAGATTGTGTACACATGCATGTACACACACACAAACGCACACACACACGCACACACACACACACACACACACACACACAGCCTTCTCACTTGACACACGTGTTACACTGCAGAAAGAAACACAAGCGTGGGTTGTTGTGTTAAAACAGAGAGAAGAGAATACCTGAAGGACCAACTCCTACATGCATCATTTTGTAAGAAAACAACACCTTTAACAGTTACTTACAAGATTAATTAATCATCACTTAATAGATTGCACATTCAGCCTCTTTGTGTTTTCCCAATGTCTCTCTCCGAAGCAGCTAGTGTGTCTTTACTGCAGATGGTGTGTCCTCACTCCAGCACCGGATGCTTTTTCTGGCCTCAATTTGCGATGTAAATATTGACTCAACATCAAAGCTGGCAGGAAGCCGTTCACTCCCTGATTGGCTGTTAAAATTGTGTTTTAGCCCCCGGACTGGAGGAGGTGGAACATAACACGTACATGGCAGCAGGCCGGTCAAGATGGTACAGAGGCCAAGAGGGTACAGAGGCCAAGAGCGTACAGAGGCCAAGATGGTACAGAGGCCACGGTGGCACAGAGGCCAAGATGGTACAGAGGCCAAGAGGGTACAGAGGCCAAGATAATAATAATAATAATAATAATAATAATAATAATAATAATAATAATAATAATAATACATTTTATTTGTAAAGCACTTTACATAAAGCAATCTCAAAGTGCTACGGATTAAAAACAAGAAGAAAGATATAACAATAAAAATTTTCAATTAAAAAAGGCTAATAAAAGGCTCTATTAAAAAGGTAGGTTTTAAGGCCTCGTTTAAAAGCATCCACAGACTGTGGTGCCCTTAGGTGGTCAGGGAGAGCATTCCACAGCCTGGGAGCAGCCGAGCAGAAAGCCCGATCTCCCATGGTGCGGAGCATGGTC
>NC_137676.1:17688587-17698587 GCF_963989245.1 Nansenia antarctica | reverse complement strand
CGGCTGGCTCGGAAATATTCTGCAGTTTATGTGCTACGTGCAGATAGCATGTTGAGCAATGTCACGCCGAATGTGCTGGTTTATGAAAGGCATTGAGGCTTTTGAAGATAACTGCAAAATACATACGCACACTGAACACTTTATTAGGAACCCTATACTAATACTAATGGGTAGGGCCTCCTTTTGCTCTCAAAACAACCTCAATCCTTCGTGGCATTGATTCCATAAGGTGTTGGAAACATTGCTTTGAGATTCGGGTCCGGTTTTCTGTGAATCTACCACATTAGAAGATGGGGTACATTGTGGCCATGAAGGGATGCACATTGCACATGGTTAGCAACAATGCTCAAATATGCTATGGCATTCAAGCGATGATTGATTGTTATTAACAAGCCACCCAAAGTGTGCCAAGAAAACATGCCCCACACCATTACACCACCTGAATGAACGAGAAGGTGTACATGTGTTCCTAATAAAGTGTTCGGTGAGTGTATATAAAATATATATATTTTCCTTTCTATGTTGTTAAGTCTCTTTACTCTGTCTTTTGATACCACTCTGCATTTTTTCTTCATGTGTAGTGTGATTGATGCATGAATGCCTGCGTGCGCACATAGACTGTACACACACACAGACTGTACACACACACACACACACATACTGTACACACACACACACACACACACACTGTCCCTCAGGCATCGACCCAGAGGGATCCTGCATGTGCTGAAGTGAAACAGTATAGGCAAAGACACTCTGTATTGTGTGATGCTATAGGTGAACGTGACGATACAGACAGACGTTCCATCTCACCCAATTGATTGCTTGCACTCTCTCTGTGTCAATGGAAGGGAAGCGACACTATCGTCTTCTGTTCTCGTTAATGTGGTGACCTTTCCACTGCACAACAAACCCCTCTGGAACTAGTAGAGTAGAAAAAAGAGCAGGGCAGTACTATATGTACAGTAGTCCTACAGTAATGTTGAAAAACCTCAAGTACAGTAACTCATTATATGAATATTATATTATTATCATAAAAGATTTCCAGTGTTGTACTTTTAGATTTGCTTCTCTGATCTGTGTTCTGTCACGGGTGCCAGGCTGTGAAGCGTACAGTAATTCCGTACAAACAAAATGGGAATGTGTCTTCTGCTTTGTCTCCCTGGAGCCTTGTAAGAGCACAAAGCAGTTTGAAAAACCCTTTGGACAAGAGTTGTTGAATTCACATGGCTCAGTGTGCTAATCTGATCCACCTCCACAGACAACTACGCCAACGGCTTCTTCTGATATGTTCAAATAAAAAGTCCAGTTTCCCTGAGGAGGAGGATGCATTTCATTCCTCCCCCTCCCTCGTCTTCTCCCTCTTCCTCCTCCCTCTGTAACCCACTGAGACGAGAGTAGAGGGAACTGTTGCTACAAAACAAAAAAGGAGATCGTAAATCCATAAATTCATAAGACTATCTGTATTTCTTTAGGGAGACGGAACTTTCTTCTCTCTTGGCCTTTCAAGCCTTTGGTGAGACAAGCTTGTACGCTTATACGCCTTTTTACATGTTTCCTTGTTTTCCTTCTCTGGCACTGTGACTGTCTCTGATTTGTTCTAAAATAGATTTGCTTTAGATTTGCTCTAAAATCTATCTAAGATTTTACTTATAATGACTGTGATATGGTAGGGGTAGGGTTATGTATACCAGGATATAGTTGATTCACTTACTTTAGACACATGTTTATGTACAGTGCCCTGTGTAGTAATGGGACAGTGAAGTATTGTTTTTTCTTTCGCCTCTACACCCCAAAGGTTTGGATCTTAAATCAAACCATTACTTAAGGAAGAGGTTATCAGCTATTATTTGACGGTATTTGTGTACATGTTGGCAGTGTTCGAGTTATGTGGGAGCCAATGGGAGCTGAGCTCCCATAAGGAAGGTCTGAGCTCCCATGAAAGCAGTAAAATCATACATCTGTGGGGGTCGCTAATAATACATTACCACAACCATTATTTGATCAAAGATGTCAATGTAATGAGTATTATTTATATTTATTTATATGATAAATATTCTTGTTCTCGACAATTGATTGCCTTGTAAACCCTGCTCCTAAAACTCTAGACGGCGCAGCCTCTGTCACCAAATGCGAGGAATTTGCAGCCCACTTCAGGGATAAGATAACAAATATTAGAATGTGTATTACTCAGGAAAGACTAGGTTTGTGTAGCACCACAGATCCGCCACCACAGAACATGACTATGAGCATGTTCACCATGATTAGTACGGAAACATTAGGTAAAATTGTGTCACAGCTTAAACCGTCTACGTGTCCTCTTGACCCTATTCCTACCACCTTTTTTAAGGACATTTTTGAATCTGTATCTGATGACATACTAGGCATTGTAAATCACTCCCTACAAAAAGGGATATTTCCAGCGGCGCTTAAAACTGCCCTGGTTAGACCCACCCTGAAGAAAAGTAACCTAGATCCTTCTGATCCAAAAAACTGTAGACCAATATCCAATCTCACTTTTCTAAGCAAAATTTTAGAAAAGGCAGCGTATAGACAGCTTCATGAATTCTTAAGCCGCTTTTCCATTGACCGGCCCGGGTCGGGTCAGGTCGGGTCGGGTCGGGTCAGGTCGGGTCACTTTTGATCTGTTCTGTTTCCATTACACAAACCGAACCGGACTAGTAGGAGGAGTCGTCGATAGTAGGCGGAGTTACGCGTCACACGCAGCCTGGCAAAAAGCTTCGGGTGTACACAGCAGTGATTTTTTGGGAGAGAAAGAGAAAGAGAGAGAGGAAGCTATGTACACATAATAAAGTCATGTTTTTTGAACCCTTAAAACCACTGCCTTCACTTGTCTGCTTTATGAACTGTAGTATCATCATCGGGAAACGCAGACAAGACGCGAATCTACCGGAATTTGACTCATGACACAGCCGGTGTTATTCACAGACAAACACGGTGCCGTTTGCGGGTTAATAACTTCGGTTTACCGGGGGTTAGGATAACAATTCAAACGTGTCCGGAAAGAGGAGAAGCCAGGGAATTCAAAAGTTTTTGAATGGAGTCGATCATCCACTCCTATCACCGTGGACACAGCGCGGAGCGAATTCCCTGTTAAAACCGGCATTTGACTCATGAGTGAATGGTGAAAATGGCTGGAAGGCTGCTGGCGAACTCCCGGTTCATCGAGTTTACGGTTAAAAGCATAACTTCTCGGGGTGTCAGCGCGGTGGTTAAGGGCTCAAAATGACCGTAGACAGATGGTGAAGTTAGCAAAGGAGTATTGTGTTTTTTTTACCACCTCCACAGCCGGTGTTATTCACGGACAAACACGGTGCATAATAGCGATTTTTGTGTTGTGCTTGTTGTAAATAAAAGTTATATGATTCATTGAAATGACATTAAACTAAGATAATACGATGGTCAGCATAATTTTCCGAATCTTTATTAATAAGCTATTACAGAAAATGTAGTGACATTTTCCTAGTGAATGTGGTATTTTCAAGATGGCGGTTGTGAAGAAATAATATGGGATGGGACATGGGATGACGATTGTCCATTGACCAATCAACGGTGTGGGACCTGGGACCTGGGACCCTGGGACCCTGCTCGGATGTGGTACCTGGGACCTAGGACTGAAGCGACCCGGACCGACGAATGGAAAAGGGAACCGAAGCGGGCAGACCTAGGTCAGCACCAGGTCGGCACCAGGTCTGCATCGTAGTGGAAAAGCGCCATTAGTCTTAAATAATAGGTATGACCCACTTCAGTCAGGTTTCCGATCATACCACAGCACAGAAACCGCTTTGCTTAAGGTAACAAATGACCTTAGGATAAATGCAGACTCGAAAAAACTCTCGATTCTTGTACTCTTAGACTTAAGTGCAGCCTTTGATACGGTAGACCATTCCATACTTATTGAGAGACTTGAAAACTGGGTTGGCCTCTCAGGTCCGGTCTTGAACTGGTTCAGGACTTACCTGGCTGACCGAGACTACTTTGTAGCCCTTGGTGACCATAAGTCAAAAAATTATAGCACAACCTGTGGAGTTCCCCAGGGGTCCATTTTCGGACCGTTGCTCTTTAGCCTATACATGCTACCCCTCAGTTCTGTTATCAAGAAGCATAGCGTTAACTACCACAGCTATGCTGACGACACTCAGCTTTATATCTCAGTAACTCCCAACGACTACAAGATGATTGACCACCTGATAGATTGTATTGCCAATATTAATATTTGGATGACACAAAACTTTCTCCAACTCAATCAAGAAAAAACAGAGGTATTGATCATTGGCGAGAAAACTGGGAGAGAGAAATTATCTGCACACTTGAAAACACTAGCTCTTAACACTAAGTGTCAGGCCAGGAATCTTGGTGTCATAATTGACTCAGATCTAAATTTTGAAACTCATATTAATAATACTATTAAAACATCCTTCTACCATCTAAGAAACATCACTAAGGTACAATCATTTCTCTCCCAGGCAGACACTGAAAAATTAATGCATGCGTTTGTTACTAATAGGCTAGATTACTGTAATGCTCTCCTGACAGGTCTCCCCAAAAAAATGATAAATAGACTACAAATGGTTCAAAATGCTGCTGCTCGTGTCCTTACTAGGACCAAACGAAGAGCGCACATCACACCTGTCTTGAGATCACTACACTGGCTCCCTGTCAGTCATAGAATAGACTTTAAGATCCTTTTACTAGTTTATAAATCACTTCACTGTGATGCACCCAATTACATGGTGGACATGCTCATAAGATACACACCAGCTAGACCCCTACGGTCTAGTGGCACGGAACTTTTAATAGTGCCAGAGGCTAGGACAAAGAGATTTGGAGGATCAGCTTTTAGCATATATGCTCCTAGATTGTGGAACACCCTACCTGAGGGCCTGAGGTTGTCTAAAACTCAGGACATTTTTAAGCGTGACCTCAAAACCTACTTATTCAATGTCGCCTTTTGATACTACGGGAGACATTGGACATTATAGAACTAGGATCACTAGGCCATTACACCATACTCGTGTTTTGAGATTTGTGTTGACAGGAAAATGGACCCGGGTGCTGATGAGGCACTGTCAACTCCAAATAGCACCTAGAGCAGTACTGGAACCAGTACAAGGGTGTACCAGGACCACCATCAGGTTGTATTGCTGTCATCTTTATTGTCTTTATTGTGTTGTTGCATCATAACTGTGCCTAAGATTCTCTTTTGGCAGGACCTGTGACCATCCGGATGCAGAACGATGCAAATATAACACTAAATTTATGGACAGAGTGTACGCCGATAATATGCAAGGAATTTTTCCTGGATACATGGTGTACAGGTTTTTGCCCTTGCTTGCTTGCTTTGTGCCGGTGGTCCTTGGCCTCCCCTTGGGGACCGCTGGGTACTGGTAGGCAAACTGGCTAGTAGTCGCTCTATTGGTAGAGGGCTGCAAGGGAATTTTTTCCTGGCTACATAGTATACAGGTTTTTACTTTTGCCTGCTCGCGGCTCTGTCAGTATTGATTGATTGACTGATTGACTGAACATTTTCATTGTGTGAAGCGCATTGAGTTGCATCTTGTAAGAAATGCGCTATACAAATAAAATTTGATTTGATTTGAATTTGATTTAAAATAAACACGTTTTCCAAAAGAACTATGCGCACCCTTAATCTCCTGTGAATGACAGTATGCCTTTGACTGCCTGCACTTTACCACCAAGACACTATGGGGCGCAGTAGAATATTGTGCAACAGCAGAATATGATCATTGAGAGCTTGCGAACGTGAAAACACAATTATTGAGAAGAAAATATTCAGTAGCTAGCTATCATACCGCCCAAAAAAAGGCCACTGCTGCCGAACGAGTCGACAAGCCTGGACAATTTCGGGTTTTCATCCAAGAAACCAAACTTGAATTCAGCTGCACCTGTTATGACACCTAACGTTGAAACTGTTGAAATAGCAGAGCTCAAACAAAACCAAGTGCTTCCGAAGAAAGTAGCAGAACTCACCTCCAGTATGTATAAGGAGACAGCTAGTTCGTTCAGGGCAGCCTACAGAAAGGATGCCTTATACAAAACTGAATACAATTATGAAACTTAATGATATGAATGGCGCGACAGTCAGCCCTACTCACCGATCCGATCATTCATGTGACCAGATTGTAGAGCACATTGCACAATAGATGAAAAACAAATTCATTTCTAATGTCAAATCACTTGATTCTCGTATTAGCATTACATTAGATGAAAGCACAATTCATGGACGAGCATGCATGATTATTTATGTCAGGTGCGATGTCACTGGAAATGGAGATGTGGACAATGTGTCGTGTAAACAGGGAAAGTGAATGGACTGTATAGCAAAAACAACAACATTATTGGCCGAGATACCCGTGACTATCGCTTATAGCTGTTGTTGCATGTGGTGCTGTTGATGTGGTGAAATTAGTAGCCTATGGCTAATTAAAACTTGAAAGTCCCATCGCTGTGTGGGCATGATTCGCGCGCGTGCATGAGAACATTTCGCACTGTTATTTTGGAGACCCCCACAAAGCTCAGCTTATAACTCGAACCCTGCGTGTTGGTTTCACCATCCAGCAGTTACGACACATTACTTAGCATATCTAAAAGTAACGGGACAATTGGCTTGACAGGTGTTTTCGGTAAGTCAGGTGTGTTCTGTCAGATACTTTTTGCAGGTATAAGAGGGCTGTTAATGTCTTGTATTGATTGTAGGCTTTGTATTTGCTATTGGTGTCTGTCAACACGAGGACCAAAGAGGTATCAATGAAAGTCATGGAAGTGTTTATTAGGCAAACAAATCTGAAACATAGTCAAAAAAACCTTAGCCTTGCCAAAATCAACAGTTTGGAACATCATTAAAAAGAAAGAAAAAGAAAAAGCAATTGCACATGGGCTTGTAGGTCACAGAAGACTTCAGTGGATGACTGAAGAATGCTCACCATAATTAAGAAAAACCCCAAGACAACTGTCCCACAGATCAGAAACCCTCCAGTAGATATGTGAATGTGTCGGAGACTACCATCCGCAGAATTCCACACCAGCCAAACTACAGACGGTTCGCTTCAAAATGCAAACCGCTAGTTATCGTCAAAAAAGGATTACAGTTTGCTAAAAAGTCCCTTTAAAAGCCTGCAGAGGTCTGGGAAAAGGTCTTGTGGACAGATAAGATTAATATTATCAAAACATACTGCCATAGCAACTAGGCAGTTTTTCAGGGCCACAACGTGGAAAGGTCTTCACTGGCCAAGGCGATCTTCCGATTTAAATCCAGTTGATACATTTAATTTCCTGATTATACGATTTTAGGCAAA
Source organism: Nansenia antarctica (assembly GCF_963989245.1). NCBI lineage: Eukaryota > Metazoa > Chordata > Actinopteri > Argentiniformes > Microstomatidae > Nansenia > Nansenia antarctica. The sequence continues at coordinate 17,691,250 of NC_137676.1, read as the reverse complement.
AAGACCTCAAAACAAACAAGACTTCAGGCAGTTATTGCATGCAAAGGATTGTCCATCAAATACTATTGATTGATTGATTGATTGAAAACTTTATTAGAAGATTTGCAGAAGTAGGTACATGAAAGTACATATTACATACAAGGTCAACTAAAAGGATAAAAACCCAAGAAAGCCACTGGCTTATTTCAATTGGGGTCCTTGATTTTCAATTCATCGTTAATTCACTACACATGAGTGCTTGATTTGGACATGATAAACCTGTCCCATTACGTTTGGGTACCCTAAAATAGGGGGACTATGCATAAAAAGTGATGTGATTTCTGAATGATGAAACCAATATGTAAATTGTTTGATTTCAAATCCAAACCGAATGAAGAAACGATGCTTCACTGTCCCATCACTATGCAGGGCACTGTACATAAATACGTGTCTAAAGTAAGTGAATCAACTATATCCTGATATACATATTATGGTTAACCCAAACCTTAATACTAGAACAGCCGTGCCTTGTTTACCTACTAGTAGAGCCTCTTTACAATGCTCAAGCTGCTATTTACACACAACGACCACTAGTTGTCCACTTGTAAATTAGCCTGTTTCCTACACAAACGTCAAAATAGCTTTATATTAGCTTATCCTGAGGTGAAAATGCAAGGATACTGGGTGGTAGAACGCACATATCTAGGAAAGGTCATGAAAGGAGGGTCCTGAAATTTTACATTTTGCAAAGATATAACATTTGTCTTTACTCACAGGGGTTAAATGACTCCTCATGGCTGTTCTAGTGTTAAGGTGTAGGGTTAGGGTTAGGAGTGTGGAGAGGTCTGAGGAGAAGGAGCCCAGGTGTAATCTAAAGAGATGATGTCATAGGAGAGGATGCTGGGAGCTGACAACACCAAGCTTTCATAACATAGCTTCCATAATCTGCCTTCCATCTTTTATTTTTCCGGTCGCCACAGCAGCAGCAGCAGCAGCTGTAGTGTGGCTGGCTGCCAAACCGAGTGGAACCGGTGAATAGATCCATGCATCTGTGGGGTGATCGATCTCCAAACTGGGAGTCTAGGGGGCTGCGGAGGGACGGGGAGGGAAGGGGGGGGATGGAAAGGTTTTGATTGATTGTATTTTGATTGGATTTATCTCCATGGGTTACAGTGTGAACAATGACTGTCATTGTGAATAAAAGGGATTTCGCTTCAGCGAGATGTTCACCGATCGGTATCAGATCTAACAGTTCTACTTCTACCTTTCAGAACCATACGACCCTGAAGCAGAGGCTTCTGCTGTACACTGGGCAGTGGTTAAAGTCACAAACATAAAGTGCATATATCATACTAATACTAATACATTAAGAATGTTTGAATAGGTTGTTTTTGTTTTGGGGTTACTGAGGAATTGTCGAACATATTTCAACTTTACTGCTGTCCACCCTTCTGTCGACCACAAGCACAGAGCTTGCGTTCAGGGCCTGCTGATCAGGGTTGCCAGATGGGGCGGGTTTTTATTACATTTGACAAACATCATTGGCAACAGACATACAGTTTAGGGGGCAGGAGATGGGCACCTGCCCAATAGTAGGCTAATTAGTGGTTTTCTGACAATATAGGTTTTGGGCTGGTTTTTGGTGGATTTAGCGTTTTTTTATAGACTGTGGTTAGGCTGGAAATTGTCAATTCTATCTGGCAACCCTGCTGCTGATAGTGATCTGTGAGATTCTCTCCCTCTATGAAAGAGTGGAGCCCTAGCCAGCCGGATCCCGGCGTCTACTCCCTAATTGGGAGTGAGCCCATTAACGAGACAGAGACAGACGCACAGCCAATGAATCTCACCTTGCATATTCAAGGGAGGGAGGGAGGGAGGCACTGGGAAATATCTCCTCACAGATGATAAAACAGATATAACAGGTGCACTTAGATGGGCGCTTCATTACAGGAAATGTCCTCTCACTACCGATGTAGTGAGTTTCGTCTAGGTAATACGTGTCATCACTATCCATTTATGGAGCGCTGTGTTGATGAGGGCTTTCCTTTCCGTCTGCTTCTGCTGGGAATAAGAGATGCACCTGTAACAGTCAATGTCACTGAGACAAAAATGAAAATGAATACTGATTCATAGGTTTCTGTATGCACAGAGTTGGGGCTCAGGCTCCGATGTTATGGATGATTGCTGGAGGCGTCGACAAATTGAAATCGATCGACGTAATTGACTGGCTGGTGTTTCTCATATTCCTCGATATTTTACTTTCCCAGGTGTTGGCCTTTCAAAGCCCCCTCCTCTTTCAAAGTATTTTATTTGATTAAGTGTGTCATTGATTGATTGATCGATCGATCGATTGATTAATTGACTAAATGATTGATTTGATGATGGATTCAGCTCACAAAGATGTCCTTATCTTTTTACCTTTCACCCATACCCTCTCTCTGTCGTCTGTGTTTGCTTCACACAGCCCCCTTGGACGGCCCCCAGTGTAACGCCTTAGAGGGATGACACTCCTCTTGGCTCTCTCTTTATGACCCTCCTTCATCTTGGCTGCCGCCGGGCCTGAGAGGGGCATCATTCAGGGGAGAAGCGGAGACGGATGGCCTGTCAGAGGGATTGAGAAGGGCTCAGGTAATCATCAGCAGCCTGCTGGAGTGCACTCCCCACACTAGAGAGAGAGAGAGAGT
>NC_137676.1:17666087-17681087 GCF_963989245.1 Nansenia antarctica | reverse complement strand
GTCTGTTCCATCCTGGGTGGTGGGGGAGAAGGCTGGCTTTCACCAGGCCCGGCCTCCTGATGGTCTTGTTGTGAAAGCTGCTGTAACAATGGCACCTCTCTCTCTCTCTCTCTCTCTGACTGAGTGAACTGAGTGTCCTTGTGCTGCTCAGATCCATCAGAGTGGGTGGCTTCGGTCAGGAGCTTTAGTTGGAAATTGGTGGAAAATAAGGGGACGATTTAGGGAAAGATCTTCAAAGTTATGTCGTAGGCCACAGCTGTGGATAGATCTATGGTATAGTACATCTTTATGCTGCAGAAGCGTCACATCTCCCTGATATGGCAGAGTTTGCCTCTGAAAAAAGGCCGCCAGTCTCTTCAGAACAGTTAACCCCTTTGAGGCTATAAATGCCTCAAAACGTTGTTAAAAACAGTAAGAACAGTCATAAACATGATTGGGCGGGCGGGTTGGAGGTATTTGGCGGGAGGGACATCTGTGGGAGGAGGGGGAGGTGGGCGACTGTTGGGGTAAAGGGAGATTGGGAAGGGGAGGGGGGGGGGGGGGGAGTGGAAGGTTTATGGGAATTTTGGATTTGTATTGGATTTTTGTTATTCTATTTCTCTTTTGTTTAATTATATGTTACCACTCCCTTGTATTATTCTATGAAATAATAATAAAAAATTGCTCACAAAAACAAAGAAAAAAAGAACAGTCATAAACAGTTAAACCGTTTTAGTGGCTCAGGCTTAGCAACTCATTAAGGTTACTGCTCTTTTATGATTTTTTATTTTATTTTATTTTTTAAAGAAATTAGTAATAAGGTTAGGGTTAGTAGTAATAAAATAGAGTATCATTTAATATATCCATCAGCCATATTAAACACCTCATTCTGCTTAACACTACGAGGAGTCCTGCTTCACTTCCATCTAAGAGGTAATCCTGTCCTGTTTGGGTGATTCTCATCACTCTGTCACATTGTGCTTGCTCCTAATCTCTGGAGCATCTATGCTTTAGTGTTAATAAGTAAAACCCCCCCTTCCCCATCTCCCCCTCATCACCCTGCCATCACACAGCATCTGTTTCTCTCATCTGTCAATTTTGAATATGATTGCACCATTAAAATTGATGGTGTAACCTTACATTAAAGTGAAGGCATAGTATGCATATGGAAGCTGTCCTTTCTGTTAGTTGAATTGTCACAGAGAAGAGAGAGAGAGACAGAGAGAGACAGGGAAAACAGAGAGTGAGCGAGAGAGAGAGAGAGAGAGAGAAAGAGAGTTACAGTTATGGTAACATCGTGGGAAATAAGCGAAATACAGCAAAAAAAAGTGCCAATCCGAGTAAAGAAAATAAGTGTTCTGGGGAGTTGAAAAGGAGGCGAGAGGAGGAGGGACGAGGAGAAACACAGAGAGGGAAGAGTTGAGCTCATCCCTCTCTCTCTCTCTCTCTCTCTCTCTCTCTCTCTCTCTCTCTCTCTCTCTCTCTCTCTCTCTCTCTCTCTCTCTCTCTCTCTCTCTGCGGCCCGTGTAAGGAGAAATGCTGCAGGTGCCAGAGAACCACAGCAGCTCCCAGCCCATAGCACATGAATATTTAATACTCCCAGCCAAGAAGCTGTAATTACAAGGGGGACGGCCTGTCATGGCGGAACACTTTGTGCATTGCACCCCGGGTATTGGAGATGACTCTTCTCTATGGTGGCCGTGTCTCTGTTGTGGCGGTGTGTTGGGTCTAGGGAGAGAGAGAGAAGGGGAGGGGGGCGGGGGGCGGGGGGGTGGATGTCAGGCTCCACAACAGAACAGACACTTAAAGAGGTGCTGACTAGTGGTTCTGTTTTGTGCCAAAGGTGTTAGATGGACCAGTTATGCTGCTCGAGCCTGGCAGTGAGTAGAGAGAGAGAGAGAGAGAGAGAGAGAGAGAGAGAGAGAGAGGGAGAGAGAGAGAGAGCGAGAGAGAGACATTGAGAGAGACATTGAGAGAGAGAGAGAGAGAGAGAGAGAGAGAGAGACATTGAGAGAGGAATGCAGAGATGAGAAAGAGGAGATGGATCAATGTGAGATAGGAAGAGAGAGGGAAAGAAACAGTAGGATGAAGTAAGAAGGGAAAGAGAGAGAGAGAGAGAGGGGGCGGAGAGAGAGAGAGAGAGACAGAAAGTAAGAGAGGACTACACTAAAAGTTTGGAAAAAGTACAGCACATGAACTTCCCACCTTTAGACACAGCAAACTTTTTATCGTGCGTAGACTGTGGTGTTGTGGAGGGAGGGTTGGGCTTCAGGGAGTCGGTGTCGGTTGGTAGTGAGGTGTGGCGGGGGTGTCCAGAAAGAGAAGCGTTTAAAGCACATCACAAAGCTAACAGGCTTCAAAGCCACACTGACATCAAAGCCCTCCCTTTACCTCTCACTCTCACCCTCACCTGAGGCCATCTCCCCCCCACCCCCTCCTCTCTCTCTCCCTCTCGCCCCCAGGGCATTAAATATCATAGGCCATTAATCTCTGGCGACTCAGTCCTGTAAAACATATGATTTGTCCATCTAGAGATGAGTTCCATTGAATACACACACACACACACACACACAACACACACACACACACACACACACACACACACACACACACACACACACACACACACACACACACATACCGTTTTAAAGGAGTACAGCTCAGCCAGCTTATTGCATGTATTGAAAACAGATACAAACAAACCACTGAAATCCATGTGACGTTGAGAATAGATGATTCTCCCTTTCTCCATCCCTCTCGTTCTCTGTCTGCCTTTCATTCTTACTCTCTGTTTTGGGTCAGTCTTGCCACACAATCTTTTTTTTCTCTGTCCATCTCTCTGTCTCATTATCTCTTTCTTAGAAAATAAATTGAACCATGAGAATGCTGGCGGCCCTAAAGCAGATGGCACAAAATGGTATGCCTGTTCAGAAACCTTTCTGAACATTCTGACAACATTGGTAACATTAACACATAACAGTGGAGGTGTTAAAGATTGTGTGGCAAGACTAACCAAAAGAGAGAGTAAGAACATAAGGCAGGCGGCTGTGGTGTAGGAGGTAGAGCCGGCATCTAATGATCGCTAGGTCAGCAGATCGGCGGTTCAAACCCCGGCTGGCAACATGTCGAGGTGTCCTTGGGCAAGACATTGAACCCCAAATTGCTCCCAATGAGCATGGATGGTAGCTTGCTGCCATTGGTGTGTGTGTGAATGAGTGAATGACAGGCCATTGTAAAGCACTTTGGAATAAGGCGCTATATAAGTCTGTCCATTTAGGTGCCCACTGCAGCCCTGTCTCCAGGTCAGCCTGTCTTCTGACTGTGTTCTTTAGTGAGCAGACTGTATCGATTGACCTTAATGAGTAGATTGTCTACTTGAGCAGTAAGGCACGGGAGGCCATGCTTTGCCGTGAATGAAGTCACAGCTGAGTTGTTAGACCCAATGCAAAGCGGTAAAGCACGGCCTCTTGTGCCTATTGCTTACAGAAAACCATGGTTTCAGGCTGAATGGCAAAAAAAATGAATGTAAATCGAAGTAGTTATTTTGTGGTGGTTTCTGTCCAGCCCTTAGAAATACACTTCTCAAAACGACGATGTTGTCAAGGTAATTTTAGTGTCTGCACAGTGTTTTCGTGGGTCATAGCTGTTCCCTTATCAGGGAACAAAGCACGGCTTCCAACTCCTCTCGGCAAATCACAAATCTTATTCTGATCGACACGTTATATAATCTTGTATAAGCACTCTGTTACCGGCGAAGGTGAGAGGAATTCTTCGGCAGGGAGACCACAGTAGTGTTTATGGTGCTGAGAAACAACTGACTGACAATTACTGGACTCAATACACACACACTGACGTAGCCTTCACAGCCTCAACCTCCATGTTTATCCTTTTAGTCCACTGTCAGCGATGTTTTGCTTTTATCTGTCGTTTGGAATGCAATGGCCTCAAGCTCACCTTCTGCTTTTGACCATCCACCTCGTTTATACCGTGCTACCATGCTATTGTCTCCAAATAACTTTGTTGCTATTGTTGTAGTTTTATATCATTTAATACTGAGAATTGAGGTCTTTCTGCATGCTGGGGAATCTGGCACTGGAGCAAGGCCTTCCCTTCCTGTAAGAGATGGGCCAAGAACTGTGGCGCAGAAGATTATGATCAAGCAAGAATAGTGACTTCATCAGGCAGGAAACTGCTATATAATGCTTGCATCTCTGACAGCAAGGAACTTTTTGTCTGCTATTTTCTCTCTGTGCTCATGTGACTTTGCTTAATAAAAGGCCTCTTTGGAGTCAATTGATTTAGACTCTTTGCGTTTTCTACTCAATCTATATAGGGTGTGTTCTCACTAGAACATTTGCTTTACTTGGAATCGGAGTTTAGGATAAAGTTCGCTTTGCAATGCGTCGTTTGGAGCTGTGACAACGCGCATTCGAAGTCGCTCCCGGAGCAAACACCCGTCGGATGCTCCGCTTGAAAAGGGTGGTTTCGCTCCGGTTAGAAACGACGCATCCATCACTTTGCTTCGCTTCGCTTTTGGTGAGAACGCTGCTCGAGACTGTGCATAGGAAAACAACGTCAATTTTCACATTTTCAGACTAATCAACTACCACGTCTGTTGCTTCGATTGCGTATGTTACTTCGTTTACATGAAGGGCTGTGAGAACGCAAATCAGAGAAATAATTTATGCAACAATGTTGCAAACTCATCCACTTGCTCCGGCTCAAGATTCGGACTTTCATGTGAAGGTCACATGACCTAAGAATCAATTAAATCCACGACGCTATACTGTTTAAATCTTCCCTCCTCTTATGCTTCACTCCGTCCGTCCGTCCGTACCTCCCCCCCCCCGCCTCATCCCCCCCCCCTTGTTGTCTCTCTGTCTCTCCCACAAACTCTGTCTGTGATCGAGAGTCTCTGTATTAGATGGGTAGCAGTTAAACCGCGTAGTCAAATGACCAGCGAAGATCTACGGCAGCAATTACAGCCCCGTCAATACTTCAGATCCACACCTGGAAGGTGACGCAGAGGACGAGGGGAAACTTCAGGAGTGAAATAGCTCCCTCCACTAAATACCTCCCATCCACTGGTGCACCAGCCCGGGACCGTCACATTTCAGCCTTTCAGCATATCCATAATGAATGTCCAAAGACTACCTAGTCATAATTTACTGTACAGAGCAGTGCCAAATGGTTGGAGCAAGTTGCCTCTGAATATGGCCAAAACCTACCAGCCATGACTTTTAGCTCATAGGGTATGAAGAATATAGAGAAACTGCTGGGTCGGCATAGTGGAAGGCATTTTGAGTTATGCTTTGATGCAGCCAAAGCCTCTTTAAAGGATGCCGGTTCATTTATTTTCAATAAGGAAACCGATGCTGTTTTTTTTAGACAGGTCGCCTAAGGGAGGGCAGAAGTAAAACTCTACAGAAACAAAACAAACAAATTGATACTGATATCACTTAAGTGTGCTGATTTCTTTTTCTTCAATTGATCATTAAACGTTGTTGTAATGGCTTAGAAAAATACTAATACTAAAGGCGCAAGAAAGACACAATACAAACAATACAAACCCAGAAACTGTCAGTGACGCTCCTTTAGCTGTGTGGTAATTAGTCAACAAATACAGTATATCCCCAAATGGGACTAGCACCATCTTCGCCGTCTCTTACAAAAACAATTGTAAATAAAAGGGTTCAGGCAAGTTTCAGATGATCTCATGTTACGCAAAACATGTCACATGATCATTAGATTAGTTTTTTTCTTATGATGACTAATGAATAGATGATTCACTTTGACAAATGTATTTGTTGTAAGTGGCTTTGGATAAAGGCGTCTGCTAAATGTAAAACATTTCAATGTCAATGTAATGTTCATGGGACCAGGCTTTAAGAGCACGGTTTACAGAACTCCCACATAGTTGAGGTGTTATTCGACACTGGCTATGCTAATATATATTTTGGGCTTCCAACCCACCACCCCAGCTTCGCCCTGTGTGTTCTGTTACCTATTCGGTTGTTAAGTCGTGACGTGTTTCCGGGTCCAAAGTTGGCTGAGGCGCTGTCTTCGAAATGCCGCAATAATAATCATAATTAATTATATTTATATAGTGCTTTTCCAAGGCTCAAATACCCTGACAATATGGGGAAAACGGGAAAGTGCTGTGTCCCTTGTTGTATGAATATATCCGAGTCTAAAAAACGATTAAACTGTCCGCTGTTGTACACTGGTATTCTGGTGCAGAGAATTTCTGGTTTGGACCCGGAAATTGCAAAACATCACGTTTGACGTCAGACTTAACAACCGAATACCTACCTAGGGGGGTTTTAAGTTCTCAAGTATATAACATCTTTGACTCAGACAAGGTCTAGGACATCTGTTGAATGAATGAATGAATGGTCTTTATTGTCATTTATACAGTACAGGTACCATACAACGAAATTTGGGAGGGGGGGCTCCCCTGGTGCTAGGAAAAAAATACTAAAAACAAGAAGGGAAAAGAGATGGTTTACATAAATAAAGGCTATATACACTATCCACTATACTATACTATACAAATAAAACACTGTGCTGTACTCTATGCTATGCTATAAATATCCTAACATTTCCTATCTCTGAACCTTATGTACACAAGGGTTGTCATATTGCACATAGTATTATTGCACATTCATTTAAAGTGTCGCAGTTTGCAGGTTTGAAATGTTCACAGTTGTGTTTCAGTATTGCACTTGATTACAATCTAGTAGCTGCCATCAAATTCTCGATTGTCAAAGTCTAGATTGTCCAGGGCCTAGAACCTAGGTATTTGCTGTGTTCAGGGCCTGAATGGCCCTAGGGTAGAAGCTGAGCTTCAGTCTATTTGTCCTTGCGGACATGGTCCTGAACCGCCTGCCTGAGGGCAGCCGAACAAAGTGTTCGTTCCCAGGGTGGGATGGGTCTCTGGAGATCTTGGACTCTCTGTAGCGCTTTCCTCTCTGCGGCTGTGCAGCTGGAGAACCACACGCAGATGCAGTAGGTGAGGATGCTCTCTACTGTGCAGCGGTAGAAGGTCACCAGCAGCTCCTGTTTGAGGTGGTATTTCCTGAGGACTCTCAGGAAGTAGAGCCGCTGTTGTGCCTTCTTGATGATGGCTGCTGTGTTGGTCTTCCAGGACAGGTCATCCTGTATGTGCACCCCCAGGAATCGGAGGGTTGAGACTCTCTCCACGCTCCCTCCATCGACGAGCAGGGGCTGGACCTCAGATTTTTTTCTCCTGAAGTCCACGATGATTTCCTGGGTCTTTGACTGGTTCAGCAGCAGGTTGTTAACCTTGCACAGCTTGCCCAGCTGCTCCACCTCATCCCTGTACGCCGCCTCGTCCCTCCCCGAGATGCAGCCCACCACGGTGGTGTCGTCTGCAAACTTTATGATGGAGTTGCTGGGGTGGACGGGGGTGAAGTCGTAGGTGTAGAGGTTGTAGAGGATGGGGCTTAGCACGCAGCCCTGGGGGGACCCAGTGCTGAGTCTGAGGGCTGTGGAGGTGTGGGAGCCCACCCGCACCCTCTGGGGGCGGTCAGACAGGAAGTCCTTGATCCATGTACAGTTGGAGTGTGATAGTCCCAGGTCTAGTAGTTTGGTCACTAGCCTGTCTGGAAGGATGGTGTTGAAGGCAGAGCTGAAGTCCACAAAGTGCAGTCTCGCGTAGCTGTTCCCCCTCTCCAGGTGGGATAGAGTGGAGTGGAGAGTCGTCGCGATGGCGTCCTCTGTGGACCTGTGAGCTCTGTAGGCGAACTGGTATGGATCCAGGTTGGGCAGGAGGCGTGTGACTATGTGGGCCCGGACCAGTTTCTCGAAGCACTTCATGATGATTGGTGTGAGTGCCACCGGGCGGTAGTCGTTTAGGCAGCTCACCGTGCTTTTCTTCGGGACTGGGATGATTGTTGAGGTTTTCAGGCAGGGTGGGATGGTGGCCTGGGACAGGGACTGGTTGAAGATGTTGGTGAAAACCCCGGCCAGCTGGTCGGCGCAGTCCCTCAGCACCCATCCCAGGACGCCATCCGGCCCTGAGGCTTTTCTGGGGTCCACCGCCTTCAGCACGCGTCTCACTTCATGATCTGTGAGGGTGAGGCTGCTGAGAGCTGGAGAGAGTTGTGTTTGTGTTGTGGTTACCTCCGTTCGCCCCTCGTCGAACCGGGCGTAGAAGGAGTTCAGCTCTTCCGCCAGCAGGGGGTCGTCCTCCGCGGCTGTGAGCCTGTTGGCTCTGAAGTTTGTCATGTGCTGAACCCCCTGCCACACCCGCCTGGAGTCGTTGCTCAGGAAGCATTCCTCAATCTTCTCTCTGTGGTCTGCCTTGGCCTCCCGGATGCCACGGTTTAGGTTAGCCCTGGTGGTGCTGTACAGCAGTGTGTCCTTCGCTGAGAAGGCGTTGTCCCTCTCCTTGAGCAGTTGTCGGACCTTCTCAGTCATCCATGGCTTCGTGTTGGGGTAGACCCGGACACGTTTGTCCACCGTGGCTGAGTTGGTGCAGTTCACTATGTGGTTCAGAACCGACGATGTGAACTGTTCCAGGTCCTCATGCTCATATTCCTGCCATGAGGTGTCATTCAGGCAGATCTGCAGTGGAGCGGACCCTGCTGGCCAGGTTCTGACAGTCTTAGTGGTGATGGGGGCACTTTTCCTCATGGGAGTGTAGGCTGGGATCAGGAGGATGGACACGTGGTCAGACATGCCTAGATGAGCTAGCGGTCTAGCCTTGTAGGCAAGCTTGATGTTGGTGTATACCTTGTCCAGTGTGTTATCTCCTCTTGTTGCACATTTAACATTCTGATAGAACTTGGGTAGTACTACCTTCAGGTCAGCATGATTGAAATCCCCCGCGATTATGTGTACTGCTTGAGGATCTGTGCTCTGTCCACCACTGATGACGTCATGTAGCCGGGCTAATGCTAAGCTAGCATCTGCGCTAGGTGCTATGTAAACAGCTGTTATGTACACTGCGTTGAATTCCCTCGGGAGGTATGTGGGTCGGCATTTAACAGTCAAGTATTCCAGGTCTGGGGAGCAGTGGCTACTTACAGTTTTTGTGTTTAAGCACCAGCTGTCCTTCGTAGATATGATCAGGCCGCCTCCGCGCGTCTTCTCGCTAAGCAATGTCCTGTCCGCCCGGTGTAAAGTGCAGCCTTGTAACGCAACCGCAGAGTCAATAATGGAAGCGCTGAGCCAGGTTTCTGTGAGAATAATCACATAGCTATCCCCCACGGTGTTGTTGGAAGCAACCTGCAGTCTCAGTTCGTCCATCTTGTTAGCTAGGGATCTTACGTTAGAGAGGAATATACTCGGCAAAGCTGGCTTGTCCGGGCACTTCCTCAGCCTAGCTAGCAGGCCTCCTCTGCAGCCCCGTCGTTGCTTACGGTCCCGACGCCGTCGTTTGCACCTCAGGGTTGGGATTGTGTACCATTGTTCTCCCGGTGAGCGAGCTATGCCGTGAGGAATCCTTTGTTGTTTCAAGAATTCCGCTGTTACAGTCCTCTCGTTTTTCGCACCAACTTCTAGTAAGTCGTGCCTGCTGTAGGTACTATTTACACAACAGTTCCCTATAAGTACTGAAATAAAAATGTACATACTGTGATGTCCGGACTGGACTTGTAAGTAATAATAGTCGATAGAGAACGTGGTCCATCAAACGCAGCTTTATTCTTTTCAGCATGAGTATAGCAGCGAACTACTCAACATAACTTCTCAGCATGAATGAGTATGGCAGCCAACTACCCAGCATGCACTTCAACTTCCTCCTAGTCTAACACGTGATTCCGTCTTAAAGGGCAGGACACAACATTTCCCCCTTTCTGGAAAAGAGTTACTTGTACTAACAACAAGGCAAGCAAAAAATGAAATGGTAGATTCAGCATGTATAAACAAAACAATATCACATTACCCAATCAATATCACATAAGGAAACTTAAATATTATTAATCTAGGTAATGACAGTCTAATACAATAACAATAGACCAAAGTAGTGCAAACAGTATAAGTACAACAATCCCCATACAACAGGAATACAATTCAACAACTGTCAGTGACCCATTATTAGGCTATTCAAGAGACATAGTCCTTTAGCCATCCAGACCTCTGGATATTACGTCTAGGCCTGGGTGAATGATCAACCACAGGCTCTACAGTGTCTCCGTCTGTGGTTGCGGCAGTGTCTGGGAAAGCAGTGAGATGAGAGGCATTCCAAGTCTTTCCATCACTCAGAATGTATGTGCTGTCCCCCACCTTCTTGCTTATGGTGAGAGGATCACTGTACCTTCTGTGACCTTTCATCACATGCAGAGGATTCTTAACCCGCACTTTGTCCCCTTTTTGAAAAGCAGGAGGACGTGCACCACGTTTGGCATCAGTGTAGGCCTTCATCTTGCGCTGTCGTTCACTGACTCTGTGGCGAATGTTCATCGTCGCCGGAGTACACTCAGGAGCAGGAGGTAACAGAGTCAGCTTGGTTCGCATGGGCCGACCGTGGAGCAGTTCAAAAGGAGATGAACCAGTAGTGGCATGAGGAGTGGCACGGTAGACCTGGAGAAAGTCTACCACAGCTGGTTTCCAAGGCTGATGTTGCTGAATGGCCAGCTGGATGGTTTGTTTCAGCACCCGATTGAACCTTTCTATGGCCCCATTAGCAGCAGGGTAGTAGAGAGAAGATCGGCTGTGTGAGATTTGTCTGTCTTTCAGGAAAGATGTGAATGATGCAGACGTAAACTGCACACCGTTGTCAGTGACAATGTTCAGCGGGTTCCCATGCCGGCTGAACACAGATGACATAAAGGCAAGCACAGTGTTAGTAGTGATGTCTCGGGTGAAGGCTACCTCAGGCCATTTACTAAAGTAGTCAGTCATTGTAACAGCGTATCTGCAGTCTAGAGCAGCTGTTTCGAATGGGCCGACTATATCCATGGCAACCTTTTGCCATGGCCCATCAGGAAGTGGTACAGGTTGCAGTGTAGTAGCGTCAGTGGGTGCTGGAGCCTCAGCGATGGCCTGTATGCGTACAGTGTCTGGAAGCAGACCATCAGCAGAGACAGTGTGACCCAGGAATGGTAGACTGGGCTCACGGAAACGGCATTTGTCGTTATTAAGCTGCAAGCCAGCAGATTTCAGACGTTGCAGGGTAACTTTAAGAGCCTCGTCATGTGTGTGCCTGTCACTGCCATGTATGATGACATCATCAATGTAGTACTCCACACCCGGCAGGTCAGCGAGAATGATGCTCATCATCTTCTGAAAGGCAGCTGGCGCTGATGCCAGTCCATATGGCACACGGCAGAACCGATACAGTCCATCATGGGTGATGAATGCCGTTAGGTCGCGTGACTCCTCAGCAAGAGGCACCTGGTAGTAGGCGTTAGCCAGGTCAATGGATGAGAAGATGGTGGAGCCTTTCAGGCTGGAAAGGAGCTCATCCATATGAGGCAGTGGAAAGGCGTCAATAATGACCGCCTTATTGGGCTCACGCAGGTCGACACACATCCTTATTTTTCCAGTCTTCTTTTGTATGACGACAATGGGGGACACCCAAGCAGAGGCGTCGACAGGTTCGATCACTCCAGCAGCGAGTAAGCGCTTCAGTTCATCAGAAACTGCGTCTCTGACAGACAGCGGTAGCCGGCGCAGCTTTTGGCGTACCGGTGTGACAGAGGAATCGACCTTCACGCGGTGCACAAAGTTTTCTGCACACCCTACAGCAGCGGGAGCAGATGCAGTAGTGCACTGGAGCACAGGAGTAGGCAGAGATGCAGAGTCATTAGGAGGCACCACTTTGTTGTTTGCAATATGCACACTTAACACAGTCATTAGGTCCCTCCCCATCAGTGAGGTCCCCCTCTCCACAATGAAGAAGGTACCTGGAGCAGTGCGGCCATGGAGAGAAACATCAGCAGACATGCACCCCAGCACTGGAATGCTGGTTTTAGAGTAAGACACCAGCCTGGCAGTCGGTTCAGTAAGTGGAATGTTTTTAAAGTACTGTGCGTAGATGCTCTGTGGCAGTATAGAGACAGATGAACCAGTGTCAACCAGCAATTCCACTTTACTGGACTGTGAGTGTTCTGAAATAATCTCCACAGTGCATGTGATCTTATCACTATTACGTGCAGAATGTTCAGTATATAACACTGTAAATTCAGGGAGATCAACCTCACGTACCTCCTTGGTGTGTGTCTGTGTACTGCGACACACCTTGGCAAAGTGACCCACTCTGTTGCATTGTCTGCATGTAACTGATGCAGCTGGGCAGTTAGTTGCATTAGCTAAATGTCCATCTGATCCACAGCGGTAACATGTTTTCCGCTGTGAAGCCTCCCCAGGCTTTGTACGCTTACCCCACTGTCCCCCTTTTCGTTGTGGAGTGTGCTGCACCGCCTGCACAGATGCAGCCCGCGGCTCACAGAAGGCCTTAGCTTGCTCCGTAGCAGCCTCAATCTGTGTAGCAGTTGTCATGGCCCTTTCCAGTGTAAGTTTATTGTCCATCAAAAGTCTTTCACGGATCCGCGGGTTGTGTAGATGTTCAACTAGCTGATCACGGATCGCCTCATCCGCACGATCGCCATAGTCGCACGTAGCTGCAAGTTCACGTAGTGCAATCACATACTGAAGGACCGTTTCATTCTGCATCTGTACTCTCTTACGGAAAGCATGGCGTTCAGCAACAGTGTTTGTCTTGGGCACAAAGTACTCCTCCAACGCAGTCATTGCAGAATCGTAATCTGCACCTGTGTTCGGGAGCGAGTAGAAGAGACGCTGTCCCTCGGTGCCCAGGCAGTGTAGTAAGACGGCTCTACGCCGTGCAGCAGGCCAAGCATTACCGCTAGCATTGATGACCAGCAAATAGTTCTCAAAAATGTTCCGCCATGTCTTGAATGGAATGGTGGGCTCACCAGGCGCAGGCAGGAAAAAACAGGGAAACGGCACGTTTACAGCCATTGTAAAAACTAGTAACTCCGATTACTCGTCGCCAATTGTGATGTCCGGACTGGACTTGTAAGTAATAATAGTCGATAGAGAACGTGGTCCATCAAACGCAGCTTTATTCTTTTCAGCATGAGTATAGCAGCGAACTACTCAACATAACTTCTCAGCATGAATGAGTATGGCAGCCAACTACCCAGCATGCACTTCAACTTCCTCCTAGTCTAACACGTGATTCCGTCTTAAAGGGCAGGACACAACACATACAAATGTACTTAAAGGCCCTAAAAAGCACCAACGTACGGAGCTCCCCCAGCCTCGCTTGTGAACACGCCGCCATCTTGGAAATCCCCCCAAAAATTGTTGATGGCGTCAGTAAACCTCGGGTCTCCTACAGTAGATTAACACAGTGGATACTGTTCAAGCAGCGGTCTCTGTGAGTGGTAGTTAGGTTTATGTTTCAGCTTGTAAAAAATGCCTCACGCAGAGTCTCTCACGAATGGAAGAATGAGCAAAAAATCAACAAAGAAAGCGTGTGGGTCGAAGACACACACATTTCATTATGAGAAAATCCTCGGTGAAAATCCTTGATTTCTTTGAGATCAATAAGAATATTTTTTAAGTGTTCTGACCTGAGCAATCCCTGTGCAGCCAACGAGACCGTAAATTGATTTATCAATATGTGCTATTAGCGGAACATCTCTCTTGTATCTCTTTTGTGCTCCGTCTGCTTTTGTATGTTAATTGAGAAGAGCTCTCTCCAGGCCGATCCATTTTACAGCGATTACCTTAAACATCACAGTCATTAACACCACGGGACTGAATGGAGGGAGATTACAAATGTCCGCCCATCTCAAACTCCTCACTTCCCTGCCACAACAAAAAGCCTCTCACCGTCCTCAAATCAATGTGAACGCGTTGAAGAAGACGACACACAGTGAACTTAACAGACAGGAATAGACTCTCGGATTCTGGAGACGCCCAATGGAGGGATGAGAATTGAGCTAATGTTAAGGTGAACAGGGAGATTTCACAGGGTTTAGGCTGTACCCCCACAGGTGTGTGATTGCTTTTATATTGTCTGTAGCCTACAGCAGGGGAGGCTGGAGGAGGTAGAAGTCAGAGGACGGGCTCATTGTAAATGCATGGAACGGAATGGGGACTGGTGTCAATCAAACACACACATGCATCGCAATGAGCCTGAGTGTTGGTACAGAGTCGGCGTTCCCATGTGTGCAGTTACACCTTTGTCTTATGTTGCATGTATTTATTAGTATGCAAAAGTTAATACCTTGTTGTCAGCTACACAGACACACAAACACACACACACACACACGCAAGCACGCACACACACACACACATACACACACGCACACGCACACGCACACACACACACACGCACACGCACACGCGCGCACGCACGCACACACACGCACGCACGCACACACACACACACACACACACACACACACACACACACACACACACACACACACACACACACACACACACACACACACACACACACACACACACACACACACACACACACACACACACACAGGCAAACCCAACCCAACCCTCCTCTCAAACACATTCTCTTCCTGTAAAATTAATCCACTGGAGTCTATGCATTTGTTATTTGTTTATCTGTGCTTGGTTTGCACTGTTAATTAAATCAGTTCTCTATTTATGTATTCTGCCAATGAATTATTAACCCAGCAGTTTTGTATATTATTGCTTTTTTGTAGTTTGGGTATACTATGTGTGCGTGTATGAATGTATACAGCTGCCATTATGAAACAGCTTTTTTTCTTATAGAGACGCCTCATGTTTTATGTATACTGTCTCCTCGATATTAAAGCAATAAGCAATGCATATATAAACTCACATATTTCATTTCAAAAGCTACTTTACATCTATTCCTTTCTTATCAACAGTAGTCAGTAGCCTGACACTTGCACAGTCACACTCTCTCTCTCTCTCTCTCTCTCTCTCTCCTCTCTCTCTCTCTCTCTCTCTCTCTCTCTCTCTCGCATACACACATGCACACACACACACACACACACACACAAAAACACACAC
>NC_137676.1:17636087-17661087 GCF_963989245.1 Nansenia antarctica | reverse complement strand
GCAGGGAGGCGCGCTGAGCGGCGGCGGACCAGGGCTCCGTTGACTTGGGAATGAAGTCACCGGGGACCCGCAGCGGCTGTCCAAACACCAGCTCAGCGGACGACGACTGGAGGTCCTCCTTAGGCGCTGTCCTGAGCC
Organism: Nansenia antarctica; assembly: GCF_963989245.1. Taxonomy (NCBI): domain Eukaryota; kingdom Metazoa; phylum Chordata; class Actinopteri; order Argentiniformes; family Microstomatidae; genus Nansenia; species Nansenia antarctica. The sequence continues at coordinate 17,660,949 of NC_137676.1, read as the reverse complement.
CCAGCATGACCCACGGCAGCTTGTCAAGCCAGTCGCTGTCCGTGAGGCTGGCTCGAAGGGCGGCCTTCATGGATCGATGGAAACGCTCACAGAGCCCGTTCGCCTGCGGGTGATAGGCGGTTGTGCGGTGGAGCTTGACCCCCAGATTCTCCGCCACCGCTGCCCACAGCTCTGAAGTAAACTGTGAGCCACGGTCAGAGGAGAGATCAGCAGGGGTGCCGTAGCGGGAGACCCACACCGCGATGAACGCCCGGGCCAGGTCGGGGGCTGTCGTTGAGGAGAGCGGAACTGCCTCCGGCCAGCGAGTCGTCCTGTCCACCATGGTAAAGAGATAGGTGTATCCGTGCGAGGGGGGCAGCGGCCCTACCAGGTCCACGTTTACATGATCGAACCTCCGCTCAGGCACAGAGAACTGCTCCAGGGGGGCCTTGACGTGTCGATGCACCTTGGCGCGCTGGCAGGCGATGCACGTGTCTACCCAGGCCCTCACATCCCTCTTGAGCCCATGCCAGACGAATTTCTCTGACACCAGCCGTGAGGACGGTTTCCTACCAGGGTGAGACAAGCCGTGTATCGCCTCGAAGGCGGGGCGCCTCCAGTTGGCGGGGACCACCGGTCGTGGCTGACCCATGGAGACGTCGCACAGGAGCGTGGCCCCTGCGTCACCGAAAACCACCTCTTCTAGGCGCAGTCCTGTGTCCGACAACTTGAGAGCCTGGACGGCGGGGTCGGCGGCCTGGTCTGCAGCCATGCGCGCGTAGTCCAAACCCAGTTGGACCGCACCAACCACCGCCCTGGAGAGACAATCCGCGACCTGGTTGGACTTCCCAGCAACGTGCTGGATGTCTGTGGTGAACTCGGATATGTAGGCGAGCTGGCGCTGTTGGCGGTCGGACCACGGCTCCGCCACCTTGGACATGGCGTGCGTGAGTGGCTTGTGGTCCACGTAGGCCGTAAACTCGCGGCCCTCCAGTAAAAAACGGAAGTGTCTGACAGCAAGCCACAGCCCGAGGAGCTCCCTGTCGAATGTGCTGTACCTTTGCTCTCTGGGAGACAGCTGGCGGCTGAAGAATGCAAGAGGCTGCCAGGCGTCCCCAACCCACTGTTCGTACACCGCTCCCACAGCAAAGTCAGAGGCGTCCGTGGTGAGAGCAGTGGGTGCCGAGGGCGAGGGGTGGGCCAACATGGCAGCGCGGGCCAGGGCCGCCTTGGTGTCCTGAAAGGCTTTGACACGCTCCGCCGTCCAGTCCACCGGCTGCTTCAGAGTCTTGCCCTTCTGGGCATCGTACAGAGGCCGCAGGATGTGAGCGATGTGGTGGAGGAAGCGATAGTAGAAGGTTACCATCCCGATGAACCCCTTGAGCTCGCTGATTGTGCTGGGGCGCGGGAAAGCAGCGACAGCTTCCACCTTCGAGGGGAGGGGGGTCACCCCCTCTGCGGAGACCCGGTGCCCGAGAAAGTCGATGGTGTTCCGTCCGAACTCACACTTCGCCGGATTGACAATCAGCCCATGTTGGCTGAGCCGTGTGAAAAGGGCCCGGAGGTGGGACAGGTGCTCCTCCTCCGTGGTGCTTGCGACGAGGATGTCATCCAAGTAGACGAAGAGGAATGGTAGGTCCCGGAGCACCGAGTGCATGAGGCGTTGGAAGGTCTGCGCCGCGTTCTTCAGGCCGAACGGCATCCGCAGAAACTCGAAGAGTCCAAATGGCGTGATTACGGCCGTCTTAGGGACGTCCTCGGGGTGCACCGGCACCTGATGGTACCCCCGTACCAGGTCCACTTTGGAGAAGAAGCGTTTGCCTGCCAGGTTCGCTGAAAAGTCCTGGACATGTGGGACCGGGTAGCGGTCAGGCTTGGACGCGTCGTTGAGGCGGCGGTAGTCCCCACATGGGCGCCACCCGCCGTCTGACTTAGGGACGATGTGCAGGGGAGACGCCCAGGGGCTGCTCGAGCGCCGAACGATGCCCACCTGCTCCATATGCGCAAACTCCGCCCTGGCGATGGCCAGCTTCTCCGGGTTGAGGCGCCTGGCCCTGGCGTGGAGGGGAGGCCCCTCGGTCTCGATGTGGTGCTCCACTCCGTGTTTCACCGTGGGCGCGGAGAAGGTGGGCTTGGTAAGGTCGGGGAATTCGGCGAGCAGCCGAAGGTACTGGTCACTTTCGGCGAGCGTATTGGACCACCCGCTGTAGACCGCCTCCCCCTGCGTACAGGCGAAGGAAGCGAAAGTCTGTGAGTTGACCAGGCGCCTGTTCCCCACGTCCACCAACAGGTTGTGGGCGCACAGAAAATCCGCACCAAGGAGGGGAAATGTGACAGCCGCTATGACAAAATCCCACGAAAAGCATTGCCCTCCGAAGCACACGTCCACCGCCCTAGTGCCATAAGAGCAGATAGGTGTGCCGTCCGCGCCTGCCAACTGCGGACCACGCTCCTCCTTCGCCACATCCGATCTCTCTGCCGGAATGATGCTCCACTGGGCACCTGTGTCACAAAGGAAACTGCGACCAGAGGCGGTGTCTTGTATGAAGAGCAGCCTGTTGGTGACGCCAGCGCTCAGGGCCACTACTGAGTGCCGGCCCCGCCGTTTCCCGTCGGTCCGAAGGTGCAGGGTGAGCGGCACCGTTTGGCCTTGGCGCCAAAAGTGGCGTGGTAGAAACAATGGCCCGCAGCGTTACCCTGCTGGCCAGAAGGTCTGGCGTCATCCTTCGCTCTCCTGCGACGGTCGGGTGGCGGGGCGGCCGCGGGAGCGAGCAGGTCGGGGGACCGTTGAGGCATGGCCAAGACGAACCGGTCCGCCTCCCTGGCCAGGGCGCGGGGCTCCATGATGGCGGTGTTGGCCAGCGCCATCCTAACTTGAGCTGGCAATGTGCGCATGAACAGCTCTGTGAAGAGGATCATGGGGTCTTCTGTACCGAGCAGGTTTAGCATCCTCTCCATGCGCGCAGAAGGCCTCTCGTCACCCAAGTCCGACATGGCAAATAGGCGACGCACCCTCTCCGCAGTGGACAGTTCAAATGTCTCTAGAAGCAGGGCCTTGAGGCGCTCATATTTGTTCGTCGTCGGGGGAGCAGACAAAAAACCTACCACTCGAGCTGCGGTGGAGCTGCCCAACATTGCCACAGCATGGTTGTACCGGTCGTCGTCGTCATCGATGTCACTTTTGTTGAAATGTGCCTCTACAATAGCAAACCATGCAGCAGGCGTTGAGTCCCAGAACTCTGGTAGCTTGAGAGTGGGAGTGTGCGCACCACGCGTTACCCTGACAGGGGATGGTGATGGCTGCCGCTGGTTTGAACGTCTTCCTCGCCCGGACATTTTGCAGGATTGTAATGTTCGTTCGCTGGTTTTTGTACACAATTACGTTAACAAAAATCCACGTCGGGGTCACCAGTGTAGTGCCGGAGGAAAAAGGAAAGACGTAGGCAACGTAATGATAACTGTTTAATCAAAATAACAACTTGTACTCTCAGTACAGGACCAGAAAATGGATCACCAAAACTGTTGTGTCTAAACAGGAAGTTGCAACGTTAATAATCCTCCCCTCTGCCCCTAGTGCCAGAACTGGTTCCCTCCCACTACACAACCAACAGTAAGAGGAGAACATGAACCCATAATGTAGTCACTACACTACACAGGTTTAATTGTTCGTGTCGTGTCGTTTAAGCCATCACTTACATTACATAACAAAATGTAATAATTTTCTCCGACATGTCTTTGTAAGGAGGAAACTGATTGAATGCAGTAATTTGCCCTCTAACACCCGAAGGCATTAAATGGAGCTCTGTTTGCATTAGGCATGCAATGTTAGAATGCTGACTTTAAATTAAATGCAACAGGGGCCGGAATGGATATTGTCAGTGTTGTCTATTGCTGAAAGGCTTTTCATCTCGATCCTTGAAATTGCGCTTGTATAGATGATGAGATAAATGACCCATATAATTCAATTTATGCTCGATTTGAGATTTCGTCTTCCTCCATACAAAGGTCACGTCTTCTGAATAAACCCAGTGCACGGCGGGGTAGTTGTAGGGCACTTCCATAATAATCTACCATTGATTTCCATCGCCTCCAACGACAATGGAGACTGGACCCTATGCATAAGCACTGCAGAATAATACTTAGCAATCTCGGAAAGATTGCAAGGTCACGGTTGCCATTGTCTCTCTGTTTGGGTCAAGGTCCTCATTCTAAAGACATGCAAATCTATGAATCCTGCACAGCTTGATTAATGCTTTATATTCACGCAAACACACACGTTCACGAGCGAGAGAGGGAGAGTAGAGGAGAGAAGAAGTGAAACATTCACTGGATAAGACGTGTATGGGGTTGTTGTATTGACTGTATAATGGCCAGTGTATAGAACCAAGGACAGCTCACCAGTAGAACCTCATTTACAGTATATCATTTATAAACAGCAAGGGCTGTAGCAAGCATTGTTGTACACAGACTCCAAACACAGAGGTGTGTCTATGTTCTCTAGGGCGAAGTCTGTGTTTACAATCAGCATTACAAAAAAACTAAAATTACACAGCACTCGACTGCCCCAATTCTACCCAAGGGTGAAATTGCCTTTTCATAATTTCCATTATACTTGCTCTTTGAAAAATTGTTCTTATCATCTGCCGAAAAGATAGAGAAAGTTATTTTTCCTTCAAAGTGCGTTTTGATGAGCTGTTGTTTGATGAAGTGTCTCGGCCCCTGAATCTGAGATGCTCGTGAGAGTGTTCTATTTTTTGTTTCATTTCTACGCTCTGTGGGAAGTGATGAATGAAGTATTGTCTTGTTGAGTGCCCTTTTCAGGGACACCTGAGCCTAGTACCCTGATGGAGCGGTGTGTGACAATGTGCATGTAGTGCCTGTATTCACAGACTAGCTTTCTGGTCTTCTAAAAAAAAAAAGGAGCTGAATGGTATCAAAAGAAGCCTAATCGTGTACAATATCTGGATACTGCATCAATCAATCAAATGTATTCGCATAGTTATTTTTAAGACAATTGTCTCAAAGCGCTTACATCATCATACATCATACTAAACAATATAAACAATAAACACAATACAAACAATACAAGAGCAGGTATATAGGACGGAGTAGAAGATTCGGAAGCCCCCTCGGAGAGATAAGCAGAAAGAGGGGGAAAAAAAAGATTAGAGGCTATGGAGAAAATCTGATACATGAAACAGTAGGAGAGAATCAGCTTAAAACAGGTGGCCTGATGACCTCTGCACATCTAAGGACATCTGAATTACATCTAAAGGAAAGGGCCAGAGCCCGCCTACATCTGGTCCACTCGTAAGAGGGAGCAGCAGCAAGAACTCTACAGCAGAGGCTCCAGAAAACCCAAACCTCTGCATCACGAGAGCCCCCCCACCACTGAGAGGGAAGAAGGACACAAAATCGGCCCAGGCAGCGGCCGCTGACCCCCCAGACCCGCAACAATTCGGTGGCACACCTGCCATAAGGGGGGCCAAAACCAGCCACCCAGAGCGACCCAACCCAGCCTTGACCCCATCATTGGAGCAGGGTACCCCACTGCTCCCCATAGACAATGAATTGAGCCAGACCCGGATAACGCCCTGGCCATCCACCACCGCCCACAATCCCTGTAGCCCATGCAACATGCCTGCATGGGATATGACGGATAGCAGAAGCAAGCTCAGCCAATACCAAGTGGGGGAGAAAATGAAATCGTCCTCAAAAGCAAACGCTAGCCACCGGACCAGTGCCAACCCTGTGGCATTCCTGCACCGGGTGGGGAGGAGCAGCTGCTTGTGCCATCCGAGTCCTTACACCACCAGAAGGCGCCCCAGTAACCACCCAGCAAGCCAGCCCCCGAACACAGATAGCAAGGATGGTTTATTGCCGGGCAAGGCCGTGTCTTGAGCTTAGACTCGCAAATTGAGACTGAATCTGACTCCCTAACATGAATCAGAAGATTATTCCCGAGCCGGGGCGCTCTTTAGCGAAAGGTGGTTTGGAGCTGAGCTAATCTCTCTGTATCTTGTCAACAAAGTGCATGTGAACGGAGTTAGTCTAATGCTTTATAGGCAATATCATTTTAAAGTCTGCTTGTGCTTAAATCATGAACTAGTGCAAAGAAGGAAGTACAAGAGTAATGTGATCATGCTATTTTGGTTTTAGTAAGGATTTTAGCAGCTGGTGTTTTGTACTAAGTTTGGGCAGCCAGATAAAAGTGCATTACAGTCATGTAATCAACTTTTTTTCTGCATCACTAAATGATAAAAAAAAATCCCTAATCTTAGATATGTTACGGAGATTAAAGAACACATCCTCAAAGTGGTTTTGATATGTCTATCCAATGAGAGATCAGGGTCAATACTAACCCCGAGGCTTTTTACTGTTTGCTTAGGATTGATCGTGCATCTGCCGAGACTGAGCGTTAGATACAATAGTAAGTTCCCCTGTTTCTTTGGGTCGAGGATGAACACCTCAGTCTTGGCAGAGTTGAGGAGTAAAAAGTCAGCATAACAGTGAAGATATATACCATGCATACAAATAAAATCGCCTAGGGGTAGCAAACACAAAGAAGACTGCAAAGGGCAGAGTACTGAGCCTTGCAGGACACCAAACTGGACATTAGAGAGAGATGAGCTTTTCTCATCCAGAGCTCTAGTCTGAAGCCAACAATAATTCATTAACTACTTTGACTAAAGCTGTCTCAGTGCTATGTCGGGGCCTACAACCTGACTGAAGGGTCTATGCTCCTCTGTTTCAAAAACATAATGAGCTGCTGGGCAACTGCTTTCTCAAGTATTTTCGAGAGATGCGGCTTAATAGTGGTTTAATGACTGCTACAGCGAGAGAACTAGGCACACAGCCAGAAGAGGGAGAACAATTAACAATATCTAGCATATGAAGTCTTATTGTGTTTGCTTGGTTGATCATCCAAGTATGTAGTCCATTATTCCAAACAACATACAGTTTTCATTATTACATATTATATAACAATATTTATTGCTACGGCGGAGTTTGATACCTTAGAGCGCTTCGGCATTGTTTGCCGGTCAAACAGCCCCTGGGCTTCACCACTCCATATCGTGCCAAAGCCTGGCGGTGAGTGGCGTCCATTTGGCGATTACAGCTGTCTCAACATGATTATGACCCCTGACCCCTGACCGCTACTCGATTCCACACATCCAGGACTTTTCTGCTCGGCTGGCGGGGAAGTTTGTTTTCTCTAAAGTGAACCTAGTTCGTGGCTATCACCAGGTTCCTGTCCATCCACAGGATGTCCCGAAAACGGCGGTGATCACCCCGTTCTGCCTTTCGAGTTGGAGTTTTGCATGCCGTTCGGCCTCAGAAACGCAGCACAGGCTTTTCAGCGGCTGATGGACACCGTGCTAAGGGAATGAAATGCCAACGCTCTGTGTTTTTATCGGTTCCGTCTCCTTTTGTCATCTCCAAGTCCTACAACGTCATTATTCTTATGACCCAAGCAGCGGGTGATGTCAAGTCTCGCCAGATAATCTGCATGTTTGATTATTTTGTCCTTTGTGGCTCAGTCGGTAGAGCATCGCGCTAACAACGCTTAGGTTCGATTCCGGCGGGGACCATATATAGGCTACTGAAAAATGTATGCACTTGCAGCAATTTGGACTTGCTGCAATTTTGATTATAACGTCAGCTAAATTAAATATATTATTATTTGTTCGGTTCAATTACAGTGTAGACCATACAAACGTCTAACTCAATCGGCACCCCAAACTGACACTGTCTATTGAGTCTACGGACTCTGAAAGCCTCTAAAGGCCACACGTCTCATATGTATACTGAGTGTAGGGCTGCAACTAACGATTATTTCGATAATCGATTAATCTACCGATTTTCTCCGATTAATCGATCAAATCGATTACCAAAACAAACGGAAAAAAGATTTGACATTTTTTTTTTTTTTTTTTTTTTTAAGATTTGTTTTGCAAATGTTATTTTATGTTTTCTAAATCAGCCAGGCCTATACATATACATGTGAAACATGAATAAGTATTAATAAAAAATAAAAAATAATATAAATAAAAAAGGCTTTGCTACATCAAATAGGTTTAACAACAGGCCATGGACTATGGCGGTAGATTGTTTCAATAAAGTAGTTGAACTCTAGCTCAATACATGCATTGTTTTAGGTAATAACTTTGCTTAATGTAAAGGTCAGTAACGTGCAATATAGGCTACAGACAAGACACTAATGTTTTTATATAACAGATATGCTCCAAAACAATGCAATGTGTCCTCTCACTCCATACAATAGGCTAGGCTACAGTCAGTGTCTCACTCTAACTCACGGGTAGCTTGGTAGGCTACCACTAGCTAGCCTTTAGCTTATCACCTCTGCTCTACCACTGACGTTAGCCAGCTAGCTAAATACACTTGTCATGCAATATTGAATTCATGAATGCGAGCAAACACTCACTGGCTATCGCATTACATTACAGTCATTTAGCTGACGCTTCGCCAGAACTCACACTAACGCATTTGCATGGAGAGCAGGAGACCATGGAAGGGCTGAGCCCAGCAGGACTTATATAATAAAACAATAGGAAGTTAGCTGTAACCCTCCTCTATAGAAACATAGTTAGTGTAACCCTCCTCTATAGAAACATAGTTAGTGTAACCCTCCTCTATAGAAACATAGTTAGTGTAACCCTCCTCTATAGAAACATAGTTAGTGCTCTGGTTCTCAGCACAGCTACGCAGACTACAGCTGGACGAGCAGCGTAGTGACAGTCAGCTAGCGGCAGCAGCGAGCTAACCCTGCTAGCTAACTCACTAGCATGTCCTGACAGCAGACAGCAGACAGCTTCACTCTCAAGGCTTTTGAGTAGCATGATTTAAATGTAGCCGCTGCGCCGGTGTAGGTACCGGATTTTCCCACTTTCCCGGTTCCGGTCATAGGTTCTGTCCTTTCCGGCCATAGGTAGCGCTATGATTCGCGATGCCTACACCGGCCGCAAGACAGTGTGGCGTGCGTCAACAGGAAGTAGGTTTGTTATGGGGAAAAAAAAAGAAAATAAAAAAAAAAGTTAAAAAAAAAAGTAAAAAAAAAAAAAACGACGAATCGATAATGGCATTCGTCGCCAACGAATTTCGTTATCGATTATTATCGATTTAATCGATTCGTTGTTGCAGCCCTAACTGAGTGGCAGTGGCAGTGGCTCAGGATGTAGAGCCGGCGTCTAATGATCGCAAGGTCGGCGGTTTTGATCCAATTCAATTCAATTCAATTGCCAAATTCGAACAATTAACTGACAAGTTGATTGCATGGCAATAAAACAATTCTTATATTATTTGATAGTGTCTTTTAATGAATACATGATCTATAACAATTGATTATTCTTTATTTGGAAGAGCATAATTCAAGACTAACAAGTTCAATATTTAGCATGCATTCATGCATGGACCCTGAAATCCCCTCAGTAAGTAAGTGAGTAAAAGGCAGAAAGCGCAAGCCAGAATGGCCCATAATAAGATGGACCGTCTGCCAGGTGGACCGTGTGGAACATCAGCGCCCTGGGCGTTGTTACCATTAGGCCAGGCTTTATCCCTGTCCCCTGACGAGAGTAGTTATGCTAATGGGGATGTCTGAGAGGGCTGTTAGTCAGGTCCTCAAGTCCCAGACAGGTTGGGCTCATTTCTGGTTTACAGGTCAGGGGATGGTTAAAACGTTTGGGGAGGCCAGACCACTCATCCACATGAGACCCCCACCCCTACCACTCACCCTCCACCCCAACACCGAGCTAAGTACAGTGTGTGTGTGTGTGTGTGTGTGTGAGCCCTAAAGTACAGAGCTAAGGTGGTTTGGAGGTGAGTAGCGTCTGCTGAATGAGATGCAGCCATATGTTCGTGGGTTTTGACTACCAGAGGGAGTGTGTCAACGGTGTGAGAAATTGCTTTAAGTCAGTCGCTGTGTGTTCAATGCGCTTGTGTACATGTTTGCGGGTGTATTTGTGTGTGTGTGTGTGTGTTCATGTTCATTCATGAGCATTCAGACTGACTCGTCATCAGGCTGTGTGGTTTTTGTAGTCTTATACACGAACCTCAGCCAGATTGTTGGTATCTTTTTACGTACTGCCCTGTCATGAGTTCAGCCCTCATACTACCCTGTGTCATTGGCCTGGCATAATGAATAAACCATTTGGGCTGGGAGGAGGTGGGGGTCAGACAGCAGACCTCCCCCTCTCTTCAGACCCCTACTGGGAGTCCTGTCGCCGGGTTTCAGGGGGGTACGTACTGGCGCCGGGTCCGTCAGCCACGGAGCCTCTGAGCGAACCTCATAAGTATGCCTCTTTTAAAGGGGAACGGGGACTCGTTCGCTGGGAATGGTTTAATAATTTAGTATGGCCTTAAACTAGTCTATTTCAAGCACCCAGATGGTATTTTTATTGGGCAAATGCTCAGATAATTGAATGGAATAATTTACTCACTGTCGCTCAATAGCACAGTATCGCTGTACTGTAGTGCATCAATCCAGGGAAAAGGAGAGGGAGAGTTCATTCTTCAGTGAAGAGTGAACTCTTCATTTCAGACTTCTGGAAAAAAGTGTTTTTTGGGGAAAATGTTAACTTTAAACAGAAATCAGTCAATATGCAAATTAGTATGCATGAATTTGAGTGTGTTTATATCTCTTCGTGTTTTTGTGTCACCCGTGTGTGTATTTGTGTTTGTGTGTGTGTGTGTGTGTTTGTGTCATCTGTGTGTGTGTGTGTGTGTGTGTGTGTGTGTGTGTGTGCCAGGGGGGGGCCCATTTGAATGTAAGGGAAAACGCTTTGGATGAATACGTGTGGGTGTGTGTGCGCGTGCACATGCGTATGCGTGTGTGTGTGTGTGTGTGTGTGTGTGTTTGTGTTTGTGTCACCTGTGTGTGTGGTGTGTGTGTGTGTGGGGGGAGGGGGGGGGCATTTGAATGTAAGGGAAAACGCCTTGCTCTGGATGAATACATTATTAATGCACTCTATCTTCTCAGTGTGATTGGTGACTGGGAGCGTTGCATCCCATCTGTCCAATCCCACATCCTCCTGTGGGCACCGGAGGACAGGGATATACTATACTGGAGGACAGAGGACATACTATACTGGAGGACAGGGGACATACTATACTGGAGGACAGAGGACATACTATACTGGAGGACAGGGACATACTATACTGGAGGACAGAGGACATACTATACTGGAGGACAGGGACATACTATACTGGAGGACAGGGACATACTATACTGGAGGACAGGGACATACTATACTGGAGGACAGGGACATACTATACTGGAGGACAGAGACATACTATACTGGAGGACAGAGGACATACTATACTGGAGGACAGAGGACATACTATACTGGAGGACAGAGGACATACTATACTGGAGGACAGAGACATACTATACTGGAGGAGAGGGACATACTATACTGGAGGACAGAGGACATACTATACTGGAGGACAGAGGACATACTATACTGAAGGACAGGGGACATACTATACTGGAGGACAGGGACATACTATACTGGAGGACAGAGGACATGCTATACTGGAGGACAGGGACATACTATACTGGAGGACAGAGGACATACTATACTGGAGGACAGAGGACATACTATACTGGAGGACAGGGACATACTATACTGGAGGACAGGGGACATACTATACTGGAGGACAGGGACATACTATACTGGAGGACAGAGGACATACTATACTGGAGGACAGGGACATACTATACTGGAGGACAGAGGACATACTATACTGGAGGACAGAGGACATACTATACTGGAGGACAGGGACATACTATACTGGAGGACAGGGACATACTATACTGGAGGACAGAGGACATACTATACTGGAGGACAGGGACATACTATACTGGAGGACAGAGGACATACTATACTGGAGGACAGGGACATACTATACTGGAGGACAGGGACATACTATACTGGAGGACAGAGGACATACTATACTGGAGGACAGGGGACATACTATACTGGAGGACAGAGGACATACTATACTGGAGGACAGAGGACATACTATACTGGAGGACAGGGACATACTATACTGGAGGACAGGGACATACTATACTGGAGGACAGAGGACATACTATACTGGAGGACAGAGGACATACTATACTGGAGGACAGGGACATACTATACTGGAGGACAGGGACATACTATACTGGAGGACAGAGGACATACTATACTGGAGGACAGAGGACATACTATACTGGAGGACAGGGACATACTATACTGGAGGACAGGGACATACTATACTGGAGAACAGGGGACATACTATACTGGAGGACAGGGACATACTATACTGGAGGACAGAGGACATACTATACTGGAGGACAGAGGACATACTATACTGGAGGACAGGGGACATACTATACTGGAGGACAGGGGACATACTATACTGGAGGACAGAGGACATACTATACTGGAGGACAGGGGACATACTATACTGGAGGACAGAGGACATACTATACTGGAGGACAGGGACATACTATACTGGAGGACAGAGGACATACTATACTGGAGGACAGGGACATACTATACTGGAGGACAGGGACATACTATACTGGAGGACAGGGACATACTATACTGGAGGACAGGGACATACTATACTGGAGGACAGAGACATACTATACTGGAGGACAGAGGACATACTATACTGGAGGACAGAGGACATACTATACTGGAGGACAGAGGACATACTATACTGGAGGACAGAGACATACTATACTGGAGGAGAGGGACATACTATACTGGAGGACAGAGGACATACTATACTGGAGGACAGAGGACATACTATACTGAAGGACAGGGGACATACTATACTGGAGGACAGGGACATACTATACTGGAGGACAGAGGACATGCTATACTGGAGGACAGGGACATACTATACTGGAGGACAGAGGACATACTATACTGGAGGACAGAGGACATACTATACTGGAGGACAGGGACATACTATACTGGAGGACAGAGGACATACTATACTGGAGGACAGGGACATACTATACTGGAGGACAGGGACATACTATACTGGAGGACAGAGGACATACTATACTGGAGGACAGGGACATACTATACTGGAGGACAGAGGACATACTATACTGGAGGACAGGGACATACTATACTGGAGGACAGGGACATACTATACTGGAGGACAGAGGACATACTATACTGGAGGACAGGGGACATACTATACTGGAGGACAGAGGACATACTATACTGGAGGACAGAGGACATACTATACTGGAGGACAGGGACATACTATACTGGAGGACAGGGACATACTATACTGGAGGACAGAGGACATACTATACTGGAGGACAGAGGACATACTATACTGGAGGACAGGGACATACTATACTGGAGGACAGGGACATACTATACTGGAGGACAGAGGACATACTATACTGGAGGACAGAGGACATACTATACTGGAGGACAGGGACATACTATACTGGAGGACAGGGACATACTATACTGGAGAACAGGGGACATACTATACTGGAGGACAGGGACATACTATACTGGAGGACAGAGGACATACTATACTGGAGGACAGAGGACATACTATACTGGAGGACAGGGGACATACTATACTGGAGGACAGGGGACATACTATACTGGAGGACAGGGACATACTATACTGGAGGACAGAGGACATACTATACTGGAGGACAGGGGACATACTATACTGGAGGACAGGGGACATACTATACTGGAGGACAGAGGACATACTATACTGGAGGACAGGGTCATGCTATACTGGAGGACAGAGGACATGCTATACTGGAGGACAGGGACATACTATACTGGAGGACAGAGGACATACTATACTGGAGGACAGGGACATACTATACTGGAGGACAGGGACATACTATACTGGAGGACAGGGGACATACTATACTGGAGGACAGGGGACATACTATACTGGAGGACAGAGGACATACTATACTGGAGGACAGAGGACATGCTATACTGGAGGACAGGGGACATACTATACTGGAGGACAGAGGACATGCTATACTGGAGGACAGGGACATACTATACTGGAGGACAGAGGACATGCTATACTGGAGGACAGGGACATACTATACTGGAGGACAGAGGACATGCTATACTGGAGGACAGGGACATACTATACTGGAGGACAGAGGACATGCTATACTGGAGGACAGGGGACATACTATACTGGAGGACAGAGGACATGCTATACTGGAGGACAGGGACATACTATACTGGAGGACAGAGGACATACTATACTGGAGGACAGGGACATACTATACTGGAGGACAGGGACATACTATACTGGAGGACAGGGGACATACTATACTGGAGGACAGGGGACATACTATACTGGAGGACAGGGACATACTATACTGGAGGACAGAGGACATACTATACTGGAGGACAGGGGACATACTATACTTGAGGACAGAGGACATACTATACTGGAGGACAGGGACATACTATACTGGTGGACAGAGGACATACTATACTGGAGGTCAGGGGACATACTATACTGGAGGACAGGGGACATACTATACTGGAGGACAGAGGACATACTATACTGGAGGACAGGGGACATACTATACTGGAGGACAGGGACATACTATACTGGAGGACAGGGACATACTATACTGGAGGACAGGGACATACTATACTGGAGGACAGGGACATACTATACTGGAGGACAGAGGACATACTATACTGGAGGACAGGGACATACTATACTGGAGGACAGAGGACATACTATACTGGAGGACAGAGGACATACTATACTGGAGGACAGGGACATACTATACTGGAGGACAGAGGACATACTATACTGGAGGACAGGGGACATACTATACTGGAGGACAGAGGACATACTATACTGGAGGACAGGCGACATACTATACTGGAGGACAGGGACATACTATACTGGAGGACAGGGACATACTATACTGGAGGACAGGGACATACTATACTGGAGGACAGGGACATACTATACTGGAGGACAGAGGACATACTATACTGGAGGACAGGGACATACTATACTGGAGGACAGAGGACATACTATACTGGAGGACAGAGGACATACTATACTGGAGGACAGGGACATACTATACTGGAGGACAGAGGACATACTATACTGGAGGACAGAGGACATACTATACTGGAGGACAGGGGACATACTATACTGGAGGACAGGGGACATACTATACTGGAGGACAGGGACATACTATACTGGAGGACAGAGGACATACTATACTGGAGGACAGGGACATACTATACTGGAGGACAGAGGACATACTATACTGGAGGACAGAGACATACTATACTGGAGGATAGGGACATACTATACTGGAGGACAGGGACATGCTATACTGGAGGACAGAGGACATAATATACTGGAGGACAGGGGACATACTATACTGGAGGACAGAGGACATACTATACTGGAGGACAGAGGACATACTATACTGGAGGACAGGGACATACTATACTGGAGGACAGGGACATACTATACTGGAGGACAGGGACATACTATACTGGAGGACAGAGGACATACTATACTGGAGGACAGAGGACATACTATACTGGAGGACAGAGGACATACTATACTGGAGGACAGAGGACAAACTATACTGGAGGACAGGGACATACTATACTGGAGGACAGGGACATACTATACTGGAGGACAGAGGACATACTATACTGGAGGACAGAGACATACTATACTGGAGGACAGGCGACATACTATACTGGAGGACAGAGGACATACTATACTGGAGGACAGGGGACATACTATACTGGAGGACAGAGGACATACTATACTGGAGGACAGGGACATACTATACTGGAGGACAGAGGACATACTATACTGGAGGACAGGGGACATACTATACTGGAGGACAGGGGACATACTATACTGGAGGACAGGGGACATACTATACTGGAGGACAGAGGACATACTATACTGGAGGACAGGGACATACTATACTGGAGGACAGGAGACATACTATACTGGAGGACAGAGGACATACTATACTGGAGGACAGGGACATACTATACTGGAGGACAGAGGACATACTATACTGGAGGACAGAGGACATACTATACTGGAGGACAGAGACATACTATACTGGAGGACAGGGACATACTATACTGGAGGACAGGGACATGCTATACTGGAGGACAGAGGACATACTATACTGGAGGACAGGGACATACTATACTGGAGGACAGGGACATACTATACTGGAGGACAGGGACATACTATACTGGAGGACAGGGGACATACTATACTGGAGGACAGAGGACATACTATACTGGAGGACAGAGGACATACTATACTGGAGGACAGAAGACATACTATACTGGAGGACAGAGGACATACTATACTGGAGGACAGAGGACATACTATACTGGAGGACAGGGACATACTATACTGGAGGACAGAGGACATACTATACTGGAGGACAGAGGACATACTATACTGGAGGACAGAGGACATACTATACTGGAGGACAGGGACATACTATACTGGAGGACAGAGGACATACTATACTGGAGGACAGGGACATACTATACTGGAGGACAGAGGACATACTATACTGGAGGACAGGGACATACTATACTGGAGGACAGAGGACATACTATACTGGAGGACAGAGGACATACTATACTGGAGGACAGAGACATACTATACTGGAGGACAGAGGACATACTATACTGGAGGACAGGGGACATACTATACTGGAGGACAGAGGACATACTATACTAGAGGACAGAGACATACTATACTGGAGGACAGGGGACATACTACACTGGAGGACAGGGGACATACTATACTGGAGGACAGAGGACATACTATACTGGAGGACAGAGGACGTACTATACTGGAGGACAGAGGACATACTATACTGGAGGACAGGGACATACTATACTGGAGGACAGGGACATACTATACTGGAGGACAGAGGACATACTATACTGGAGGACAGAGGACATACTATACTGGAGGACAGGGGACATACTATACTGGAGGACAGAGGACATACTATACTGGAGGACAGGGACATACTATACTGGAGGACAGGGGACATACTATACTGGAGGACAGGGACATACTATACTGGAGGACAGGGACATACTATACTGGAGGACAGAGGACATACTATACTGGAGGACAGGGGACATACTATACTGGAGGACAGAGGACATACTATACTGGAGGACAGAGACATACTATACTGGAGGACAGGGGACATACTACACTGGAGGACAGGGGACATACTATACTGGAGGACAGGGACATACTATACTGGAGGACAGAGGACATACTATACTGGAGGACAGGGACATACTATACTGGAGGACAGGGACATACTATACTGGAGGACAGGGACATACTATACTGGAGGACAGAGGACATACTATACTGGAGGACAGAGGACATACTATACTGGAGGACAGAGGACATACTATACTGGAGGACAGGGGACATACTATACTGGAGGACAGAGGACATACTATACTGGAGGACAGAGGACATACTATACTGGAGGACAGAGGACATACTATACTGGAGGACAGAGGACATACTATACTGGAGGACAGGGGACATACTATACTGGAGGACAGGGACATACTATACTGGAGGACAGAGGACATACTATACTGGAGGACAGAGGACATACTATACTGGAGGACAGAGGACATACTATACTGGAGGACAGGGACATACTATACTGGAGGACAGAGGACATACTATACTGGAGGACAGGGACATACTATACTGGAGGACAGAGGACATACTATACTGGAGGACAGAGGACATACTATACTGGAGGACAGAGGACATACTATACTGGAGGACAGGGACATACTATACTGGAGGACAGGGGACATACTATACTGGAGGACAGGGACATACTATACTGGAGGACAGGGACATACTATACTGGAGGACAGAGGACATACTATACTGGAGGACAGGGACATACTATACTGGAGGACAGAGGACATACTATACTGGAGGACAGGGGACATACTATACTGGAGGACAGGGACATACTATACTGGAGCACAGAGAGGACAACATTGAAGTACCACACAACCAGCGCTCACTCCACCCTTCCCCCATCCTCCCACACACTCCTGTCAATCTACTGCAGTCTACACACATTCAGTACAATTCACGTCTTTATGATAGTTGACAGACAGGTCCGATGTCCTGCTTGTGTGTGTGTGTGTGTGTGTGTGAGTCTCTCTGTAGTCAGGTGATCTCAGGTCTCCATCAGCTGATCAAAGGGGTTGTATCAGACCTGAGGCCATCTCACACTCCTGCCAAAAATATCAGACCTCACCAGGGTCGACCAACCCCCCCCCCCCCCCCTCTCTCCCTGCCCCAACACCCCCACACCCCCGCACCCCCCACCTCTCCCTTTTCCCTCACCCATCACCAATCGCCCGTAATCCGCTGCACATGAAAGTGCATTTACTACCATCCTAGCCTGTCACACTGTCACCATCATATTATGATAGAGGGACGTCAGACATGAAAGAGAATGGGCGATTGTACAGCATGTCGAGGTTTATAGACATGAGGACACCAGACACCCTGGGATGGTACACCATGTCGAGGTATATAGAGAAGGAGGACCCAAGACATCGCCGGGTTGTGATTGACGGCTCGGTCCTGGAAAGAAGTTGGAGAAGGAAGAGTGATGCTGAAGCACAATGGTTGGCCAGGCTTTGGGATATGACAGTTCCGTGCGCTTTACTGTCTCAGTGCTCGTTGGTACCCCGTGAGTAATCTGTGCATGAATGGACGGGTATGTACAGTGTGTCTGTCTGTGTGTAAGCGCAAACAATGCGAGTACGCCAGATGTCTGATAGTTATGACACATGCCAAAATTGACTGAACCGAGTCACACGACAAGACATACAATAACGATTCACGCTCGACAACACAATGGCACGTTCCCTTGACAACCAACATCCACCTCCCATTTAGGCATTTCAAAGCCTGCTGGCTCAGTGCTCCACAATGCTACAGCTAGCGAGCGGCGGCTCAGCTGTAGGATGTCTTCATGGATTCTGGAGGCCAAGCTCTTTGCCCTGCCGCTGAGCTTATCCAGCTGCAATTGTTTCTGTTGTATCTAAAAAGAATGGGGGTACTCAAACAATGGCCGTAACCTGTTGCCCCCGGAATTTTCCCTGCTTCTCTCCCTGTGTCATTGTTCCAGAGCTGTCGGACAGTCTGTGAATCTATCATCGGCCGCGGAGCGCCGCGCCTCCTGTGTCAACCCCTGGGCAATGACACAGGATGCTAGTGCCAGTCGGAGGAAAACCCCAGTGGCCCACGGAACAGAGGGTACGGAGGGAATGAATGGATGGGATCATATCCTTCTCCCCTGACTGAATCCTTCCACTTTTCCGTGGAAGTGTCATGGTGGTGGTTGGGTTGTTTGGTCTTTCCATCCATTGTCAATGTCCCTCAGCTTCTCTGGCTCTGGAGGGACGGGTGAGAGAGAGAGAGAGAGAGAGAGAGAGAGAGAGAGAGAGAGAGAGAGAGAGAGAGAGAGAGAGAGAGAAAGAAAGAGAGAGCGAGAAAGACAGAGAGAGAAAGAATTACATTGGTTTTTTAAAGAGGGGGTCTATAACTTGTTTCTTTGTCATAAATCTAACTTTCCCTTCACTTTTTTCCACACTCTGTCTCTGTGTAATTTGCATTAATGGGCTCTGAGTGGAGTGAAGAGAGATGCGAAGGGAGGAAACTGAATTGCAGCCTAATCAGTCAGTTCCAGCTACAGTAGGTGTGTGTGTGTGTGTGTGTGTGTGTATGTGTGTGAGAGAGAGAGAGAGAAAGAGAAAGAGAGAGAGAGAGAGAGGGAGAGATGGAGGGAGGAGGGGAGGGAGGGAGGGAGAGAGAGAGAGAGGGGCACAGATGGAGGGAGGGAGGGCGGGAGAGAGAGAGAGAGAGAAAGAGAGAGAGAGAAAGACAAATAGAGAGAGTGAGAGAGAGGGTGGGAGTTTGGGGGGTGGCGGGGGGGTAAGAGAGTGTATGGGACATGTCTGGCATCCTAATGCTTTGCTGGGTAATGAAAGCATCATTACTTGAAAAGCTGTGAGAAAGTGCTTACTGAGAAGAGAGAACCAGCAATGCCTCCTGTCTCCCCTGCTCTCTCATTCTGCCATTAGGCTCCGGCAGTCTGGCTGTTTATCAGTCTCAGTGCTGGAGATTATTTAAGTGTTTTGAATAATATGATACGACATTATGAACTAGGCCACCCTATGAGCGATACTGTAGTCGGGCACTGTGGGAGGTTGGCAGGTAGCTGAGGGCTTCTGTGTGAGGAGATCAACTGTTCCCCTGACACTCTGTCTCCAAAACTTTTCCTGACGGAATTCGCTAAGTATATGACATCTTATTCTAACTTGGAGAGTATAATGGTTGGAGAGATGGGTGCAAAAGGCTAGGATGCAAAATGAAATAAAAATACAATTATCTTTGCCCTACTTCCTGGATCCGTGGATCTGAAAAAGCCATTCCACACCTTTGGAACAATGAAATACTTCTCTCAATCTCTAATCTCTATACGGGTCATTAAATGCATGTGAGTAGCGTTAACCCTACTTTCATATTAAAGTTGCGTTTTTCACCTCAGTATTATCTAGTTAGTGCTATCTTTTTATCAAAGCCATGTCTGTATCGTAGTTTGTCCTCTACCTCTGTCCATTATCTCCAACTATTCCTTCTTACAGGTGCAATATGTACGTTTATATTTTACAGACAGTTTTATCCAAAGAGACTTACAATTAGAAATTACAGTCTCCCTGGAGTCATTTAGGTGCCTTACTCAAGGGCACGCTAGAGGTGGTGGTGTTTCCAAGTGGGATTTGAACTCATGACCTTCTGATCACCAGTCCAACTCACTAGGCCACTGTTGGAGAAAATGATGTACACCATCACTACCCCTCCTTTACATTTTACATTATGTAATATACGTAATATGTAACATTCAAGATTTCGAATGGTTGTAATGACTATGTTTAATCTGTAGCCACCAGGGGATGAGATCCTTTGAAGGACATTTTTCATTTACAAACGCTGTTTTGGTCCCGAAAAGCGCTTTCTAAAATCTAGTGTCTTAGGGCGACACTGGTTTCTTTACAATGGACCAGGGCTGTTCTAGGGGAGTGGACTAATACATATTCGCCTTTCGCGTTTCTGGTGACTTCCTCTTTAAATTGTGTGTGCATGCAGAAACAACACAGCTTTACTGACACTGCAAGTTCATTTCGGGGACGGGGACGGGGGACTGGGGCTTATATTATTATTATTAGGGAAGATGTTGGTGTTTGGGAACTGAGTTTCGCCTCTCTGTGATCAGAGTTGGCAGATTTCCAACAGACTTATGCACAGCTCCCTTAAGTACAGGCTCAACGGTGGTCAATCACAGTAGGACTGGCACCCGGTCACACCACACAGACAAACACAGCTGTCAATCAGAACATTTAAGAGGACCGAAACCAAAACCACCACGCCACACAAACTATCAGGAATAAAAGGACCAGTGACACGGGGTGTCATACCTCATCACCAGCACCAGGGGATTTAGATGAGAGGGAGAGGTGGTAAAACGTCCCTGCGTATCTCACACAGGGAATTGGCTGAGCGGCCATCCGCTGACGCAGATTCCCACTCCTTTTGATGGGATTAACCCGTTGGCTCTCAGGGCTGTACTTTTCAGATATGGAAGAGCAACCTGTCAATCAAAGACAAAGCAGAATGTGACATAATCGTCAGTGGTGGGTCCACAGACCTGAGACACATACTGATTTCTGTGGCAGCCAACACCACCTTATGAGGATAGAGTCATGGACGGTGCCTCTGAGATGAGGTCGTAAAGGCAGAGTGCTCGTGGGTATGCAGAAACGGCCATGATATATAACGTATGTACTGAACTGCACGGACACACCATGCCCTTGTGCGTGTCATTGCAAAGTAGTCAGATTTTTTATAGAGCTAAGAGCCTGTATTCCCCACAGGCGCATACAGTAGACCAGTAGGCTTTAAAGGGCCAATGTGGGGTTTACACAATTACAAAGCTGTCTCCCCACAACAAACAGTTTCTTCCCGACTGCAGTTCGCTTCATTAACAAGGCCCGGGACCCCCACTGACACCAAACAGTCACTCTGCACTATTCTCCTTAACACTTTTTCATATCTCTATTATTTATTTGACACTTAGCCTATGTTTCTGTCATTTTTTTTTTTTACCTCACACTTTGTTTATGGTCATGCCATAAACCTAAAACATACTTGGCAATAAATCTGTTTCTGATTCTGATTTTGACTTGGGGGCTGGAGAAATGGAAACACTTTCAAATTAATCGACAGAGCTGTACTTTCAGGTCACTGCGGTAGTTAGCATCACGGTTAGAGTGGCCAGCTAGTAACCGGAAGGTCGCTGGGTTACTAGCTGGCCACTCTAACCGTTGATGCCTAACTACCGCAGTGACTGAATGTACCAGCTCTGTCGACATCACATGTGAAAAGTGCTATCCACTTTTAAACCCCCCAATTGTTCCAGAGGGGGGCTGCACTGCAGCTGCTGTCTGTGTGTGCATGACATGTATTCAAAAAACGATGTGCGAGTATCTTGGGAGGGGTGGTGATAATGTAAAGAGATTATAATAATGCACAATATTATGCATAATAATAATCTTTACAATGACATTGTTTACAAACAATTAAGCTTCCATTTGTTTTGCGCTCTGATGGGGTAAGGCAATTGAGCTGAGCTCGTTTACAAGACATAGGCTATTATTCAATGATCAACGGCTATATTACCCATTTAAAAGTGAAAACATGGATGTAGCTCGTGAGCTTAGAATGATAAGGTTCTATCTCCGTTTAGGGCAGTTCAGAGATATTGAGCGTCAAAGTTGTTACATTCCTTTATTTTTTGTGAGATGGAACCTTTGTATTTTATGAATTACTAACTCAAAAATGTCAACATTTTAAAAATAACACCACACAGGCATTAATAAACACCTAATGGATCAGATGATGTAAAAAACTCAATTTTGACAACAATGGAGATAGAACCTTATCATTCTAACGTCACGACTGCTGTAGAAACCCCAGATTTCCCCTTTAACTACCACTCCACTGTGTGTCTTTAAGTGGGATTCTCCGGAGCCGCGCTAGAGGAGGGGTTGGAGAGAGAGAGAGTGACGCTGGCTTTGCGCTTTGGTGCTGAGCTGAGCAACGCGCTTCACCTGCAGATGAGAGAGAGAGGGAAGTCGGGACGGGCTTTCTACTTCTGAAGAGCTTATACCACTGCAAGAAGCGCGCCGCGCCGGGGAACGTACGAGCCACCACCACAACGCGGGGAAATTAATCCATTTATCGGAGAGAAGGGAACCCGAGCTTCCGAGTCGCTTCTTCCACAGCTTAGAGCAGCTCGTCGCTCGCTTGCCACGATGAAAACTGGCTTCGTTCCGTTCCTGACAGCAGTCTTACAACTGGGCACGTTTTGGGTGAGATTTCACATTTTCACATGGTTACATTCTTATTATTGGAAGTGTTGTTGCGCCTCCATGCATGCGGACAGGGTTGCGGAGCGGGGCCTCATATAGTGACAGTGTGACAGTGACAGTGGACAGTTATGATTCCTGAACTTCATTCGGGAGTGTTCAGTACTCTATTTCTACAGTTCTCCGATAAGTGTGCTTTCGACTCTGAAGCGCAACGGTCGTCGTTCTGTCTTCGTACATCAACAAGTCATGCGCATTTTCTTTCAAATGTACCCCCTCTCTCTAAAACGAGATATACTGCTCTGTGTTTAGAACGTGCCGTCTATAGTGAAATGCAAATATGTATATATGGGCCTACAGTCCTATTATTATACCGATATTTCCATCAAATTCCGGCGCTTGATTGACGCCTTCTCGCAGATGATGGAGTGCGTATTCTGCGAGATATATAGTACATAGTTTAAACCATTGTAGCTCTCTCTTTTTTTGTTCTGGGTATTTAGTCTACACGTTGCACTAGAAATATTTTAAAGACCGGATCAGAATAATGTTACTAAACTACTGTCACATCGCCGGTGCACTGATGCCTCACTCCGTCTTCTGGATAACGGACCACCAAAGCCTGTTCGAACAGGAATGTTGAACCTATTTGAAAAGGAATGTTTGGAGATGTATTCAGTGTAATGCAAATTATTGTTCTCAATAAACTTATGTGAACGTTCTGCACCGAAATTGAGAAGAAGAAATAAACCCACACACACACAAAAAAACATTAGCCTCGAAAACAAAATTCTCTATTCGTTGTCCATCTCCACATGTAAAAGTTAGAAATTATGAACGAGATGATTGATGTACCATTGAGTACCATTGATACATCCATGCATTGAACACTCTCCGCATCGAAGACCGTGGGAGCGTGAGGCATTATGCGCGTTCATGCTCCGTAGGCTACTACTCCGAATAAGCAGAGCTCAGCCGGGCTGTGTCTCCCCGCCTGCTGTCAGCTATAAGCTACAGTCTATCGGCCCGGCACGGCGGCACATCCACAGCCCACAGCCGCCTGGGTGTGGATTCGCGTGAAACCATCTGAACAGCCAGTTGACGTTAGCCGGCGCACAGAGAGACAGGAGAGAGACGTGCAGTACAATATCGACTCGTTGATGGAAGTTTAGGTTAGCTTCAAACACACACGCACACACACACACGCACGCACGCACGCAGGCGCGCACACACACACACACACACACACACACACACACACACACACGCACACACACACACACACACACACACACACACACACACACACACACACACACACA
>NC_137676.1:17631087-17633587 GCF_963989245.1 Nansenia antarctica | reverse complement strand
CTTCTTGCTATGACTGATGGATAGATGACTCACTATACTTAGACAAATGTATTTGTTGTAAGTCGCTTTGGATAAAGGCGCCAAAAATGTAATCTAAATATATTACACATACATGTTTATTCATCTGAGCCTTCAGAATGACACGGTTGGTCCATCAGGGATTCAGAACGTCACTTAGGATATTCCTCTCTCTTCTTTATATATAGAAGTCTTTCTATAATCCGCGATATTATTCCATGCTCACACGTCATGTCAATATAAAAGTGACCCCCTTCGGCAGGGGCCACACATCTTAAAAGGCCAGAGAAAGATGATAGATGGATTCCCATAAGAAATATGCTGTAAAGATCAGTCAGTGCTGAAGTATTTTTTAATCGACAGTTAAAGACAGAACCCAGGCTCGCTTTCCCCCCCCTTCGGATGTATGGACGTCTAATCCTCATAAGCCGTGAAAGAGGATATGGCAGTTATGGTTTTACTGGTCTGACGTTTATGGCTTGTCCGTCGCTCTGTGTTATTTTAAAAGGACCCTGCAGAAGTCACACAGCTACATCCTTCAGGTCACACACACACAGCTGCAGTATCGCCTCGATCTGTGTGTCTGGCCACGCAGCTGCAGTGGCCCAGACACACACACACATACACACACACACACACACACACACACACAGACAGACAGACAGACACACACACGCAGACAGACAGACACACACAGAGACAGACACACACACAGACACACACACACACACACACACACACACGCAGACAGACACAGACACAGACACAGACACAGACACAGACACAGACACAGACACAGACACAGACACAGACACAGACACAGACACACACACACACACACACAGACACACACACAGACACACACACACAAACAAACACACGCAGACACACACACACACACACACACACAGACACACACACACACACACACACACACACACACACACACACACACACACACACACACACACACAGTGTGATTTACAAGGCTCAGGCATTTGATTTATTGTTGGTAAGGGTGACACAGGGGGGAGGCAGGAAGCTCCTCTGGAAAGGCTTTAATAATAACATTGTTTAACCCAGAACAGTCAGACAGGGGCAGGAGTAATGACACACATGCACACACACACACACACAGGCTTACGTGCACGTGCACACACACACGTACACATACACGCACACGCACACTCACCTCACGCACACACACACACACACACACACACACACACACACACACGCACACGTCGCCCGGGACAAGGAGTAATGGGACAGACAGATCTGGGGCCTGGGACGTACGTGACGGGGGGATGACTGAGGCGCGAGTCACTGAGGGAGAGAAGGGTAGAGACCAGTGCATTACAATAAGCCCGTACGTCCTCCCGTTCGTACTGACCTCCACCAGCCTCCCCAGGAGGAGACGTGGTTAACAGGGCTAGGAGGGATGGGGGCAGTGAACAGTGAGGGGATCAGAGTGATTGGGGGCTGGGTCGAGGTAGGACGGGGCGTCCGCGCGTCCTAGGAAGGTTGAATTCACATTCAGACACGCTGCAAGCCACCCTGTGCTGAATGCGTAGTGTGAAAAAAAAGAAAACCGTGAGGTATCTTTTTTAATGAGACGATATTGCGAATCATTCATCCTTTGACAGTTTGCGGGAAGGTTAAGGTGTTGATTAGGTGCGAGGATCAGGTTCACCGAGGTGCTTGGCTCTTGAAGACTGAGATGACTGTTGGTGTACCTCCACCGGGGAGTTATGTTCACCTTTACTGTAGGCTGGGGCTGACTTGAGGGAGTTAGTAAGGGTAGGGTCAAGGGTCAAAGGTTAAGAGGCCCTTTAGAGGAGTCCACGTAGCAGTATAACGGTTGGGTCTGAGGAGGAAGGGAGATCAGAGGGTTAGGGAGATGAGGAGGGTGAGTCCCAGGAGGGTGAGGAGTTCAGTGGTGGGCAGGTAGGGGGGGGAAGGGGTGGGGGCATCCGGGACCCTTGCTCTCTCTCTCTCTCTCTCTCTCTCTCTCTCTCTCTCTCTCTCTCTCTCTCTCTCTGCTCTCTCTCTCTCTGCTCTCTGCTGTGTCTGGCCTGCATTACAAGGCTCTGCGATATGACAGCAGCTTTATCACTGAGACACAGGAGGCCATTAGAGTCACAGCTCCACCACACCTGGCTTCCATCAGGAGGGCTCGCATTGTTTGACCAGCTCCGTTCTCACAGACAGGCCAGGCAGGCAGGCAGGCAGCGTTGATGCTTAATCACCTCTAATACATGAACCAGAAGTACTTAGGCTACGGCCTTTCATGGAGAACACGGTGTGTTTTTGATCAGGGGTTAAGAAGAAGGTTTTGATATGGCGCTCGCTAGGACGCTGCTCTACCTACCTGCGTGTGTTTTTTTTCGTTTCGTTTTTCGTTTTTGTATTCATCCGTGCTGCCTGTCATAGTGTTGGGTGCTACTAACAGTGTTTTGGCCCCAGGCCAGATTCTCACAGG
>NC_137676.1:17613587-17618587 GCF_963989245.1 Nansenia antarctica | reverse complement strand
AACACACATGTGTGCCATCCATTCTATGCATTATAATGAGCCCATTCTCCGACGTCTACCTCCTCCAGCCTCCTCTGGTATTCATTACTGTATATATGTGCAAACACAAGGTTCTTGTTTACATGACCCAGGATGACAAGGTGGATGTTTAGTTTGTCACAAATAGCTTTGGATGGTTCCGATTGGGATGAATGTGTCTCCGTGACAGCACTGCCACCGCTGTCAACTAATATGACAGTTGCATCAAAGAGGCTTTACGGAATGAATATACAGCACATATCAGCGTTGTCTGCATCCACCTGCAGACAGCCTTGTCGGCTTTCTCTGTATTGTCTCTTGTTGGCTGCAGTGGCTGTGATGCTGCGTGGCTGTCACATCCCCTGAGTTATAAGCAGACACACACAGCCACATCCCCTGGCTTATAAGCAGACACACACAGCGGACGGCATGGTAGGCATGAGATATATACCACAGATCAGAAGCATTAAAGCTTCAAAGAGTGAACAGAGACACAGGGACACAGAAACCCCCCCACTCCCCCTCCCCCAGCGAGGAGAGACTGCTTAGGAAGCAGTGCGTCTTATCTATCCCTGCCTCTCTCTCTCTCTCTCTCTTTCTCTCTCTCTCTCACTCTCTTTGCCTACTGGGAGTCTTTGGTCAGGTTTTAATCCGTGTGATTCCTATGTTGTCACATAAGATAGTTGATTTTATTTCCAATCTGCGGACGTGATTGGCCACTGCTGCGTTCCATTTCCTGACTTCACAGAAGCGTGGCGTTTTCTCATTATCCCCCTTGTTTAATTTATGCACAAATTATTCATAGTTTGTTGAATCACGACTTCACTGACAGCGCGTGTTGACAAGTTTGGCTATGTTTTAAAGAGTCGGTTGGTGGTGGGAAATAGGTGTGTGTGTGCATGTCTGTGTGTGTGTGTGTGTGTGTGTGTGTGTGTGTGTGTGTGTGTAGGGGGACGGGATGTAGTTAAATGGACTGCACTTATATAGCGCCTTTATCCAAAGCGCTTTACAACGGCCTCTCATTCACCCATTCACACACACATTCACACACCATTGGCGACAAGCTACCATGCAAGGCTCCGGCCCGCTCACTGGGAGCAATTTGGGGTTCAGTGTCTTGCCCAAGGACACTCCGACATGTGGCCAGCCGCGGCTCGAACCGCCCATCTGCCAACCTTGCGATCATTAGACGGCGGCTCTACCTCCCGCGCTACAGCCACCTCAAGAAGAAGGCTTAAAGAAAGCTTTGATTGTTGTTTTCCCCCGCATGAGAATCATTCAGATAAATAGCTCGCTCCTGTAAGATGAATAAATAATCTGGTTAATAAAGGCCCGTCGGCAGAATGATGATGATGATGAAGAAGAAAAGACAGCGCATTATGTTGTTTCCCAACAATGACAACACAGATTAAAAGGATTTACGGAGCACAAGGAAAACATCTCCCGCCATATGACAAGAAACATGCTTTAGCCTGATTTATCTGTCAATCACGCAGGTTTTTTATAGCTTCAGAGAGTCGTACACCTCTCATCTCTCTCAGATGTCATCCTGTCGGCAGTCGCATTGATATGCAGCACACTCTAAATCAGCGTACAGGTTTAATCTATGCCCTATATAGTTTAAATTCTAGAAGCACAGTTATTTATCATCTGTTCTCTGCTTGGTGCCTGGTGTTTGGCTGGTCCACGCTCATCGAGGTCCTCTGTGGCTCAGTCGGTCGAGCATGTGTAAATAAGGTACTGTAAATAATATGAATAATGCAAATGATGAATTTTTGATAAAAAAATATAATAAATTGGTATAAGCATGGCACTAATAATGCTTAGGTTGTGGGTTTGATAATCCCGCTGGCACCATATAGGCCTATACTGAAAAATGTATGCACACACTGCGATGTACCGTAAGTCGCTTTGGGTGAAAGCGTCAGCTAAATGTCAGATATTCTAAATATATATACTGTACATATATATATATATATATTATTATAATATTATTAATATTAAATATTATTACTTATAATATAATATATATACTGTATATATGCCATTTAGCTGACTTTAGCTGTTTATATATATATATATATATATATATATATATATATATATATATATACTGTATATATACTGTTATCCAGCACAGGGGTGGACCACGGCCATGTCAGTGACCACGTTCCTGGCCGTACAGAGCTCCTCTACGGGACTGCTTGTTCAGCTCAGAGGAGTGTGTGTGGACATGCTGGGCCCGGCCAGCACCCACAGCAGACAGCCCAAACAGAGATAGATGATTCTGTTCTGAAGGACACAGCGCTCCTCTCTTACAGATTGAGCGGGGGCTAAAACATTGGCCATAACTCTTAGCCATCGAGGCGAACTATCTTTATTTACACTCACCACACACTTTATTAGGAACACCTGTACACCTTCTCATTCATTCAGGTGGTGCAATGGTGTGGGGAACGTTTTCTTGGTGCACTTTGGGCCCGTTAATACCATCATCTATAGCATATATCAGTCATCACTTGAATGCTACAGCCTATTTGAGCATTGTTGCTGACCATGTGAATGAATGAATGGTCTTTATTGTCATTAATACAGTACAGGTACCATACAACGAAATTTGGGAGGGGGGGCTCCCCTGGTGCTAGGTAAAAAATACTAAAAACAAGAAGGGAAAAGAGCTGGTTTACATAAATAAAGGCTATATACACTATCCACTATACTATACTACTATACTATACAAATGAAACACTGTGCTGTACTCTATGCTATAAATATCCTAACATTTCCTATCTCTAAACCTTCTGTACACGAGGGTTGTCATATTGCACATAGTATTATTGCACATTCATTTAAAGTGTCGCAGTTTGCAGGTTTGAAATGTTCACAGTTGTATTTCAGTATTGCACTTGATTACAATCTAATAGCTGCCATCAAATTGTCTAGATTGTCCAGGGCCTAGAACCTAGGTCTTTGCTGTGTTCAGGGCCTGAATGGCCCTAGGGTAGAAGCTGAGCTTCAGTCTATTTGTCCTTGCGGACATGGTCCTGAACCGCCTGCCTGAGGGCAGCCGAACAAAGTGTTCGTTCCCAGGGTGGGATGGGTCTCTGGAGATCTTGGAGGCCTTCCTGAGGCAGCGTGTGTTGTACAGCTCTTCCAGAGAGGGGAGGGGGGCGCCGATGATCTTCTGGGCCGATCTCACGACTCTCTGTAGCGCTTTCCTCTCTGCGGCTGTGCAGCTGGAGAACCACACGCAGATGCAGTAGGTGAGGATGCTCTCCACTGTGCAGCGGTAGAAGGTCACAAGCAGCTCCTGTTTGAGGTGGTATTTCCTGAGGACTCTCAGGAAGTAGAGCCGCTGTTGTGCCTTCTTGATGATGGCTGCTGTGTTGGTCTTCCATGACAGGTCATCCTGTATGTGCACCCCCAGGAATCGGAGAGTTGAGACTCTCTCCACGCTCCCTCCATCGACGAGCAGGGGCTGGACCTCAGATTTTTTCCTCCTGAAGTCCACGATGATTTCCTGGGTCTTTGACTGGTTCAGCAGCAGGTTGTTAACCTTGCACAGCTTGCCCAGCTGCTCCACCTCATCCCTGTACGCCGCCTCGCCCCCCCCCCGAGATGCAGCCCACCACGGTGGTGTCGTCTGCAAACGTTATGATGGAGTTGCTGGGGTGGACGGGGGTGAAGTCGTAGGTGTAGATGTTGTAGAGGATGGGGCTTAGCACGCAGCCCTGGGGGGACCCAGGGCTGAGTCTGAGGGCTGTGGAGGTGTGGGAGCCCACCCGCACCCTCTGGGGGCGGTCAGACAGGAAGTCCTTGATCCATGCACAGATGGAGTGTGATAGTCCCAGGTCTAGTAGTTTGGTCACTAGCCTGTCTGGAAGGATAGTGTTGAAGGCAGAGCTGAAGTCCACAAAGAGCAGTCTCGCGTAGCTGTTCCCCCTCTCCAGGTGGGATAGAGTGGAGTGGAGAGTCGTCGCGATGGCGTCCTCTGTGGACCTGTGGGCTCTGTAGGAGAACTGGTATGGATCCAGGTTGGGCGGGAGGCGTGTGACTATGTGGGCCCGGACCAGTTTCTCGAAGCACTTCATGATGATTGGTGTGAGTGCCACCGGGCGGTAGTCGTTTAGGCAGCTCACCGTGCTTTTCTTCGGGACTGGGATGATTGTTGAGGTTTTCAGGCAGGGTGGGATGGTGGCCTGGGACAGGGACTGGTTGAAGATGTTGGTGAAAACCCCGGCCAGCTGGTCGGCGCAGTCCCTCAGCACCCGTCCCAGGACGCCATCCGGCCCTGAGGCTTTTCTGGGATCCACCCCCTGCCACACCCGCCTGGAGTCGTTGCTCAGGAAGCATTCCTCAATCTTCTCACTGTGGTCTGCCTTGGCCTCCCGGATGCCACGGTTTAGGTTAGCCCTGGTGGTGCTGTACAGCATTGTGTCCTTCGCTGAGAAGGCGTTGTCCCTCTCCTTGAGCAGTTTTCGGACCTTCTCAGTCATCCATGGCTTCGTGTTGGGGTAGACCCGGACACGTTTGTCCATGGTGGCTGAGTTGATGCAGTTCACTATGTGGTTCAGAACCGACGACGTGAACTGTTCCAGGTCCTCATGCTCATATTCCTGCCATGTGCATCGATTCATGGCCACAACGTACCCATCTTCTACTGGCTACTTCCTGCAGTCTTCCCAGTCACCGGATCTGAATCCAACAGAACACTTACGGGAACGGGAGATTCACATCTTGTGTGAAGTGCACCTGAAAAAAAATCTGATACGTGATGCAATCATATCATCACAGACCCGAATCTCAAAGGAATGTTTCCAACATCTTCTGTTTTGAGAGCAAAGGGAGGCCCTTTGCCTCTCTTTCCCTTTGCCTTTGAGGGGTAGTGGTGCCCTAGTGGATAGTGAGTTGGACTGCACTGAAAGTCATTCAGAGTTTAAATCCCACCTGGGAACACCACCACTAGTGGGCCCCTGAGTAAG
>NC_137676.1:17599935-17603387 GCF_963989245.1 Nansenia antarctica | reverse complement strand
TTGGAATGCGAGTTAAACAATTAAACAATCAGTTACAAGAGAGAAGCTATCTGTTGTTATTCCAAGACTGTCCAAGTTGGGACGTTACAATACTTTCATTCACCTCCTCTGCTACTCCTCGAACGTCCCCTTTGCAGGATTCTTATCCGTACATTACCAGTCAAAAGTTTGGACCCACTTCCCCATTCAATCGAATGGGAAATTGTGTCCAAACTTTTGGCTGGTACTGTACAGTACACAGTACTGACGATCGTCAAACTGCCATGTTTATGTCTTCAATACAGTAACACTCATTTACTGTTATTCCTTGTACCTTTTTAATTAGTTGCTTCCGTTTTTTAATCTATTCTTTTGCGCTGTATTGTACAGCACTTTGAGCTGCGTTGTTATGTATGAAAGGTGATATATAAATAACGCTTATTCTTCTTCTTTTAATGACATATTATTACCACTACCAGGTTTCTTAGAACATTAACTTTTGTTTAAATGTTAAACCTATTCCTGTTGACAGTGTCCTAACACATTACAAGTAAACATGACTGTATTCCACTGCTACTACAGTAAGATGTGTTTTCCAGCAGACAGTAATTACAGACCAGGGCGGTGTGGGAGTGACTGTGTGGTTTCATAGAGAGACCAGGGGAAATGGACTGGGCCGTGGTGTGCTGCTGTGGAGGCTGGTGGAGGGCACAAATCGGAGGATGGGCTCATTGTGATGCATGGAATGAAATAAAGAATGGTATCAAACACGTGTGTGTGTGTGTGTGTGTGTGTGTGTGTGTGTCGGAAGATGGGCTCATTGTGATGCATGGAATGAAATGAAGGATGGTCAAACACGTGTGTGTGTGTGTGTGTGTGTGTGTGTGTGTGTGTGATACCATTTCTCATTCCGTTCCATGCATTACAATGGGCCCGTCCTCCGTCGTCTGCCTCCGCCAGCCTCCCCTTGTTCAGACGTAACTGAACTGACATGACCACTTCCTCCTCAGGGTGGAAAGATGTGGGGAGATGTGTTTTCCCTTCTCCAAATGTGAGGATCCTCTTTCCCACAATGGTGAGACATACTGCAGGGGATGTCAGAAATAGCCTTGACATCTTACCACAGAGAAGAACCCTGAGAAGAACCATGAGAAAAGATAATTTGCTAGATCCCACTATAGTACTTCTAAAATGGAACTTTTCATTTGTTCACACACAACACAAACCCAGTCAACCATCCCAACCCCCCCCACCCCCCCCCCCCCCTTCTGGCTCCCCCTCTCCCTCTGGGTATCCATAATTTCTCACCCCTCTATACTCTCTTTCGTTTTTATTTTGGGTTTCTCACTCTAGTCTATTCTCTTTGTTTATGCAGAGTCCAGCCTTGGCTGTGGTCGACAAATTGTGTTTTGGCTTAACGTTTTGGCAGAACGGAGAGAGAGGCATTCATTGTGAAATCATGACTTGACTTTGGATAAAACGATGATTTTCACTGCAGCTGCCAGTACTACCCTATTGGGTTCTGTAATGAATAGAAATGTTGTAGGTGTTGCAGTGAACTTGGAGAGGGAGCTGGATACCTATTCTCTGTTTGTTCCAGTTAGCCTTCTGTCTGAATGGAAGCGTGTCTGAATGGGAGGAGGACCAAGGCCAGAGCTTGATTGTGTGTGTTGTGAGCTTGGTGTATCAACACCGTGAAGAGAGAAATATGTTGACACTGAACAGCCCCACTCAGCGATGTGAGCCTGATGTGGGTTAGGGTGCATGTTAAATGTAATCAACATCAGGCACAGTAATTGGAAAACAACTTTACATCTTTCCTCCGGTCTGCCAGGTATGATTTACACAAATATAAATCGAAACGACGTCCCTTAGGAGTTTCGGTTGCATTTACAGTGGTATGTGTTTTTTTGTGTTAGGCTTCCTGAGAGGAAAGTCGGTGTTAGAACGGTGTAGAACAGGTCAATGACACCACTCGTGTGCTGTGATTATAAATTACAAATGTGTTTTTGAGGAAATGGGAAAAATATTAATTAAATTTGAATGTGTTTTGTCAGATGGAAGTACATTTCAGAACCCTACCTCAGACGTTTTGCAAATGTCACACTGTTCCGGCGCACAAGGCTATATTTACCAGCTTAAACATCAATCTGAGGTGGAAAATAATGATTTCAAAGTGGCTGGGCCTCCCACTGTTTGAAGTTTGTCATTTCGATTAAAGTCCTCTTGCGTCAAATTGCATCCAACCGTTAATGTATATCAAGTTGATGTCATAGAGGGCTGGAGATACACGCAATCTTACCTAGATAGATTATTCCTCCCCCCCCCCCCCCCCCCTCTCTCTCTCTCTCTCTCTCTCTCTCTCTCTCTCTCTCTCTCTCTCTCTTTATCTCTACCCCTCCCTCCCCCCCTTCCTCTCTTTCACCATTGCTCACACCTAATGCAGTTGTGTAGTTAATGCAAGCTCCCTTTCACTGCATGTCAATGTCATTAACAGTGAAGTGCTCTCTCAGGAAAGAGGGAGGGGGGGAGAGAGAGAGAGAGAGAGAGAGAGAGAGAGAGAGAGAGAGAGAGAGAGAGAGAGAGAGAGAGAGAGAGAGAGAGGTGGGTGGAAGTGGGGGATTGAGGGATGGAGGGGTGGCGGGGTGCGTACCTGTTAATAGGGTCACTGCGCCTGGTCCTCATAGCCTGCCCACTCACTCATTTTCTCTCCTGGTTTATATATAGGTGTGTGTGTGCACCTTCTACTTTTAGCAGGGAAGAGGCAGATACAGAGGAGCTGCACAAGAAGAAAGGCGGTGTGTGTGTGTGTTTGTGTGTTTAGGTGTGTGTGTGTGTGTGTGTGTGTGTGTGTGTTATTAGAGCTGCAACGATCAGTCGACGTCCTCAATGGCGTCGATCATGTAAATGCGTCTGTTCGCCTATTTGTGATTGATGCATCGTTTTGTTTTGAAGACGGCAGAGGAACTCTGTACAAGGGAGAGCATCCAACATGTGGGGATAATCAGAAGCAGAAACCAAATAATATGCTGATTTGTTCACTGTGCCAAGCCCAAATAACATACAACAGTACAACTTCCCCCCCCCCCCCCCCCCCCTCCTCTGCCATGCATTTTCGGCAATCTAGCTACATAGCTATGTCGGGGATGCTCATGATGTGGATAGTCAACGATAAACAATAGCCGGGGGTGTGTGCTTTGCACAGTGCACCGTCGATCAACGTCCATCCTACACACATCTTCAAATAATAATATGGACATAATGAATTTATGATATTTTTTTCTGATTGAATCGTTCAACGTGTTCTATTTTTATAAGACAATGAAGCGCCATAACTCACGTAGATAAACAGAAGGAAATCAGGGATAATTGCATGTGCCCTTCTGTGTGCACTGTGTAGGCAGCCACACTCAACACAGGCATATTAATGTTTCATATTAAAGTACAATTTCTATATAACGTAACCTATATAT
>NC_137676.1:17577435-17579935 GCF_963989245.1 Nansenia antarctica | reverse complement strand
TCTTTAGACACACACACACACACACACACAAATGTGCACGCACGCACACACATACACACACACGAACGCAGGCTACATACACACACACACATACTACACACACACACACGCGCACACACACACACTACACATACATAAACACATGCACACACACGCACGCGCGCACACACACGCACACACACACTCCCCCTCTCTCTCTCTCTCTCTCTCTCTCTCTCTCTCTCTCTCTCTCTCTCTCTCTCTCTCTCTCTCTCTGAGGTTAGATACATTGCTGTAGAAATAGGGCCAGCTCTTCTCTCTCTCTCCCTCTATGTCTCTAACTCTCTACGTCTCTCTCTCTGTCTCTCTATAACTCTCTATCTCTATCTATCCCTCTGTCTCTCTCTCCCTCTATCTCTCTGTCTCTGTCTCTCTATCTCTCTCTCTCTCTCTCTCTCTTCCTCCCTCTCTCCCTGTCTGTCTCAGCCATGGCCCAGGGTTATTCCTCTTGCTGTTGGGGTGTGAGTTGAGCTGTAAGCGTCTTCTCTGTCAGCGCTCAGGGTCAGCCAGCGGTCAGGGGACTCACATGACATTTTTGGGGGGCATTTAGCAGACACCTTTATCCAAAGCGACTTACAACAACTACATGTGTAAAGTAAGGGCATCATCTATCCATCAGTCATCATAAGAAATAGTCATCTGTGCCAAAACCAGGGGCCATTGGCAGCTACACTATTAGAAGAAGATTTTTTATTTATTTTATATATTAGATTAACTGTACAGGGGGATAGTGGGGATGAGGAGGTCTTTAGGAGGGACAGTTACAGTCAGATGTAGCCTGAAGAGATGGATCTACAGCGAAAGATAGATAGGGACTCTCCAACACATCACTGACACTTCTTTATTAAAGAGAGATATGCACGTTTCTATTGAAGAGAGATACACCCATGCAAACAGGAGGATATCTGTTTTCGTCATATTTATACAGTACATCTTTAATAACAAGCTTGTGTCTGACTAATGGGATCCCATGTACGCAGGCTTGTCAGGTAGAAACCCTTGAATGGGACGAGGGTGATAATCTGATCAATCTGGTTTTGTTATTAGGGTTGACTCATTTCTATATGGTATATCAAGGGTATGTATCGCATGTCTGCAAAAGGTGAAGTTGACCAATAGGGTGAAGCCCTAAGCCACGCAGAATAATGGGTTTCCCAGTAAAAAAATAAAGCACATTCATACATAAAATCAAGTGCAGTAATTGCCTGTCGCAACAAGCAAAGCCTGACGTCTTAAGGGCACTTTTCCAATCGTGGCCTTTTCTCTCTGCAGACAAATAGGGCCGTCTAGAAAGGAAACTATGAATATCAATTGCACTTGGGGTTTAGAATTCCAACTGGAGCATGTGACCAGGGAAATACAAATACCTACCTACCTACCTTCCAGCGCCGCTGCCAAGGCGCTGCGATTACAAAGACTTTTGTTAATTTGGTCTTTTTTTGTTGTTGTTGCTTAAAAGCTAAGGATCATTAGCCTGTCAACGGGGCTTGTTCCCTCTGGGGCTGTGGGGCGGGGCTTGTTCCCCTCTGGGGCTGTGGGCGGGGCTTGTTCCCTCTGGGGCTGTGGGCGGGGCTTGTTCCCTCTGGGGCTGTGGGCGGGGCTTGCTCCCTCTGGGGCTGTGGGCGGGGCTTGTTCCCCTCTGGGGGCTGTGGGCGGGGGCTTGTTCCCTCTGGGGCTGTGGGCGGGGGCTTGTTCCCCTCTGGGGCTGTGGGCGGGGCTTGCTCCCTCTGGGGCTGTGGGCGGGGCTTGTTCCCCTCTGGGGCTGTGGGCGGGGCTTGTTCCCTCTGGGGCTGTGGGCGGGGCTTGTTCCCCTCTGGGGCTGTGGGCGGGGCTTGTTCCCTCTGGGGCTGTGGGCGGGGGCTTGTTCCCCTCTGGGGCTGTGGGCGGGGGCTTGTTCCCTCTGGGGCTGTGGGCGGGGCTTGCTCCCTCTGGGGCTGTGGGGCGGGGCTTGTTCCCCTCTGGGGCTGTGGGCGGGGCTTGTTCCCTCTGGGGCTGTGGGCGGGGCTTGTTCCCCTCTGGGGCTGTGGGCGGGGCTTGTTCCCTCTGGGGCTGTGGGCGGGGGCTTGTTCCCCTCTGGGGCTGTGGGCGGGGGCTTGTTCCCCCTCTGGGGCTGTGGGCGTGGGCTTGTTCCCCTCTGGGGCTGTGGGCGGGGCTTGTTCCCTCTGGGGCTGTGGGCGGGGCTTGTTCCCCTCTGGGGCTGTGGGCGGGGCTTGTTCCCCTCTGGGGCTGTGGGCGGGGCTTGTTCCCTCTGGGGCTGTGGGCGGGGCTTGTTCCCCTCTGGGGCTGTGGGCGGGGCTTGTTCCCCTCTGGGGCTGTGGGCGGGGCTTGTTCCCTCTGGGGCTGTGGGCGGGGCTTGTTCCCCTCTGGGGGCTGTGGGCGGGGCTTGTTCCCTCTGGGGCTGTGGGGCGGGGCTTGTTCCCCTCTGGGGCTGTGGGCGGGGCTTGTTCCCTCTGGGGCTGTG
>NC_137676.1:17566577-17569077 GCF_963989245.1 Nansenia antarctica | reverse complement strand
GAACGGAGGAAGACGTCGGAGGACTCCTCCATGACTGGGTCCAGTCTACAGTGCATAACACGACACGGCACAGTCCAAGTGCCAGCAAAACACTTTGCGTTCCTCCTCCTCCACCAGCGCCGGCTGAATTGTCTCTCCTGACATTAGTTAATGTCCATGAAGGGGAGAGACGGTAATGAGGGCTGCTGTAGGCTCTCTCTCTCTCTTTCTCTCTCTCTCTTTCTCTCTCTCTCTCTCTCTCTCTCTCTCTCTCTCTCTCTTTCTCTGAGAGCGGACTGACTGTACCACGCTGCTTGGTAATTGCAGTATTTTTCATGTGTGAGGGTAATGACAGGAAAATGCTCTCATGCACACGCCAGGCTTTCTCTCTCTCTCTCTATCTCTCGCTCTCTCGCTCTCTCTCTCTCTCACTCTATCTCTCTCTCTTTCCCTCTATCGCTCTCTGGCAGGTCTGCTCCTTCTCTAATTCCAGACAAGGTTAATTCCTGTGGAGTGAACAACCAAATTGAATCTACTTATAGGAAGAGGACATGAGAGCACAACAGCCTCAATCACCGCAAAACGTGGACCATTTCCACACACCATGTTGGACATGAAAACATGTCAAATATCCTCTCTCGCTCTCTCTCTCTCTCTCTCTCTCTCTCTCTCTCTCTCTCTCTCTCTCTCTCTCACACACAGACACACACACACACACACACACACACACACACACACACACACAGACCACAGACACTCAGAACTCCATAGCCGATGTCAACAGCAGCAGCAGTAACCCAGCTAAGGGGCCAGACTGCGGTCGTCCATATTCGGCTCACCTACCAGTGGACAGGTGGCCATTACCTCTTACAGGAGTCATATCACCCCCCCGAACTTTAATACGTGTGCGGCCAGGAAGGCCCTGTCCACTCTATATACCCTGCCTGTCAGCGCCCTTGGCCTTTCTCGCTGTTGTACCGCGGTAGTTATCCTCCTGTTCCAACCAGCCTGGCTGTCTCAACTAATGGTGCTAGCTCTTCTTCTCTCCTCCATAAAGAGACACATCAGCATCTTTCAGCCGGGCTGCTGGGCTCATTTAAAGGGCCCGGTGGCGGCGGAAGCCTAATTTCTCCACAGGCTACACTCCCTCTGCCCTGTGTTCTACCGCCATTATTTTCCTACTGGCTGTGAGTAGTGCCGGAGAGCAATCAAACACGTCCTCCTGAAACAGTGAGGCTGCCGATGGTGCTCCACAGTGTGCTGCTGTATATCTCTTCTTCTTTTCTTTTTTCTTTCGCTCTTTCGTTCTTTCGTTCTTTCGTTCTTTCTGTCTTTCTCTCTCTCTCTCTCTCTCTCTCTTTCTCTCTCTCTTTCTCTCTCTCTCTCTCTCTTTCCCTCTCTCTCTCTCTCTTTCTATCTCTCTCTCTCTCTCTCTTTCTCTCTCTCTCTCTCTCTCTATGCCGTTGGTAGCACCCAGACACTCCACTGTTGGGGCGCGGCGGGGGTTGGCTTATGCCGTAGGGCGTGTTTGTGTGTTCTGTATGTGTGTCTGCAGGGGTCGGTAGAGGGGATGGTTGCGGGGGGAGGGCGGGGGGGCGGGGGAGAGAAGACTAGGGGGGGTGGGGGGGGGGGGGTGTGTTTAAAGGGGTAAAGGGGTTTATCCATTCCATTGGCCTGATCCCCACTGCCCCCTCAGAGGATGTTCCCTGGACCGTCCAATGACAGTAGAGGTTGTTGGGGATGTGGTGGCGTCTTCTAAGACCTCAGCGTTTGAAGCACCGCACTCATACCTTCTGCTAGGATACCGGCTTCCTTCTCGTTGGGCTGTTGTTGTTGTGTGTTTCTCAGCTCGTTGCCAGAGTCTCCTCCTGTGTTGTTTACGTATACGAGGGAAGGAAGGAGGGAGGGTGAAGGGAGGGAGGGAGGGAGGGAGGGAGCGGCAGCTATAACAAACAGTCCCCTCAGTGCTGTGGGAGCTAAGCAGCGTGATGGATTAGGCGTGCGCGGTGTCCGCTACTTTAATCGCAGGTCCATCGCAGCCTGAGGAGATGGTTTTAATCATATTTGCCTCCTCATTACCCTCCCGTCTGTTGCCTGAGTGCTGTGCTGGGATATCAATAGCAGCCCACGGGTTCCGGCCCCTCATAGGAACAACACACTGCCTATCAACGTACTGTACGTAGCTAGCTGCAGCTGGCAACACCGCAACCACACAATACAACCTTTATCTGCCTTTACACCATGACCGGGGTGACCACAGGCTCACTGAACCATAGTGACCCTGGACACGGAACCATGTTTCCATAGATGTCTCCGGAGGGACAACGGATGCCCATTTCACTGATGCTAGCATCTATGAGAGGCGTGTCTCTACTGTAAATGTTAAACGAAAACAGGTTAACACTGTTAACTGTTAAAGACAATAATGTCTTATAAGAATTATATAACTTATAATATATATTAAGTAATTCTTCCTTCTTCTAGCATTGTGAATGCTAATGGCCCCTGGTCCTCCTAGCAT
>NC_137676.1:17554077-17559077 GCF_963989245.1 Nansenia antarctica | reverse complement strand
CCTCCTCCTAGTCCGGGTCGGTTTGTGTATAATGGAAAACCAGAACTGATCTAAAGCGGGCTGAACCGACCTGACGCGAACCGACCTGGGCCGACCTGGGCTGCTGATGGAAAAGCCCCATAAGTGACTCCGGTAGGCCCATATGTTATGGTTACCGTATGGCAGCCAATGAACTTGCTTCGTTTCCTCCTCCTCCCTCCTCTACCTTGTGTTACAATAGCCTATGTTACTTAAGGCCACTCTCCTTTATCTCCCTCTTTTAATCCACATTTTCTTTTTTCTCTCTCTGTTTTCATTCATCTACTACACCTTGATCTTCGGTGTATACCGTACATGCCAATGGTGAATAGATAAGTGTGCACATAAAAAAAGATGTCCCTGAGGTGCCCAGCACTTGGAGGGACAAGGGGCTCAGCGGCGTCCTGCAGCGCAGTAGAGCATTGTTGTCCTGGGAGGAGATGGAGAGAGGAGAAGAAGAAGAAGAGACATAGGATGGTTGAGTGCGTGTCAGGGCGGAGGAGGGGGGGAGGAGGAGGGGAGGGCGGGGGGGGGGAGAGAACGAGAGAATGAGACAGAGAGGAGAGGATGGCAGTGGGTGAGGAGGAGGGATGATCGAATGAGGAGGAGGAGAAGGAGAAGGAGAAGGAGGAGGGATGGAGGGAAGGAGGGGACGTGCTGTACCATTTGATCAGCGGGTACTGGTGATGACTGATGGCCGTGTACTCTGACTGAAGGTCACATCTAAACCCCTGGCATTTTCTGCTGCCTTTGTCACAGGGGAGAGCATAAATAAAGTTAAGTGCATCTTGTTTATTCTCTCTGCTCTCTCTCTCTCTCTCTCTCTGCTCTCTCTCTCTCTCTGTGCGTGCAGATTTGAGGGGGAGACAGAGAGGCGCGGGGGTGGGAGGCGGGAGGGTGGTGTGTGTGTGTGTGTGTGTGTTGGGGGGGGGGGGGGGGGGTAGGCGGGGTGGAGGTGGGGGCGGGCGGCAGCGGCGGAAGAGAGGACTGCCATTAGGTGAGTCAGAATCAGCTAAGTAGGATTTGGTTAAGTTTATAGTGTATTTTATTTTTTTCAAACATAAAACACACTGACGTTTACGGATTCGGACGGCGACGGCATAATGGCAACGTTTTGATCCTTATTGTCCAGTTTGATCTTTATTACTCTCTCTCTCTCTCTCCGTCGCCCATACACGAGAGAGTGCATCCTGTTGTCAATCTGTTCTACACCACTGCCCTAGCTACAGTGTGTGCAGGGTGTTGGCTGTGTACAGGCAGTGGTGACGTATACACTACCTGTCTGTTTGAAGGTATATGAATTACGCTACATTTACATTTTTGCCATACATTTGAATCATCTATCCATCGGTCATCGTAAGAAAAAGTAATCTATGCTAGGGCCAGGAACCATTGGCAGTCGTAATGCATTCTCTTCGTAGAGAAACAGTACAGGGGGGTAGAGGGAAAGAAGAGGTCTTAGGAGGGACAGTTAAGCTGTAGCCTGAAGAGATGGGCCTTCAGTCTACGGCGGTAGATAGGCAGTGACTCTGCAGTCTTGACAGCAGCAGGAAGCTCGTTCCACCAATGGGGCGCCGGGACAGTGAAAAGCCGTGTCCGAGTAGCACGACCGCTGCATCCGTGTATGCAGAAGAGAGTAGGCTCTATACAGCATGTGTTGTGTGTGTGTGTGTGTGTGTGTGTGTGTGTGTCCATGTGACAATATCCGTGGCTAGTTCTTCAACATTGAGAATAGACTTGAAGGACAACCGTCTGTCCCTGTTCCACTGCCTACCCCCCCCCCCCAGATTAGCTGGAACACATATGGGTCATCTGTCTGCCACTAAGGCCAATGTGATGTGGTGGTGGTGGTGGTGGTGGTGTTAGAGGGGGGCGGGGGTGGTCATCATCCCCCCACCTCCCACCCCCCACCCCCCTCACCCCAACCCACCAGGCAGGGCAGAGTGCCCACAGCCATACGACCTCTCTGCCCAGTCTCTAATAACTGATCAAGAACCATCTGTTGTGGGTACGAGACAAGCCTTCTGTGTCCCGCTCCACTGGCTGACCCTCTCCAAGGTGAGTCTGCAGGGAAATCAGGCTGTCAGCCCTCCTATTAGAACACCCCTGGTCACTTAAAGGGAAATGTTGCGTGAGGAAATTTCATTATACTCTCACAATGCTGATATTTGGTTCTATATTTATTGACGGAAGAGGCCCTGTGCACATGTAGCCAATTTATGCGCGTGTCTCTCTCTCTCTCTCTCTCTCTCTCGCTCTCGCTCTCTCTCTCTCACTCTCACTCTCTCTCTCTCTCTCTCGCTCTCGCTCTCGCTCTCTCTCTCTCACTCTCTCTCTCTCTCACTCTCACTCTCTCTCTCTCTCTCTCTCTCTCTCTCTCTCTCTCTCACTCTATCAGACCCTTCCTGGTATGCATGTAATATGGCATATCCTCACCTCCTAGAGAGGGGGGACATTAATTGTGTTGAAGGTATTGAATTTTTTAATATAAATATTAAATTTGTCCCGTTCGCCTTTGTTATTTGTATTACTATTGATCCGGGCCAATGACAGATTGCTATTGATATTGACAGTGTGGGCTGTTGGTGAGGAGAGAGAGAGATGTTTAGGGGCTGGTCGCACTGCCACTTCGTCGCTTGGAATTGCGTTTTATTGCTTTGCACAGGGTACATGCTAAATCTCAAGCCAAGCGTCTAAATGGCACAATTATCGGTGTAGTAAAATGTGTGTGTTCAGCTGACAAGAAGAGTGAGTTACTGTGTGTGTGTGTGTGTGTGTGTGTGTGTGTGTGTGTGTGTGTGTGTGTGTGTGTGTGTGAATGTGTGTGTGTAATTTTAGAAAAACAATTATATGCTGTCAATAAGATGAGTTCTCAGTAGACAACACATGGGCAGATTACTTTTCAGGGTTTTTAGTAAGCACTGTGTGTGTTTGTGTGTGTGTGTGTGTGTGTGTGTGTGTGTGTGTGTGTGTGTGTGAGTTAGTGTGCCA
The DNA here is from genome assembly GCF_963989245.1 of Nansenia antarctica. Taxonomy (NCBI): domain Eukaryota; kingdom Metazoa; phylum Chordata; class Actinopteri; order Argentiniformes; family Microstomatidae; genus Nansenia; species Nansenia antarctica. Next base: position 17,556,068 of record NC_137676.1, on the reverse strand, counting down.
TATTTAGTTATTTCAGGGAATAGCAAAACAACAACAACCGTTCGTGGAAGCGCTTGGTTTTGTTTACTGTAAAGTATTCCATAATATGACTCTTAATATCTGCTCTCTAAGTTTGCCAAACGCAGTTTTTACTCTCCAAAGGGCCCCATCACCACCCTAGAGGACGGTTGCTTAGCGAGTAATGCGACACACGTGAGCGATGCGGCACTTTCCGTTGCCTCTCTCTCTCCATCGCAGTAGTGCAGTAATTAATCCAGCTGAACCCGTAGAGCTTACAAAATAAATGTTTTCCATTTTCATTAATAGACAACTCATTAGTACATAATGAGCAGGAACGCTGTTCTAGCCCCTCTCCCTGCGCTCTGCAGTACGTGTGGAGCATGGGACACACAGCCGTGTAACTCACGGCTAATTAAAATCCAGAAATGCTTTCTTCTTCTTCTTCTTCTTCTTCTTCTTCCTCCCCTGTCTTTTCCTTTTTAGACAGAGCCGAGGCAAGTGCTTTTTAAACACTTGTGTTGTGAATAATGGATCATTGTATGCAAGTGTTTTAGAGAAACGGAAGAAAAGGAAAAAAAAAAACGGCAAGAAAGAATTGATCCAGAAGAGACATTTCGCGTCTGACAGCTGCTTGCTCAATTGTGTACGGCAATGTTTTAGCAGCGAATGACATTGTTCATTTGGTGTTTCTGTGGGAAACGCAGAGTCTTTGTGCTCTCTAGATGAGTACCATGGAAGGCGTCAGACAATAGAGGTACATTGTCTTGAAGCTACACTATACAGCGCGAGGAAGGGGCCACTAGCTACGCAACCAGACTCCCCCTCTGCCTCTCACACTAAGCAGGCAAGCCTCTCTCTCTGTGTGTGTGTGTGTGTGTGTGTGTGTGTGTGTGTGTGTGTGTGTCGCCTCCACAAAGGGCAGCCCACCGCTCCCAGCGTCAGCATGTCCTGACACACTACAATTACACAAAGACCCCCAAAATAACGAACGTTGGCGAAAAACTGGCAGAGCATCGCCGTTCCTTCTTTTTCGTTGTCAGGGAGGGGGTGGGTGGTGGTGGAGAAACTCGCTTGGCTGTGAACTTCACATCAGCAGTGTAATTTAGAGGTTCGTTTAAAAGGTGACATCTTCTTGTTTGCGTGGGCCGTCTGCCGTCTGGGGAGAATAACAGCGGCGCTGACCTTTCTCTCTGGAGACCAGGGGCGGGAAAGAGCAACGCGCATCAGCGGGGTTCAGGAACCCCCCGACATCACCTGCCACTCTCGTACCTGTCTTAACAAGCACACTCGCGCACCTGCCGCTGATAAGCAAACGACACGGAGGAGAAAGACGAAGCAGGGTTTTAACAAGCACACTACCAACCGGTAATGAATGGAGGGAAAAGAAAGAAGAGTATCTGACATTTTTAACAAGCAACCGCCATTGTTCCCTGTAGGATTGTACAAGACTGACACAATGACAGGAGATGAAAGAACACGGATGTAACCACCTGCCTAACTTTAACAGAATCAGAATCAGAATCAGAACCGGGATGAGAATTGCTTTTATTACATCAATGTACGGGTTCTACAGAGGAACATTCGTAGGTTCAGGTTCTTCGACATTGTGCTTTGCAGCAGAATACAAAATCAACAATAATAGAATAAAGCCGAATATAAACTCAACTAAATCAACAATCAAAAATAACAACCGTACTACATACATACACAGCGTTAGGGGTAGTGGTGGCCTAGTGGATAGTGAGTTGGACTGGTGACCAGAAGGTCATCAAGGACTTCAAATCCCACCTGGGAACACCACTAGTGTGCCCTTGAGTAAGCCCTTTGTTACTCCAGGGAGACTGTCCCTGTAATCTCTAATTGCTTTGGATAAAAAATCGCTTTGGATAAAGGTGTCTGCTTAATGATAAAAATAAATAAGGGGGAAAAAAATACTTATATGGGGGAAATAAGTATTGAACACACTAACTGAAAGTAATTCAATACTTAGT
>NC_137676.1:17546577-17549077 GCF_963989245.1 Nansenia antarctica | reverse complement strand
TTTAATCTCCATTTTGATCTCTTCTCCCATCACTTCAGCAATAGCAAAAATCAGGTCGTTTTGTATTTTGCCTGACGTCCCAGTAAACACTTTGTTTGTGGACAGGTGGTAATGTAAATCTGGGTTGTTTTCAGCCAGAAAAGAAAGAAGCTCAACGTAGTTTCCTCTGTTTGTGGACTCGGCGCTTTTATCGTGTCCCCTAAATGAAAGTTATTGTTTACCCAAAAACAGGACACAATCGATCAGTATTATCGATCAGTCAACGGAGCTCCGTTTCCCTGCGCACTTTCAAAAGTTTCACATCTACCGGCATAGTTACGCATCTCAATAGTGAATATCAATAGTGCGTATCAATAGTGCGTATCAATAGTGCGTATCCAATCAAAAGACGTGCTGGGTGCTGACATCATTGAGCCTTACAGCAGGCGCCGTTGTTGCTTTTGCTCGCATCTACGTAGGTTTACTAGGTACGCCACAGGTTTTCTCGTTCCAACGTTAAGTTACAGGTCGGATTCGCGGCACCGTTTAACGTGCAGGCGGGCAGATTTTGGAGCCCCCTAGCAACACATTTTGATTGGATAAAAGCTCTAACATAAAGGCCAGCCCTCCAAATCTCAATCGGAGACTGGAAGCAGCGCAACCAAGAGGAAAGCTATGAAATGAAGAGAATAGACTATGGGGAATCATTAATACATATTTGTGGAAAAAATATATTAAAATAAAATGTATATTCTGATTATGTTTAGGCCAGCAGAGAAGGCCTTGCTGGCCCTGACGGCACACCACTGGTGTAAAGCTATTTTGCAGTTTTTCTGTGTAGGAAGCAGGCAAATTTACAAGCGGCCAACTAGTGGTCGTTGTGTGTAAATAGCAGCTTGAGCATTGTAGAGCATTGTAAAGAGGGGCTGTCGAGGCGGCTCTTTCAGTAGGTAAAAAGGCACGGCTGTTCTAGTGTTAAAAGACTGCCAATATTATAGTATGGAAATGTACCAAGTGTTCTGTTGCCGGTGCAAAACATGACATCTGAAGGTTGTGGAGAATGACTGCGCAGGAGTAGATTGTGAGAAGCAGTTCTTGGCACCTGTTGTTGAAGACTATATTATGTTCCGACCATCATATCCGTATTTTCGTCCTTGATTATGTTCGTTTTTCTTCTTCATTATGTATGACCTTTTTCGATTTTTAGTCTCACCTTTGCTGAAAATTACTACAGTGGAGAATTTCCACAACACCACGCCTTCAGCTCATATGTGACGGCAGCCGGTGAAAGGGAGAACGAGTCGACAACCGATCAAAATGTTCCGACTTTTATTCTGAAAAATGTAAATACATGTAAATAATTGTTGCGAATCAATGACACACTCGCTAGTCAAGCCAAAACATTGCAATGCAATGGATTCGGTGAGTAATCCCCACTACTACCTAATTAGTGTAGAGTAGTGGGGATCACTCGCCGAATCCATTGCATTGCAATGTTTTGGCTTGACTAGCGAGTGTGTCATTGATTCTCAACAATTATTTACATTTATTTACATTTTTCAGAATAAAAGTCAGAACACTTTCACTGGTTGGCGACTTGTTTTGCCTTCTCATCAGCTATGAGCTGGACAGAGATCTCGAGCATCTGGGCGGGAAGTGTCTCACAGCTTCAGTGTTGACTACTAGCTACTACTACTAGCTACTACTAGGTTTCTTCAGCAGGGATGATTTTGTGGGCAGTGTAGAAGCAGCACGCCAACAACTATGCCAACTGCTACTCTGAGGCGTCTTTTTCAGTGAGGACATTTAGCAGCTATAGAGACAGACAGGCAGGCCCAGGTAATAACCACCAGACGTTTGGGGACCAGATCCGTCGTAACACCTCACGACAAACAAAACTCATCTGAATCCCTAAACCCGGGCCCAATCCCACGCCACCCTGCTTTGATGAACACCAACGCCTGCGCCACCACGGAGGCCATCTTTATTCTGGCAATTAGGCAAAGCAGTGGATTATATCCCTCCAGCCCAACCCACAGTAAATCTGTCCGGATTCAATTATTCTCCTTCACTGTCTGAGGCCATTTGGGCTTTTTTCGGGCGTCCATTCAGCAGACAAAATGTGCTCGAGGATTCTTGATTACTTCGAATGCAGCAACAATAACGCTTTTGGCTTTGTTTTATTTCCATATTCCCTCCCACTTGACAAGTCTATTAAATAAAAATGAATCCTTGGGAGCATGCAAACAGTGTCCCGGTAAATATTTTATGAGAACAATAAGACACATTTACCGTATTTATCTCTGGTATTTTTCCTCTCATTCTCGCTTCTCTCTGTTGTGGCACTTGACAGCGCTCGCTGAAACGAGAGCACCTCCGCCCTTCCAGACACAGAGCGTGTTTTGATCCACCGCACACCTTATTGGTTATAAAAGCGTCTCCCTTGGCCCTGGGAAAGATCCTGAAATGCTTTCCTAAAATGTTTGGGATTATTTTGTCTCTCTCACCGAAAACCTCTCTG
>NC_137676.1:17531577-17534077 GCF_963989245.1 Nansenia antarctica | reverse complement strand
TTAATTTAATAGACAATGAATACAAAGCGTTATGTCTCTCAGAGACTTTGTATAAGTATCCTACCATGATACAGGATTAAGGTTGCAGATTATCGCGATTCGCGAGTAGTGGTTGCACGTATGAATATTTCAAGACGTCAGCTCCAACCGTGATATTTTTGTATTATTACCGCATCTGTATTCGACTGCTGTCCTTCCCCATACGGTGTATGAGATTGCAGGTACATCTGTGTTCATCGCAGTGTCAAATGATACGTTTAATACTGCATCTGTATTCAACCGCTATCCTGCCCGATACGGTGTGTGAGATCGCCGTGTAAAATGACACGTTCGCAAACACATTCAGTTTATATTTACAGTGAATTATACAGGATTATTTTGTCAATCAATTTAATACATTCTGTTTGTAGATTGGATGAAGTGGGAGCAAGAGCTGAAAGCATCTGTGTTTCGTAAAAATAAAAAGTAACAACGCAAGACACGGTTTTGTAAAGAGTCTTTAACCCTTGTGTGATGTTCACTTTTTGGACCCTTTCGTAATGTTCGGGTCCAGTTGACCCGGGACATCATTGGGGTTTTAAAAGCACTTGTCCTGACACGGTGCTCCTAGTCCCAAGGGTGACCCGTACAAGGGGGTATACTCAGGGCGCAAGAAAGCCCCAAAATAGCCCATAATATTAAAGGGTGCCTCCTGTGGGCACAAACAGGTACTGTACCCAATAATGCACAATAGGTACTGTGTACACATTCAAAAGTACATATCTTTTGTTCTGTGGATCTAGGGGGCTGCCCTTTGGAGAGGCTGGAGCAGAGGATGCTTAGTAACAACCCACAAAGTGTCAGACCCCTGGGAATAGGTGGGACCGAATGACAGCATGATGAGTAGAAGCGTTTTTACGCACATGATGCCCCTAACTTTGAAAATGCAAAATCCACTATAATAAAGTGTCATAAATCAAACTTATCTAGGAAAAATGTTAATGAAACAATGTTTTCATTGCTCTTTATTATTTAGAATTTATATTCTCAATTGAATTTCACATTTATCTAATTATAATCAAAGCTGTAAAGAAAATACAGGTGATGAACAAGAATAGAAATGAAAGAACCAAACTAAGATTGTTTTTGCCAATAGCTATGAAATACATCTCTCAAAAATGTCTGCAAATGCTGAATCACAAAACACGAACGGAATGTACACTGTTTTCACTGTCACTGTCGAAATACAGTATTATGTCTGAAAAATCCCAAATAATTCTGAGATATCACTGGCTACAATTGTGTTCATGGGTATGCCTATCTACACAACACATGAAGCACAGAATGTGACAGTGCGTGTACCTCAGTGCAAGAACATTTAACAATGTTTACAATGTTGCACTTCATAGGGTAAAAAGTGTGAGAGCAGACGGCTTCTTGGCGTGGGAAAGCCAGATCCCAAATAATTCTGAGATATCACTGGCTACAATTGTGTGTTCATGGGTATGCCTATCTACACAACACATGAAGCACAGAATGTGACAGTGCGTGTACCTCAGTGCAAGAAAATGTAAAAATGTTTACAATGTTGCACTTCATAGGGTAAAAAGTGTGAGAGCAGACGGCTTCTTGGCGTGGGAAAGCCAGAGCAGAGGTGTGTGAGTGAGTGAGTGAGTGTCAGTGTGAGTGTGTGTATGTTTCAGTGTGTCTCATTTTTTTTTCACTTTTACATTTTTTCATAGAAAATAAGCCAAGGCCATGGAGTTTCATATTGATAAAATGTATTCTTGTACCATTTCTCTTTAAGTAAAAATGTAAAACGGGTCCAGTTGACCCGAACACCACACAAGGGTTAAAAAAATAGTGGTGGGGCTGGGCAGGAGCTATGTCTAGGGTAGCAATGGCACGCATTATTCACGCCCTCTGATCCAACAACTACTTAACCGTTCATGTGCACACTGCACATTGGAATACTTTGTCTTTCGCCCATTATCCCCAGTACACCCAATTATTTTCAATTCAATCGAACTGATTGCCCATTATCACCAGTTTCAAAACAAATATTTAAAAATATCCACAGGTGGAGAGTGTGGGTGTTGTTTTCCTGGTCCTCTTCACCAATCTGATTGCCCATTCTTCACACAATTACATGTTTGTTCCTGAATTGGTTGATTGCGAAGTCATTGATAAAAGCTGTTCCATCTACACACTGAGCTAAATACAGTACACTGGCCTGTGACACTGACATGATGACGCAGGTTTTTAGCTGTTAAACTTAATCCCATTGTAATAAAATTGACTTATGTTCACTATTTTCGCTTCAGGCACAATATGCCCTGATTGGCACCTGCCAACCAAGTCCTAACCTCGATATACACAACTCATTATATACACACATACATATATATACACCTACATACATATATACATACCTCGCTATACACAATTCATTATACACACAAGTCATTTGTTCTATTCTATTGCACACAGTATAGTGTTCTCCTCCTTTCAATGGATTATG
>NC_137676.1:17521577-17524077 GCF_963989245.1 Nansenia antarctica | reverse complement strand
GATGCAGGTGTGGGATTATGTTTTCATGCAGCGAAATATGCATTAAACATGTCTTTCATCACATGAGTGTGCCACATACTGTATCAGCATGATCAACTGTATGTTTAGTGGAGTGGATTTTCCTCTAGTGCTTTGAGATAATCATGAACAACCGGACCACATGCGGTACTGTAGGAACACAGGCTATACAGGAGGGGGGAGGCAGGGAGAGAAGGATGGAGAGAGAGGGAGGGACAGAAGAATGGAGAGAGAGGCAGGGAGAGAAGGATGGAGAGAGAGGGAGGGAGAGAAGGATGGAGAGAGAGGGAGGGACAGAAGAATGGAGAGAGAGGCAGGGAGAGAAGGATGGAGAGAGAGGGAGGGAGAGAAGGATGGAGAGAGGCAGGGACAGAAGGATGGAGAGAGAGGCAGGGAGAGAAGGATGGAGAGAGGGAGGGAGGGACGGAAGGAGGGAGAGAGAGGCAGGGAGAGAAGGATGAAGAGAGAGGGAGGGACATAAGGATGGAGAGAGAGGGAGGGACAGAATGATGGAGAGAGGCAGGGAGAGAAGGATGGAGGGAGAGGGAGGGACAGAAGGATGGAGAGAGAGGGAGGGAGAGAAGGATGGAGTGAGAGGGAGGGAGAGAAGGATGGAGAGGGAGAGGGACATAAGGATGGAGAGAGGCAGGGACAGAAGGATGGAGAGAGAGAGGGAGGGAGAGAAAGATGGAGAGAAAGGGAAGGACAGAAGGATGGAGAGAGAGGCAGGGAGAAAAGGATGGAGAGAGGGAGGGACAGAAGGATGGAGAGAGAGAGGCAGGGAGAGAAGGATGGAGAGAGAGAGGCAGGGAGAGAAGGATGGAGAGAGAGGGAGGGAGAGGGAGGGACAGAAGGAGGGAGAGAGAGGCAGGGACAGAATGATGGAGAGAGAGAGGCAGGGACAGAAGGATGGAGAGAGAGAGGGAGGGAGAGAGAGAGGGACAGAAGGATGGAGAGAGGGGGAGGGAGAGAGAGGCAGGGAGAGAATAATGGAGAGAGAAGGATGGAGAGAAGGATGGAGAGAGAGGGAGGGACAGAAGGATGGAGCGAGAGAGGGAGAGGGAGAGAGAGAAAGAGAGAGAGGGAGAGAGAGACAGAGAGAGAGGGAGCGAGAGAGACAGAGAGAGAGAGAAAGAGAGAGAGAGAAGGAGAGACGGAGAGAGAGAGACAGAGAGAGAGGGAGTGAGAGAGAGGTTGCATGCAGGCTGGTAGAGCTGGTAGAGCTAATGTCCAGGGGTCTACAGTGTGCTGGTTGACTGGGCCGTGGTGTTAGTGCAGTGTGCTGTTCATGTAGCGTGGCCTGCTTTAAGTCTCTCTGGTCCTGTGGCTCTGTGCTGGCTGGGTCTGTGTGGGGTTATTAAAGAGGCTGGGCTGGGCAGTTCTCCCAGTTCTCCCCACGCTCACACACCACAGTACAAAGAGCAGGAATGTGTGTGTCTGTGTCTGTGTCTGTGTGTGAGTTTGTCTGTGGTGAGTGTCTGTGTGTGTGAGTTTGTCTGTGGTGAGTGTACGTGTGTGTGTGATTGTGTGTACGTGTGTCTGTGCCTGTGTGGTATGTGTGAGTGTGTGTGTATGCGTGAGTGTGTGTGTGTGTGTGTGTGTGTGTGTGTGTGTGTGTGCCTGCTAAAAGCCCAAAATGTGTGTGCTGTGTGCGTGTGCACGCGGGCGTGTGTGTGTGTGTACTGGGGCTGCTCTAACCGGACAGCAGCGGTGTTGCATGGCAAAGCCCATCTCCATGCGGTGCAAGGTATATCCGTGTCGGCTGGACACGAACGCTTCGTGCAACTCAACAAGGCTGTAAAGTAATTAGGGTCCAGGGCCGGCCCCCAGCCCCCGCCCCCTAGGGTGTCAGATCCAGTCAATAATCCTCCTCACAGCCCCAGGCTAGCTCCACTGCTGAAGAAAACATTTCAGCTCCAGCTGCCCATGGAAATCAAAGGGAGAGACCCCCACTGCGTGGTATCATGGGGTGGGGTGTGGGTGTCTGGTGGACGAGAGGGGAGAGGGGGGCTCCGACTGTTCTAGTGGGCATCGGAGAGTCTGAGCTACGCACACTGCATCTGAATGTGTGTGTGTGTGTGTGTGTGTGTGTGTGTGTGTGTGTGTGTGTGTGTGTGTGCGTGTGTGTGTGTGTGAGTGAGTCAGACCGACCGGGGATGTTGTCGAGGGAATGTTGTCGGCTGCTTTGGCACAGGGATCTTGTTGTGTTGGCCCTTCACTTCTGTGATCCCGTTCTGTGCTGCTGCGTCTGAGAGGAAATAGATGTACTTGTATTTGTTGCAACACTTGAAAACACTTGTTTTCCTCTTTCGGTTGGGTTCAGCGGCCTCCCTCCCTCCCTCAGAGAGAGGCGGATGTGGCTCTGAGACCAATTCCGTTCTTACTTGAGTGTTCTGCTCTTATTACGACAATGTTGAACCTGAACTTTGTCCGTGTCCTTCAGAACCTTGCACCTGCTGTCTCCCTGCTTTCCTCCCCGGTC
>NC_137676.1:17509077-17514077 GCF_963989245.1 Nansenia antarctica | reverse complement strand
GCCCAAATGGACTGTGAACGTTGTGTTTACAAAGGCCTGCACTGCTTCTTTTTTTTTTTTTTCTGCTACCATTGTTTTCTGCTGACGACAGCACCGGGTGTCAAAACATGGTGGGGTTTGATATCCTGACGGTGTTTGAGTCTCCGGCCAAGGGCTGTCAGTTCACTGAGAAAGCCCCGGCTCAGCACCCTGTTTGAAGACTTGTCTGTTTGACATCAGGTTTCCTGGCTATCTGACAACACTATCTGCATTCTTATGCAAAGCCTGTGTGCGTGTGCATGCGTGTGTGTGTGTGTTTGTGTGTGTGTGCATGCAGTAAGAGTGTGGGTGGTTATCAACACTTTCTATCTTTTCTCCTTGTAATTCTATACACAGTCCTGCTGCATGCCATGAAGACCCTGACCCTGAGTTTATTCAGTGAGAAAGCCATTCAGAATAGAAAGTTTCTCTCCTTCTCTCTCGTCTCACTTTCTCCATTCTGATGGAGGTGTGTTAAGGCTTGTTCTAAGGGAGAGCAGGCTGACAGAAGGCCTTGGGAGGAGAGGTGAACAAATCAGTGGACACGTGTTATCGCTCTGACATTTCCCAGACATTGTCTGTCATTTTGGAATATCCATAATTGATGATTCCTCCATAGAATGACCACATGCTGGACCTGAGAGAGTTAGATTCTCTCTATCTCTCTTTCTTTCTGTTTCTGTCTGTCTGTCTGTCTCTCTCTCTCTCTCTCTCTCTCTCTCTCTCTCTCTCTCTCTCTCTCTCTCTCTCTCTCTCTCTCTCTCTCTCTCTCTCTCTTCCTCTGAAAAGCAGGTACTGTAGTCCTGCCTGCTCCAACCTTAATGTGAAATTCGCGGAATTATTCCTCAATAATAGCGTAATCCAAACTATCTACGTGAACTCAGGTTTACTGTCATGTGGGACACTCTCTCCCCTTCTCAGGCGTCTCAATACTGTTTCAGCTACAGTATTATATATATATACACACATACAAACCCATTTATGCCTATCCGCACTCTTCGTTTTGTGTACAGCATCATTCCGGTGTTCTTCCGTCACGTCTGAGGAGACGCCGTGTTCCAGAGAGCCCCAGCGGAGGTGACACTGGGGCCTGAGTCTACAGACAACCTCGGTTTGCTGCATATTAACTTTAATAATGTGGCAGGCCTATCTAGAACAAACAGCCTATCACAAAGAGCCCCAGACTGCGACTACTGCAAGCGCAGCGTTTGTGTCTTAATGGAGTTTTTCTTTTTGTTATCGCTGAATACGCAAAATGTGATATTAGCGAGGAAGGGCATTGTCTTCGAGAACGTCACGAGTCACCGCGTACGCTTCCTCCCTCGCACACAGGGCCCCGTTTCCATGGTAAATTGTTACCCCGTTTTGAGATTAGAGAGGATTGCATTTCCTTTTTTTTCCTTTTCTCGTCTTTCCACTTTCTGTCTCTCTCTTTGCAGTCAATTAACTGTGAGCGAACTCTCCCGCTCTGTGGAAACCTAATAGGCTGTCCTTGACTTACAGATGAGGCTTCTGACAAAGACAGCTGAAGAAAGAAGAAAAAAAATACAGAGTCTGTTTGAAAGTGAAGTGAAAAACTATTAATTGAAACAGGCGGAAAAAGCGATGAGACGATGTGTACTGCACATTCCACTTGTCCTGGAAGCGCTGTCAAACAAATTGTCTGTCGGCTGATAATATAATAACACAGCTGAACAGAGTAAACTCTTCAAGACGTGGCAAAAAAAGAAAAAAGCGAGAGTAAGAAAGAAAGAAAGAAGAGAGAGGCGAAAAAGAGTTGTGCTAGCTTCATTTCTCCCCTTTGTGCTCATCTCTTGACAGTTCACATCAACAATGCCTCACCCGGAATGAGAAAAGCATGTTCATTGTTTTAGGCTCCAACCTATCCCCATCCATTTGTGAGTTGTTTCACCGGAGAGAGAGAGAGAGAGAGAGAGAGAGAGAGAGAGAGAGAGAGAGAGAGAGAGAGAGAGAAAAAGATAAAGAAAAAAAAAAAAAAAAAAACTTGAGAGAGTAAAAATGTAAGATCTCCATTTCTATCTCTTTGTGATCTCACTGTCACACGTCGAGGGCAGGGCGAGGTTCTGAGCTGGTGTTGGTCCCATCTCTGTCTCCCGCACACGGGGTGTCGAACCGTCTGTAATGTCAGCTCTCTGCAGCCCCCTTCACAGCGCGTTGATGCCTAAAGCCTCCGTGGAGAGAGAGAACTATGTGGCCATGTATCATAAATGTTTCATTAGTCCCTTTTCACTCCACATGCTCAGCAGCAGAACACATAAAGCTCACATGCCAGTTATGTATCTAAGTGGCCATATGCTGGCTACTTCAGGTTGCCTACTTTATAAACCTCCTGCACTATTCTCGTTTTCCATTCTCTACTTTTATGTATGTCTTTGACAATATAGATAAGCTGTAGATTTGAGTTTAGAAGGAATATGCGTGTGTGTGTGTGTGTGTGTGTGTGTGTGTGTGTGTGTGTGTGTGTGTGTGTGTGTGTGTGCAGAGGGAGTTGTGACAGAGAGGGGAGAGGAGGCTAGATTAATAAGAGGATTGTTTTGGAGCAGGCGGCCTGTCACTCAGGACCTGGTTTCCACGGTGATCTCTTGCAGGATCAGCCTCCACTGCAGGCGATAAGTGCTGACAAAGGAGAAAACGAAAATGTCGCACTTCACACAGAGAAGGGGAGGGGTGGGGGGATGGATGGAGGTATATAGGGAGATGGTGGGAGAAGGGGGAGGGATAATTGAAGAACAGAGAGTAAAGTACACTAAATGGGGTAACAGAACTGAGAAAAAAAAAGAAGAAGAATGTTACAGAAATGGTATGAGAGAAAATAGAGTGATACGGATGAATTGAGAGAGGGAGTGTGAGATTCATGAAGAGAGAATGGTGTGAATAAGAAATGGAAGAGGCTAAAGACGAATTGGAAATAGCGGGTGAGAATTAGAAATGGAGAAAAATGTGTCCACTGCTAATTAGGTGTTCTGATACTGTAGCACGAGGGAGGGTGTGAATGCTGTTCTTAGCCGTGTCTGCCTCTGAACATGACTGTCTACATGTCTGTCTACATGTCTGTCTACATGTCTGTCTACATGTCTGTCTACATGTCTGCCTCTGTACATGTCTGTCTACATGTCTGTCTACATGTCTGTCTGTCTACATGTCTGTCTCCATGTCTGTCTCCATGTCTGTCTACATGTCTGCCTCTGTACATGTCTGTCTGTCTACATGTCTGCCTCTGTACATGTCTGTGTACATGTCTGTGTACATGTCTGTCTACATATCTGTCTACATGTCTGTCTACATATCTGCCTCTGTTCATGTCTGTCTCCATGTCTGTCTACATGTCTGCCTCTGTACATGTCTGTCTGTCTACATGTCTGTCTACATGTCTGCCTCTGTACATGTCTGTGTACATGTCTGCCTCTGTTCATGTCTGTGTACATGTCTGTCTACATATCTGTCTACATGTCTGTCTACATGTCTGCCTCTGTTCATGTCTGTCTCCATGTCTGCAGCTCCCACTATATATATACTCTTCACACAGGGTATGGTGTGAAAACACCAATGCATGTGCTGGATTTGCACTTAACTTAAAGGTCCCATATTATAGTCTTTTTTAGCAAGTTAATATAGGTCTCTGAGGTCCCCAAAACATGTCTTTGAAGTTTCTTGCTGAAAATACCACTCAGATTTGACATTATAGCGTGCCTCTATATAATACCCCTGTTCTCAGCGGGCTGTTTTTGTCTATAGCTTTTAAATGTAAATGACCTCCTGCTCCCCACGCCCCACTCCGGAAACTGGTTGTGGCTTTCCGGCCGTGCCTCCTTGATACCATGGTAACTGTTAATTTATTCAATAATTTATCGATTATTGAAGAAGAAACTCATTACACAGAACATTTTACTTGTGACATATCAAAAGCTGGTAAATACAGTATAAGGTCCCAGTGCAAAAAGCGACATTTACCTAGTGAGTTCATTGTTCATTGTTCATAATACAATGCACTGAGACTGCAACAGGAGAGACTGAGGGCTGTTGACAGCATTCATATTCATACTGAAACTGCAACGGAGCTGTAGTAGCGTCACTAATACTAGTGTTACATACAGATATCTAATACTATTATCGTATCTGTTGATCAGAGCGGTCGTATTAGCCTGGGCTTCACTTTCCAGACACTGCCCAGCTACTACAGGTACTACAGCTTTATGGTCTGAGCAGGTTAGCTGCTGGGCGCTAATCAAAGTAACACAATGTTGCCAAGCAAAGGAATTCCTGCAGTTTGTATCATTAAACTAATGGCGTAAACATTATTGTGGATCCTGCAGGCATGGGATACTCAGATGGAGGTGCGGTATAATTCTAATGAGACCCCATTTCAGGTAGGATGGGCCCGAAAATCTGAATTGCTTTTTTGAATTGCATATTTTCTGAAATAGGCAGCCCACGAAAGACAAGACTGGGTTGTTTTATTTCACAGTGTGTGTGTTAGTAGGCCCATCAGAGACACAAATGTATGCGCACGATCACTGAAAAAAGTGAGTTTTTTATAATATGGGACCTTTACGTAATGCTTTGTAGTAAAACATTTCCAGACACCTTTTTTTCTGTATCACTTGACATCATTAAATAGATTTTCATTTCATAAGGTAATATACCGTAGACCAATTTTGTAGAGTGACTGGAATGATATTTTCCAATCGACTGCTTTCCCCTCTCAGTCATTCACCTTAGTAGATTGTTCTCATCTCCTAGCCCTCAGGCTAGCATTTCACAGCAGTTTTGTTCCCTCTCAATGTGTTCAATGTGTTCAGTTTGTGGTAACAACTTGATCAACAGAGTGTGTAATTGATTCCTATTCACATGAAGGACCCTGCAAACACTAGGTTTTACATTTTTTTAAAAGTTTGATCAACTGTTGTCATTGCACTTAATGGACGCAATTCCACGTATTGAATAAAGAAATGTTTGCATTT
>NC_137676.1:17496577-17506577 GCF_963989245.1 Nansenia antarctica | reverse complement strand
CACACACACACACACACACACTCAGCCCCCCCCCTCCCACACACATACACACACACACACACACACAGAGTGTGGTGAGCAGAGGTAATGTGTGGATTATCCTGTGTGTGCGTGCGGTCCTGTGCTCTGGAGTAAACAGATCCCTAATGAAGGGCTGGAGGATGTAATACCCCAGACAGCCAGACACAGCCGTAATGGCCTAAGTGCTGCAGGACTCTCTGTCTCTCTCTCTCTCCCAGACCATGGGAGCAATCCCTGTACAAACACTGCCTGAACAGATCCACATCCACCCTGTTTATCCCCACACACACACACAGACACGCATGCACTCTCCCACACACCAACTCAGTGCCACACCATGTGGAATGTTTTTATATGAATCAAAGCACGCAATGGGGCAGGAACACACGCCCGCGCACACGCCCAGGAACACGCCCATGCACACACACGCACACGCACACGCATACACACACACACACACACACACACACACATATAGGGTGTAGTGTTATATACACATATTCATGCACATGCACACGCACACACACGCACACGCCCAGGAACACGCCCATGCACACACACGCACACGCATACACACACACACACATATAGGGTGCAGTGTTATATACACATGTTCATACAGACACACACACATATAGGGTGTAGTGTTACATACACATGCTCATGCACACACACGCGCACACAAAAACACACACACACACACACACACGCACACACGCACACACACAGGGTGTTGTGTTTCTCCGTGTCAGCCTTTATCAGGCCAGAGCAGACAGATGGGGTCCAGACAGACGTGTAAACGTCCCTGTCAGCAGAGGAGCATCTCTGCGTATTGATCCCAGCAGCAGCGCTACACTACGACCAGCCAGACAGCTCCAACTGCAGAGGCTGCACTGAGGCTACTACTAGTACTGACCCATTGGAGCCACACACACACACACACACACACACACACACACACACACACACTGAAGCCACACAGACACACAGACACACACACCCACACACACACACACACACACACACACACACTGGAGCCACATAGACACACACACACACACACACACACACACACACACACACACACACTGGAACCACATAGACACACACACACACACACACACACACACACACTGGAACCACACAGACACACACACACACACACACACACACACACACACACAGACACACACACACACTGGAGCCACACAGACACACCAGCATCACCAGACACCACCTCTCCACAGCTGGGAGACACCTGCTGCTACTGTACACTCTAATATACGATATTGCAGCAGCAAGAGAAAACAAAATGGCAAAATGCTTCATCAGTATATATACGACTCTAGGAGCGCGTAAGTGGTATAGCCCATGCCATATCATCGCAAGGTCCCTGGTTAGATTCTGGCCATCGACATAATCCTGCATGTCACCCCTCCTTCCGGTCAATCTCTACTGTCTCTATCCTAATGTCTCTATCAAGCAGAAATGCCCTGAAAACATATTTAGGAATCCAGTAGTCCCTACACTCCCCTTAAGCAATATATTGTGATTTGTGATTTGAAACAGATATCTCACACCCACACACACGTTCATGAAATTGAAATCAGTATTATGTTCACAATCCTTCCCACTCTGGCTGGATCAATGGCTACTCAGTCAGAGACGGTTGGAAATAAAAGAAATCTATCTCTTCTTTTATCTCTGTCTATTCGTCAGTCTAAGAGCCTGTTGAGGGTGTAAGAGACAGGTAAATGATGAGGATGACAGCCATCGCCGTGGTGCTAATCGTCACGGAGGCGATAAAAGCATGTGTGAAGTGGCTTTCTGTGTCGGTCTTTGGGGCCGAGGAGGCAAAGTGGAAGTACACAGGGAATGGTTATGTCTGCTATCACCACGCCTGTACATCTCTACCTCGGTGGTAATTAGGGGAAGAGGACCAACCCATGACACTGAACTGATAGATCAATACTCGGTGTGTGTGTGTGTGTGTGTGTGTGTGTGTGTGCATGTGTGCGTGGGTGCGCGTATGCATGTGGGCGTGTGTGTCTGTGTGTGCGTGTGTGTGTGCGTGTGTGCGTGTGTGTGCGTGTGTGTGCGTTTGTGCGTGTGTGTGTGTGTCTGTAGCCTCAGAGCGATGTGAGCTAAAACGATGTGTCATCTTCAATAAAGGATGACAACATTCACAGGTTCACAAACTGCATTCTGTGCCAGCGCCGCCGCCAGCGTCAGCAACTGGATCACAGAACAGTAGCGGGCCTGTACGCCACAGCCCAGAGACCACTGTTTAATCACCGTGCTTTGATATTATTATTGCTGAACATATTCATGATGTTCCCTTTTCCAGTCGGGAAAAAAATATTTGTTGTTTATCTTTTTTGCCTGAAAGAAGATTTCTGTGGCGATTTTGGGTGAAAATCTTGATGGAGATGAAGCTGTTTCAGCTTTTCAGTTTGTCTGTTCGTGTTGTTGACGCGTGGTGGGAGTCTGCAAGACTCTCCTGCTCTCTGACAGGCTTAACAGTGGGCAACCAAGGCAATGGCCTTTTGTTAGCACCGAAGATCGTGTGGTTATCAGTGGGGAAGGACAGCCTCGGTATAAAGAGAAAGAAAGAGAGGGAGAGAGAGAAGGAGAGAGGGAGAGAGGGAGATAGAGAAAGGGAGTGGAAGGGAGAGATACAGGGAGAGAGACAGAGAAAGGGAGAGATAGATGGGAGGGAGGGAGAAGGAGAGGGAGGGAGGGAGGGAGGGGGAGAAAGGGAGAGATAGATAGAGAGAGAAAGGGGGATATGATAGAGAGGAAGGAGTTCAGGCTGTATTGTGTTCTTGTCATTACCCCATCCTCTCTCTTCGGCGCAGGGATGGAAATTCAATTTCCATCCCTCTAAGAAGGAGATGACACCATTTCAGAAAAAAAAGGGCAAGACAGAGACCATCTCTCCAACCCACAGCTCAGATCACTACAGTATTCATACCTCTGTTTAATCCCACTGCTACCCACTCACTCACCAGGCCGCACGCGCACACGCACGCACACGCACACGCACACACGCACACACACACACACACACACACACACACACACACACACACACACACATATACAGTATTCACTCAACTGCCCACTCACCAGGTCGCACGCACACACGCACGCACAGACACACACACACACACACACACACACACATGCACGCACGGACACACACACACACACACACGCACGGACACACACACACACACACACACACACACACACGCACACGCATTCACTCAACTGCCCACTCACCAGGTCGCACGCACACACGCACGCACAGACACACACACACACACACATGCACGCACGGACACACACACACACACGCACGCACGGACACACGGACACACACACACACACACACACACACACACACGCACACACGCACACGCATTCACTCAACTGCCCACTCACCAGGACATACCCAAATCACTTACAGTTTCCCTCTGATCTCATTATTTGCACCTCTTGCCTCCCTGAGACATTAAGGGGCAGAAGGTCTGCAGACTGTATTTCAGTTTGGCCTCAGTTCTTTTTGCACCAAAGCAGCTTTCAAAAGCATCCTCTGTTTGTTCTGTGGCAGGCTAGAAAGGGACAGTCAGAAGCAGATCTTTGGTGTGACACGTCAGTGAGAGGAGATGAGCTGAGCAGGGATGGAGTGGTAGGGGGGGGGGGGGTGGGGAGTGCTGTTTTGAACCCTAACCCTTGTGACCAATAAAGCAGAAATGCCCTAAAACAGTGGTTTTCAACCCTCTCCTCGGGGACCACCAGCCGTTCCACACATTTGATCTGTTCCACCACCAGCACACCTGATTCAACTAATCAAGTGCAACGCAATTATGATTTGTACTTTTAGTTGAATCAGGTGTGCTGGTGGTGGAACAGATCAAATATGTGGAACAGCTGGTGGTCCCCGAGGAGAGGGTTGAAAACCACTGCCCTAAAACATAATGTGACAGCAGCTGGTGAAACTAACTAGGTAGTAGTGGGGATTACTCACTGAATCCTTTGCCTTGCAATATTTGGGTTGGATTGGACGATTTCGACGGACGGAATCGAACCGGAGACCCTGTGATTACATGGCTGACGCCGTAGTGTGCGACGCCACCAAGCGCCCCCCCTCTGCTGGGGTTCTGAAGGGAAAGACAGCCATCGTTGGGCAACTTGGGCTGACAAAAGGCTACACACACACACACACACACACACACACACACACACACACGCACGCCATCACACACATCCTCCACACACCCCCCCACCCACTTTCTTTCATACAATATAATAGATGTTTTTGTCAAGCTCGACAGAGGCACAGAGATCTGGAGAGTGGCACAATTTTGAAAAACATTTATTCCACATTCCACAACCCGAACAAGCTGTTCTCTGAACTTGTTTGTTTCCTGAATGGAATACATGGGGATGGAGTTAATGGAATGGTCCAAAAAAAAGTATCTGCAGTGAGGTATGACATGTCACTCTGCCCCAGAATATGACTCTTACAGGAAGTGCTGGTATCTTTTCGACGTAAGTCACTCCCCGTTGTGAGCCTGATAGGTCCTGGATAGGAGCTTCACTCAATTCACTCACCATATTTATATTATAGCCATATTATATATTGCTTCATGCAGTGCTATCAGATCAGCCTAGGATTGAATGGGCTCAGATGGGAGTGGACGTGGTCTTCAGTGAGACTCTGGCCCTGATCAGGAGGGCCAGTTGGAGCTCTATGAGGCTTTTACCATGGACCTTTTACCTGGGCCTAATGGGAATAGCAGGCAGTGTAGGAGATGATTGTGTGAGGAAATGCAGGACGTCAGAGTGCATCAGCTCTGTCTTAAATCCTTTATTATAGCGAGGGATTCTCTCTTTATTCCATGCTTAATAATGCATGCATTATACATGCAACACTGCATCTGCCTAGACCCTACACTGTTTTCAGTGTTACACACATGCACACATGCACGAGCGTGCACACACGTGCGCGTGCACGCACACGCACACGCAAACACACACACACACACACACACACACACACTCTAAATAAAATGCACAAATACACACAAACAAATAGGCTACCTTCTTACACCCGCTGTGTTCTGATTTAAAAATAAATGCACCTCCATGTTCCCCGTGGTGATAGTGATGGGCAGCAGTGTACCTGCCACTGTGAAGTCCTCCTTCCCCAGCTCTGTGGTTCAGGAGCGGTACAGTGGTGGCAGGGGAGGGGGGGAGGGGGGGAGGGGGGGGGGCGGATAGAGAATGGTTGGTTTACCTCTGGTTTACCTCTCAGCATACATCTTCTTCTCCTTCTGAATAATGAAATACAGTGCTCTCTCTCTCTCTCTCGCTCTCTCTCTCTCTCTCTCTCTCTCTCTCTCTCTCTCTCTCTCTCTCTCTCTCTCTCTCTCTCTCACTCTGTCTCTCATATCTCTGACTCATGGCCAGCTCAGCCCCACATAATGGAACTCTTTACAAGGACTTTTAATGGGGTCATAATCAAGGGCCTAAAGTCGGAAAATGCAGAGTAATTTCTCTCTCTCTCATTACTGAGAAGCTCATTGTGCCGCCGTCTCCAAGGATACAGTACAGCCGGAGTTGTGTTCGCCCTCCCTCCCTCCCTCCCCCCTACTCAACTCCTCCCCTCCTCCCTCCCTTCCTTCCTTCCTCCCCTCCTCCCTTCCTCCCCTTCCTCCACTCCTTCCCCTCTTCCCATCCTTTCTTTCTCCCTTCCTCCCTCCCTCCCTCCCCCCTACTCAACTCCTCCCCTCCTCCCTTCCTCCCCTTCCTCCCCTCCTCCCTTCCTCCACTCCTTCCCCTCTTCCCATCCTTTATTTCTCCCTTCCTCCCTCCCTCCCTCCCCCACTGTCTCCCTCTTGTCTCCCTTTTCTCCTGTCCAGGATTTTTTTTCAGAGCCTTGTTTTTTTGGGGGGTGCTCATTCTTATTTCATCAGTTGCTGTGTGCAAGAAGCAGGAGGAGTGTTAGTTTAATTCCCACTCCTGGGCAGGCTGCAGGTCTGACTGTGCCTCTAAATTAACCAAGTGCTCTGGAGTGCTTTGTTGTTACCCACGGTTCCTCCATTATTCTCAGCCCAATTCCAGCAGGTACCAACAGGGATTTGTATGCTAGAAAGTCACGCACTGTACAGAGTAGGGTACAAGCAATTTTAGCAAGCCTGGGTGTTTATTTGCGTTAACCACAGAGTACACCAGCGCATATTGGAGACAGGCTGTTATTGCAGACGGGGTGGTTATTCGGCGTGAGTGTTCAGCGTGAGTACAAATACAGAAATGGCGGTCCTAACTAGGGCCAACGTTGCAATATTACAACATTTCCCTAAAAAAATAAATGAAAACCCTTTCATTTCTGCATCAGAGGCCTCCTACAACAACATTGTAAAGGTGAAAAAAAGCTCAGTTTTCTCTATATGGGGGCTTTACGGGGCTAAGCCCCTCCATGTGTACTGCTGTTCATACCCGCAACATGACAAGAGCTGAATAAACACAATAACAGGAACAGATATCTACCGACATTACATGACAATGATTAGCCTGACAATAAGTCAAAACCGTAATCTTTGATCTATATGGTCATTTATCATCAGTCTATACAAAGCTGCCGCTGTCAGACCAGAATGCATAGCAGTAATGTTTGCAACGATGTTACACATTTGTTGTTTTAATCATCTGCTAATATCAACAGGAAACTATTTATGAATGAGTGGCCGGTGCATATCTGCTTCAACATCGTTAGTGGCCCGGTTATTATTGGAGACAGGCATTTTGTTGGAGACTCTTATTAAACATTTTAAGGTAATCTATGTCTATAATAATAATAATAATAATAATAAGAAGAAGAAGAAGAAGAAGAAGAAGAAGAAGAATATCATCTTTATTTATATAGCACCTTTCATACATAAGAATGCAGCTCAAAGTGCTGTAGGATACAATGCAAAAGAACAGATTTAACACAGAGCAAAAGAAAGAAAAAGTAACAGATTAAAATTCAAAACATACAAAGAATAACAGTACCGGTAAATGAATAAGAGTATTGAAAACATAATAAAAACATTATCTGGTCAAGACTAACATCAGGTTGTCCACTACAGCCTTAAACAGTTAAAGTCAGATTCTACTAGCCATATCATGTAGTGGTACAGGACAGTACAGGCCAGTACAGGCCCACGTAATTAACCTTCCGTTAATTGAAATATGGCTAGTTTCGGCGTCATTGGAGCAGATACTGCCTACTAACTAACTCTGTAGACCGGTGTAACTACGTTGATAGACGTAGCCTGCAAAACTCCTGTGCAGATAACCTTGGACGTTAACGCTAGGTTACTTGTCCAATCCTGTTCATGACTACTAGCCATGTCATGTAGTTTTAATCATACACATACACGCTTCCAAATATGTCGAAAAATCCACGACCAGCCGTGTCATGTAGTTTTACTTTTTAATCAAACGTACAAGCTTCCAAATGTGTTCAAACATTCATAGTGGTACGGGCCCGTTGTAATTAACCTTCCGCTAATTAAAATATGTCTAGTTTTCGATGTTGACAGTCTGTCAGTGTGAAGAATGGCCTTTTCTTATTGTGTCATTGTCATTGAGTGTCTTGATTCTCGATACGAGGGTCGTTGTGTCTTGTGCATGAGAGCAAGGTTTCCTCTGTCAATCTCTACAAGTGCATCCAGCAGTATTGTTTACTTAAATTGGAGTATTGTCTGAGCAGGAGTACATGGAAAACCCAAACCCTAACCTTTGTCGGTTTGGTCTTGTGTTCTGTTGCTGTGCCTCGGGGGAGGCTGGTGGAGGTAGCAAATTGGAGGACTGGCTCATTGTAATGCAGGGCGATTTGCATGTCAATTCTGTTTGATGCATTACAATGGGCCAGATCCTCCGATATATCCTACTCATCCCCAGCATACAAACCCTCTGAGTTTCATCTTCATGATTTTCATTTTCCACATGTTTGAAGTGTTTGTTAGTATCGGAGAGTTTTTTGCTCTTAACTCTATTTGAACTTCAGGACGTTGTTAAGTGGTTTTCACCTTGGGAGCGCATGGGAGAGTGGGTAGGGATGCTAGACGACATTACCTTTAGGAACAGAAGCTCTTAGTTGTCATGGCGATGATGGTCATGAGTGAAAGATGCAGAGAGGCTGAGTGAAGTCGTGCTGCGTACTGTAGCCTTGTTGGCCCTCGTTGTAATGAGGACAATGAGGCTCAAGACTCTCCCCACTTTACACTTTTCTCCTAAAATACTTTATGTTAAAACACAACATGCGTGCCCATGCCTGCTGTCTGTTTTTCAAGGGTTGTACTAAACCTCTTATACTGTATTCCAGTAGGCCCCATTTAAAACAGGCAGCGGCAAGGCCTCCCCCTGGCGCTGAACGGCATAGGGGTCCCTGGGCTTTCTAAAGCACTGTGTGTATGCCAGCAGCGCAAGTGTGAGCACTCCGCTAAAAAACAAATCACAACATCTTCCTCTGGTAATTAAGGCAAAGACTAATCCCATTTAAAGCTATATCAATTTGATTTCATTTTCCCCACGCCGCCTCCCCTCTGGTATTTTCATCCAGTTTGTCATTATCGCTATTGTCTCCTCTCGCACAAAGAAGTCCCATATCACAAACAATAACGTGGTAGTGATAGCCAGTTGGCTGCTATCGATGTCCCTGTCTCTCCTCTTTCCCTTCCGGGCATAAACTCGCCATTTTGGCGAAAACAATAGTGCTTTTTCCTCCTTTGTGTGGCCCTGTGGAGGCTGAATGGGTAGATCAATGGTTGTGTGCAATGCGCTCATCGCATTGCGTGTGTGTGTGTGTGTGTGTGTGTGTGTGTGTGTGTGTGTGTGTGTGCTTTCTTGCGTGTGTGTGTGTGTGTACGTGCATGTGTGTGCATGTGTGTGTGCGTGTGTGTGCGTGTGTGTACGTGCATGTGTGTGCATGTGTGTGTGTGCGTGTGTGTGTGTGTGTGTGCGTGCATGTGTGCGCTTGCCTGTGCTCGTAGTGTGCGTGCACGAGGCATCTCTCTTTCATGTCTATCGACTGCCCCAGTCGCACACATAGTAATTACCGCACAATGATACATTCATTATGTCTCTGGAAGCGTGTGGCATCACCCCAGCCTACTGTGATAAGAGGGCAGATGAAGTTAGCTCAAAACAAAACAGAAACAGAGTGGACTAATTAGGGTTTTGCTTTAGTTTATTATTCAATTTGACCACATTCAAACCAGTCGGTAAAAAGAATGTAATGCGATTGGGGATTTGTTTGTTTCAATTGTATCTAATGTGTAATTAGTTTGGGTGGAATGCTGCATCTCACACAGAACATTATCAGAGCACCCGGAGAGGGGATGGCTTCATACCGAGCAGAGACATCAGTGACCAACCTCAAACTTCATTGTGTATGTGTGTGTGTGTGTGTGTCTGTGTGTGTGTGTGTGTGTGTGTGTGTGCTTTTATTGTGTGTGTGTGTGTGTGTGTGTGTTTGTGTGTGTGTGTGTGTGTTTGTATGTGTGTGTGTGTGTGTGTGTCTGTGTGTGTGTGTGTGTGTGTGTGTGTGTTTGTGTGTGTGTGTGTGTGTGTCTGTGTGTGTGTGTGTCTGTGTGTGTGTGTGTGTGTGTATGTGTGTGTGTGTGTGTGTGTGTGTGTGTGTTTATTGCGTGTGTGTGTATGTGTGTATGTGTGTGTGTGCTCTGCAGATACTGGATTATTACATTGTATTATTACATTGTATTTGGAGACTTCAGAGTAATTTTGCAGCATGACTGTCTATCTCTGTCTATATGTGTTGTTTGTTGTTTACAATAATAGAGATAATATAATAGAGATGATTATAATAATCATAGCAATGATAGAGAGTTCCAAAGAAAGAATGGGATGAGAAAGTGGAAGTCAAAATAAATAGATAGAGAGATAGAAGAAAGAGTCAGTTGTG